>NC_143449.1:2106125-2407000 GCF_987193195.1 Phasianus colchicus
GGGCTGAATGGGCCCTGGGCCCTGATCTGGTACCTGATTTAGTGGTTGGCTGTCCTGCCCATGGCAGATGGTTGGAACTGGATGATCTCTGAGGTCTCTTCCAGACCAAGATGTTCTGTGATTCTGTGTCAGTGCTGCCACTCCACTCCCCTGTGAGGAGCTGCAAGCTGCCATGGGGCCTCTCCTCAGCCTCCTCTTCTCTGGACTGAACAAACCATGGGAGCTCAGATGCTCCTCGTACATCTTGCCCTCTAATTAATATTGCAGGTTTTGTGTATAAGGGGAAGCTTGCTTACTATTTATTTTGTTGAATCACAGAATCACAGAATCACAGAATCGTAGGGGTTGGAAGGGACCTCCAGAGATCATCGAGTCCAACCCCCCTGCCAAAGCAGGATCCCTACACCAGGTCGCACAGATAGGCATCCAGGCGGTCTTGAATATCTCCAGAGAAGGAGACTCCACAACCTCCCTGGGCAGCCTGTTCCAGTGCTCCGTCACCCTCACCGTAAAGAAGTTCTTGCGCACATTGGTGCGGAACTTCCTATGCTCCAGCTTCTGGCCATTTCCCCTTGTCCTGTCTCTGCACACTGCTGAAAAGAGTCTGGCCTCGCCACTCTGCCCCCCACACCTTAGATATTTATAGACCTGGATCAGGTCCCCTCTCAGTCTTCTCTTCTCAAGGCTAAACAGACCCAGCTCACTTAGCCTTTCCTCATAGGGGAGACGCTCCAGGCCCTTCACCATCTTTGTGGCTCTCCGCTGGACTCTTTCCAAGAGATCCCTGTCTTTTTTGTACTGGGGAGCCCAGAACTGGACACAGTACTCCAGATGAGGCCTTACCAGGGCAGAGTAGAGGGGGAGGATAACCTCCCTCGACCTGCTGGCCACGCTCCTTTTAATGCACCCCAGAATACCATTGGCCTTTTTGGCCACAAGGGCACACTGCTGGCTCATGGCCAACCTGTCGTCCACCAGGACACCCAGGTCCCTCTCCACAGAGCTCCTCTCCAGCAGGTCATCCCCCAACCTGTACCGGTGCATGGAATTATTCCTCCCTAGGTGCAAGACTCTACACTTGCTTTTGTTAAACTTCATCTGGTTCCTTACTGCCCAGCTCTCCAGCCTGTCCAGGTCTCGCTGAATGGCAGCACAGCCTTCGGGCGTGTCAGCCAATCCTCCCAACTTCGTATCATCAGCAAACTTGCTGAGGGTGGCCACTACCCCCTCATCAAGGTCATTGATGAAGATGTTGAACAGGACCGGTCCCAGCACCGACCCCTGGGGAACACCGCTGGTTACAGGTCTCCAACCAGACTCTGCACCGCCAATGACAACCCTCTGCGCTCTGCCAGTCAGCCAGTTCTCAACCCACCTCACTGTCCACTCATCTATCCCGCACTTCCTCAGCTTCGTTATAAGGATGTCGTGGGAGACAGTGTCAAATGCCTTGCTGAAATCAAGGTAGACTACATCCACTGCTCTCCCCCCATCCACCCAGCCAGTGACAACATCATAGAAGGCTACCAGGTTGGTCAAGCACGACCTCCCCCTGGTGAACCCGTGCTGACTACTCCTGATAACCTCCTTTTCTTCCAGTTGTCTGGAGATGGCATCCAGCACAATCTGTTCCATCACCTTTCCAGGGACAGAGGTGAGGCTGACTGGCCTGTAATTACCTGGATCTTCCTTCTTGCCCTTTTTGAAGACTGGAGTGACATTGGCTATCCTCCAGTCTTCAGGCACCTCCCCCATTCTCCAAGACCTCTCAAAGATGATAGAGAGCGGTTCAGCAATCACCTCTGCCAGCTCCCTCAGCACCCGTGGATGCACCCCATCGGGTCCCATGGATTTATGAACATTGGTGTTGCCTAGGCGCTCTCGGACCGCCTCTTCCCTGACTAAAGGGAAGTCTTCCATTCCCCAGACCTTCTCACTAACCACCAGGGCCTGGGATTCCCGAGGGGGAGCTTTTTCACTGAAGACAGAAGCAAAGAAGGCGTTCAGTATCTCCGCCTTCTCAGCATCCCCCGTTACCAGAACACCCCCCTCACTTAGTAGGGGACCTACATTCTCCCTAGTCTTCCTTTTACTGTTAACATACTTAAAAAAACCTTTTTTATTATCCTTTACCACCTTTGCTAGATTCAATTCCAGGTGGGCTTTAGCCTTCCTCGTCGCATCCCTGCAGGCCCTGACAACATTTCTATATTCTTCCCGAGTGGTCAGACCCTTTTTCCACATTTCATGGACCTTCTTTTTCCCTTTGAGTTTGTGCATGAGCTCCTTGCTCATCCACACAGGTCTCCTGCCACCCTTTCCTGATTTCTTGCTCACAGGGACGCACCGATCCTGGGCTTGGAAGAAGAGCTGTTTAAATGCCAACCAGCTCTCACAGGCCCCCTTACCTTCTAACACCCTAGCCCACGGGATAGCTCCAAGTAGGTCCCGGAAGAGATCAAAGTTGGCTCTCCTAAAGTCCAGGGTAGCAATCCTACTTTTTGCTTTGCACCTTCCACTCAAGATCTTGAACTCCACCATCTCGTGGTCACTACAACCCAAGCTACCCCCAACTTTTACTTCCTTAACAAACCCGTCCTTATTTGTGAGAATAAGGTCCAGTAACACCCCTCCCCTCGTTGGTTCCTCCACCATCTGCATCAGAAAGTTGTCTTCGACACATTGCAGGAACCGTCTGGACCGCGCGTGCCTGGCCACGTTGCTTTTCCAGCAAATATCTGGATAATTGAAGTCCCCCATAAGCACTAGTGCCTGGGATTGTGACGCTACTTTCAGTTGCTTGTGGAAGGCCTCGTCAACCTCCTCTTCCTGATCAGGGGGCCTGTAGTACACACCCACAACGGTGTCACCCATACCAGCCTGCCCCTTGATTCTCACCCACAAGCTCTCCACTGCTACATCACCCTCCCCCAGGTGGAGTTCAATACATTCTAGCTGCTCTCTCACATAAAGAGCAACTCCACCACCCCGCCTCACCAGCCGATCTTTCCTAAAAAGCACATAGCCCTCCATGACAACATTCCAGTCATGCGAGCTGTCCCACCACGTCTCCGTGATCGCAATGAGATCATGGCCTTGCGACCGCACACAGATCTCCAACTCTTCCTGTTTATTTCCCATGCTGCGCGCATTAGTGTATAGACACTTTAGGGAAGCAGCACCCCCCTGCCTCTCTCCATCCCTTTGAACTCCACCCTTTTCACCCATCGAACTCCATTTTGAGCCACGAACTACCCGCTCAATCCCAGTGGCCCTCATTCTGTCCCCTTCCCCCTTCATACCTAGTTTAAACACCTTTCAATGAGCCCTGCCAGTTCCTGGGCTAGGATCCTCTTACCCCTTGGAGACAGGCTACTTCCATCTGCAGCCATCATGCCAGGCGCAGAGTAAATTGCCCCGTGGTCAAAAAAACCGAAGTTCCTGTGCTTGCACCAACTTCTTAGCCATTTATTTATGAGGCGGGTTTTTTGGATGCTCTCTGTATCCTTCCCTGCCACTGAAGGTAGGGAAGAAAAAACCACCTGCACACCCGTTCCTTCAACTACCCGCCCCAGTCCTCTGAAGTCTTCCTTGATAGACCTCAGGCTTCTCTCAGCGACTTCATCGCTGCCAGCCTGAACTATCAATAATGGGTAATAATCAGAAGGGCCAATCAGACCAGGAAGTTTCCTAGCAATGTCCCTGACCCTTGCCCCAGGGAGGCAGCACACCTCCCTACGGGTAGGGTCAGGCCGACATATAGGGCCTTCCGTTCCTCTCAGCAGGGAGTCACCTATGACAACCACCCTTCTGTCCTTCCGGGCGGAGGCAGTCTTGAGGTGTGGGGTCGACCGCTTCGCCCGAGGCAACCTTACAGGTGGACCTCCCTCCACCCCCTCACTCACCTCTCCCTCGAGATTCAGGGCCTCAAACCTATTTTGCAGAGGCACCTGGGGAGCCGAGGATGGTCGGGATGGAGGACGCCCGCTTCGCCGAGCTGGTATCCTTTTCCACTCCTCCTCCTCCCTTAGATTGCCTTGCTCTGCTCTCAAATTGCCTTGCACTGCAGCAGGAACACAGTCTACCTGCCGGTTCCCCTCTACTACCTGTTTGCAAGGCGGCAGGGAGTGACACGCTCCACGCAGAGCCTCAGCTGTGTGCCAAGATCTCTGGGCTGATAGGGACTGGCACCACCAATCAATCTCCCTCTCACATTCCTTTATGGTCCTTAGCCTCTCCACCTCCTCCTTCAGGTTGACCACAAGGCAAAGTAAGTCCTTTAGCTGGTCACATCTTACACAAGTGCTGCCTCCATCGCCTGGCACTGCAAGGGCCAGGCTCTGGCACTCATCACAGCCAGTGACCTGCACACTAGCATGTTGTTTTGGGACCTCAGTCTGCACCTCTGCATTCTTCTTGGCAGTCTTTCTTTTACATGTGCAGGGGGCCTCTGTCTGGGTCCCCACATTATTTTTAGAGACAGTAGCCTTCCGCCGGGGTGGAGCCATGGAGAACCTGAAGACTAATTAGCACAACTAGAATAGCCTTAACAGGGCGTGACCGATAAGCCCTACCCTGCTGCTGATAGTGCTGGCCCTGCCCTCGCCCCCTTACCAGGTCGTTAATGGGTGACCCCGCACCTGCCACTTACCTCACAGTGATAACGCCTCTCCTCTCCGCCCTGGTGGGCAGCGACGCGTCCCGGAGGTTTTTTCAAGGCGTTGCCCTGGCAACGCCCCCGCTGCGTCAGCCGCTCTCGCGAGATCTGCCGGGCTTCTCTGTTGTCTCGGGGACCCCCGGAAGAGGGAACCGATCGAGATCCACGTGTTCTTCGCGATCAGCCGCTGCGGCTCTGGCTGAAACAGCTCCGAAGCGGCGATCCTCGGCGATCAAGCAAGAATCCTTCCATTGCTTAACACTTCAGGAGGGGAAAAGGAAAACCAAGGAAGTTTTTCTTCTACAGTTCAATTAGGCAGTTATGCAGCTGATTTCTTACTATCCAAGAGTTTGTAGGTGCTTAGATTCAGTTCATTTAGTTCATATCAGTTATACAAACTTCCTGAAGGTCAGAGGAATGCAGGTGGCATTTGACTTCTTCAGAAGGCATGATCTAAGTTCTGTGTTGTTTATAGCACGGCAAGAAGACACAACACATGCAGAGGAACTCAACTTAATATATTGGTGTATCTTAATATTGGTAGCCTCATCTAACATACGACTACTATCAAGAAGCACACAGAAAGTAGCTGAGAAGTCTCTGCGCCTGCTGAACTGACTTTTTTTTGGTGAAAATAATGCAATTACTTCTCCAAAAGTGTAAGACCCTCTTCTGTCCATATGTGGCATCAGAGACACCCTATAACTGCAGTTTCTATTAACCTTAACTTACTTTATACTCTTCCTCTGTTGTAAAAGGAGCACTTGCTGTCCATCACAGACTTTGTCCATATTTATATTGACAGACAGTAGCAGAGGAGGGATTTCTTGTATGCAAAGTCCTACATACTTTCTTACTTGCTAGTCCTTATCATGCTGTTTCATCCCTCAGTCTGAAAGAAGTAACATTACTTAACCAAGTTTACCCTGTGGACACTTTCTGATTTCTAAAGAGCTGTTACATGAGAAATTGTTTTCAATTACGACATATCCAGAGGAAATAATCTATTATATACTCTGTGATTTGGATTCTCATTAAAATTCAATAGCAGCCTTGTTCTGAAATCCAGCTGATGATCACAGTTCTCAGGCTTTTTTCCAGACCTAGGTAGGCAATGAAAGCCTGTATCAGCCTAGGAGCCAAAAGGCATCATATCTGTGTTGAGCTGACCAAATCATTTGTCCCTTGGCTCAGTGGGTCAAGCTGCAGGATCCCATCAGATCTGAGTACAGTCAGGGTTAAGCCTTGCTTTCACGTACAAATAGACTTTGCTTGGCAGCCTGTACATTAATGTAGTCTGAAGGTCTGCTAGCTCGGTACTTTATTACTGCCAGTGACAGAATGTGGGGAAAGGACAGAAATTAGAGAAGCAACCTTCAAAGCAGAAGATCTCCCATTTTCCTGTGCACAACAGTTCACACTTCCATGACCTCACATCCCGTGTTTAGAAGTTACCAATGCACTTATTCTCCATGCAAAATCTCATTTAAAATCTGTTTATACCTTTTGCCCCCACAACATCCTGTGGCATTGAACACTACAGTGCTTGAAAAAATACTGTATTTTGTTTGTTTAAAACCCTTTTCCTCATACGTTCACAGGAATCCACACAAGTAGCTATGTTATGCAAAAGAACAAAAGATTACTTGCTATTTCTCATTCATGATACGATGTATCTCTGCTATGTAGACCAAGGAGTTTTCCTACTCAAAAGCCACTATTAATAATGCTGTTTTCCCTCTAAGAGTGTGAGTCCACCAGTGAGTTAAAGCAACCAAAGGCAAATCTCTTTGCAATTGGGAAAGGAAGCCTTTGAGGCAGCCAGTCAGACAGAGGCAGTGGTTAGGAAGATAACTGGTTTCGTTTTATTCTTTTCCACACTGGAGAGATGAGTTCTTTGTAGGGTGCTGCTCTTCTGACTGACAACTGGATGTAGCCTGGCTCCAAAGCTTCAGATTGCAGTACTTTATGAAAATGACCACAGGGACTCCTTGGGAAAATGCAGTCAGTTGAAAGAAAGATTTAGTTAAAACCCTGGTTTCATCCAGCACAGCAGAATTAAGTAATTTTTTAATATATATATATATATATAATTTTTTTTTTAATAAAAAATGAATATTTTTTAGTGCAGCTCTTGTACTCCATGAACTTCTGTAGAACTATAGAATATTCAAATTGACTTCTTGCTTTGGGAAAGAAAACTCTGGCTTCCTTGAGTGTCCTTTATCCTCTCTTCTATTGCAGAGCTTTAAAATCTTCAATAGAAAGCGTTGCCATTTCCCCCAAACACCTGCACATGTTTAAATTTGTTGTAGACTTCATGACTACCAGATTTATCTTTTAGGATTATAGCTTATGTTAAAATCTTACTGCTTTTTATATTTTTGAAATATATTTGTTTTCTATCACTGACAAGACCAGCCACATGTTTGTTAACAACCAGAAAGACTTTTGGTGGTTGTTGTTTTTTCTTGCCATAAAATTCATCCTTTCAGAAGGCCATCAGACTTGATGTGGTACAATTTTCTGTCCCAGCCATTGTTGGAATTGCAACCCATTAACTACTGATATCTTGACATTTCAATTGACCTCTCATTTGCAAAGCACAGTGGTATTTTTTGTGGCCTTTTCATCCTTCATTATAAATGGAATAGGAATGACTATTTCTACTGTTTGCATTTAAAAACAAAAACCTTTATTTTACCAGCTGGAAAGGCACCTTGTTTTTCCCTTCCTGGGTAGACTTGCATGGAAGGTCTAAGGTCTAAGCAAGTCATGCAGAGCCAGAGGATTCTCTTATTGACTCAATATGCAGGAGGGCAAACAGGTCAGACTCCAAGGGTCAGTTAATATATGCTATAATAGTGGTAACCATAAACAGATCTTTTGCTCCTGTTGTCAGATGTGCAGGCCACTGGGCTAGGTCTGAAGGTTTGTTTTTGCTGGTCAGATCAGGCACTTGTAACCAACAAAGGTGGTGGTGTGCCACTGGTACTCATGCTCAGTAATTTCTGCTGCAGAAAAAAAAAAAAAAAAAAAAGGTTGTGTAGGTTGAAAAAAACTCCCATTTATGTGTGGGAGTATATACATATGCATATGTATATATGTGCATGTGTATCTACATAGCCTTATTTATGCAGGCATGTGTATATGAGTAGATGAATCTAAAGGACATTTGCTAAAAAACTTGAAATCAAACCACAGTCAAATAAACAAAAAGTCAAAACTTGCTATAAATCTCATTTTCAGTGAAACTCCCAGGCAATTTACAGCCATCACCTGTTAGTCTCTGCTTATAAACGTTCCTTAGTCCATATCTGTCTAACTACTAAATCAGCCAGCACCAATTGAATTAGTTCTAAAAATCCATTACAACACGGGGCCTAAACTGCCTGCCCACATTCATTTCTCAAAGAAATCCATTCATATTTATGTTTTAATACTTTAAGTCTAGCATGTGAAAGCCCTCAAATCCCCAGCAGAAATCCAGGAAAAAGCCTGCTTACAGGCAATTATAGACAATGTTCTTTAGTCCCTGATCCTCCTAGTCTGTCCACTTAGGCATCCACACAGTTGCAGAGTTCGGTCTATCAGATCAGTTTATTACACCAGCACTCAGAGAATTGGCCAAACTCAAATTACCACTGGTTCTGAAAGCTGGCCCACATGGTTGCATCTGTACAGGCACGCAGTGCTTCCAGTGGGGTTGGCACTTGGAGTATCACTATGAAAACCAAACACATCGGTTTCCAGAGAGTTTTATTTAGGGAGCTCAGCAAAATGTGAACTCTAGAAATGTTGCGAGGGATTATTTTACTCTTACAAGTTAAAGGTTAGTGTTGGAAATGGATTATAAAACTGCCGCTCTTAAACTGTTTGCAAAGAAATGCACATATTAAATCCTTTTTGATGATAGCACACTAATCCCTAAATACTGATTTTTATGTAAATTTTGACTCTTGCAAAGCTCTGACAATTCAGCTATACCCATGTGGTTTTATCAGAGCTCAATTTCTCCTTCAGATCTTTTTTCTTTTCTGCAGTACCTTTTGCTTTATTCCAAAGTCATCACAGCAGCTGGAAGATATAGTGCTTTAGACATAAAATGATAACTCTGTTTAATATTTTACCTTTATTTTCTGAATTTTGTCCCTCTGACACATCTTGTTAGATATATTTTTATCAGTCCAAAGGATAACCACAGTAGGGCTATTTTTATTTCTAAGGAAATGATGCATGATAACAACTGGCGGGGCCCAAAACAGTAAATCTGTCCCGTCCCAACCACAGAATGTATTAAAAGTCTCTAGCCTGTGATAATAAGTTATAATTCACTTGACTAGCAGTTTGTTTGAACTTTAAATTGTGCAAATGAGTCACATTGGTTAAGTCTGAAATATAGAATTGTTTGTATTCTGAAGGTTTTTGGCTACCCACCACAACAGGTACCTGGAAAGAGCCCAGTGTGTTTTTGAAGTGAAAAGTTTCTGACTTGATTGTATAATTTATAGTAGATGGTTAAATTGCCACACATCCTGTGTGAGCACAACGTTTGCTTACAAGACAGTGAGATGGACACTCTGAGAGCTCATTCATCTAATCTCTTACAAATCTGAGCACACACCATCAGTACCAAGCAATGCTGAATCCAACCACACACACTGGCTGCAGCTCCTGAGCCAAACTCGTTGCTCAGGAGCTACCACACAACTTTGGGTTGCTAGAATAAACTTTTCTTCAGCGTATTTTCTATTCACTGAGAAGTGCATATTCCACTTGACCTTTTGTGTAAAAACTACGACTATTGCAGCTGGGCAAAAATATGTATTTTCTCTTGAAGTGGGTCACTCTTGTTACTTTTCAGAACTACATTTTCTCACCTTTGTTGTGACACAGTTTGTCAAGGTTAAATTTAGGTCAGGTTTTGGAGGTTTTCGAAAAAAAATGAAGTGAAAGTTTGAACCAAACAAAAGCTCTTTTTTTCCTTATTTCTTTCTTTGCAAATCAGCCAAGGTCAATATTTTTTCCAATTTGTTGTGGATCAAAGGAGGATGCAGGTTCTCCCCATTATTGTGCTATGTTGTTGGTCATTTTAGGCTTTGTACTTGTCTTCCTCATTATTAACTTTAAGTCACTTAGCATTTATTCAAACAATTATTCTAAGTGTTTGCCTTGGGCATCACAGTAAGTAACAGCTGTTTTCTAACTACCTGCGATCTTTTCAAAATTAATGCTCTAAAAATGTGTTTCTGAGCAAAGATATTGCAACCAAGCAACAGATACAAGCAAAATCAAAGAAAACTCCTGATCCCAGCATGAATGGGAATATTTTGCCTGCTGGTTTCAGAATAGATTCCTGAATCCCACACAGGAACCAACCAGATCACATGTACTCTTGAATTTTACTGCTATACCAGTTTTTTCCTCATGAAAGAAAAATAATGAGAGCAAGTAGTTTTAGCATGCTTACATGAGTATCTAATTTACTTAGGGTCTAGCACTGTATAGATATTCTCCAGATGAAGATTACTGCCTTTGAGAGCTTTCTTGAGCAATGCAAAGCTACCTGGCAGTGGGATTTGACTGAGTCTCATAAGCCTCTTAGACATTGGAATCCCTCTGTCTGCTCCCTTGCTTCATTGGAACTTCCAATTTTACATTGGAGTGAGAGGGGAGGATGAAGTTTCCTTGGTCCTTCTGGCTTTTGGCCTCTTTGGTAATAAATGTAGGTTGTTCCTAAAGTAATGCCTCCTATTTATTTCTGTGGAAATTACAACAGATGCAGACAGTACAAGATTTTGTAGCTGAGCAAATTCTCAGCTACAAAACAGTATTTTTCAGTATAGTCACTACCATCAGTGATGCACTTTCAGCAGTGATGAACAAGATACCACACTCGTAAACATCTGCACCAGCAGAGATGACCATCAGTTGCTGTCGCCACTACTGAAATACACCACCCACCCCCCACTGTGCTCATACCTACTGTTTGGTCTCCCTAGACATTCAGCAAGCATCAGTGAATGCCAATGGGTGCTGTTACGTCCACACGGAGGAATTCAGTGGCACACCTTTATTTTATTTGCACTTCCATGTCAGATGGCATTCTGCCAGATTGCCCCTGTACTGCCATCTGTCACACAACAACAAAAACAGAATATTGGTGGGAGAATATTGGATCTACTTCCATCTCATCACATTCACCTCTGATGTCATAGGCTGACATCATAACGTAGGAGGCATTACTTTTGGAGCAGCACTCGTAGGCGGTTTCCTCTGCCTTGTGAGGTCGTTGAGATAGGACAGAATGAGGGTGGTGCTCTTTGATATCAAAGTATTCTCCTTGTTATCCTTGCTGATATACTCCTCAAAAAGAGCTTGCCACATAGCAAACGGCCCTTTATTTTGGTGGTAAAATATGTGATAAAAAGAAAAACATGTATCTTTCAAACCTCTTTTTTGAGGTGCTTTTTTTTTTTTTTTTTTCCTTAATATAAGTACAAAAAAAAAAAAAAAAATCTTCTGCTATTTGAGAGAAACAGAAAAAAAAATCCAGTCATTTAGGATCGATGAATACAAAAGAAAGGAAATAACACTGCTACAAGGTTAATTTTGCCTAGTACAACATTTCCTAGTATTGAATTGCCTGATATACTCCCTCAGGGATTGCTCCTGCACTTGCAATAATCGAGGCTGATTTTATTGGAAAATCACCTCTGGATGAGATACATACTCTGGAGAGAACTTTTCATGGGTACAAATAGGTTTTTGGTGCCAGTGCCATGTTGCCCAGGCCAGCACAGTTATAGTTCCCAATCTGTCTGTTCATTCAAGCAGCAAATTCATTAGCAGCCCTTCTGGCAGGATAGAAAAATAGACATATTAGGGAAATTCACTTTGAATTGTTTTCAGGATTTGTTGGATAACAGTTCAGTAATCAAATTGCGCCTCCTAACAAGAGCATTAAATATTTTTATTAATAGTGGCAGAGAGGCTGCAGATACTCTTTTAAGTGCCGAACATTTTACCATAACGCAGTGTCACTTGCAAAGATCATGGATGAAAGAAGAGATTAGCATAGTTGGAGCGGGGGTTCGTGTAACGTCTGAGCTGATTTTTGTTTTGTGCCGTGCAGCGAGTTGCTGTGAGCCGTGTAGCTCTCGCGTCACAGATGTAACGTGTTCAGTATCGGCTCATCCATCAGGCCTTGTCAGCTTGCTGGCTCTTTAATTGTGGAAGCGGGCTGCATCTCGACAGCAATGTGCTCTCTCTACCTATGGGATGTAGGTTTGGATATACACAGTGGCTTCCAGGCCTTGTCAAGTGGAAGCCAAGCATGTTGTAAACAGAGTGCATTCCGCCTCCAGCCGGGAGACGGGACGTGCGGGGCACCCCCAGACCAGGGCCTACGCTGACCTTGTGGTGCCTTTGTGCTGCGGCGGGAGGAGTGCTGGGAAAAGGCTGGGAAAAGGCTGATTCAGGGAGACGGGTGAGCAAGGAAGAAAAATCAAGGAGACTGGCACAAGGATGGTGAAAAAAATATATTTTTCTAAAGAAAGCTGGAAAAGCATTTGCAGTTGGGAATTTACTGCACTGAGCTCCAGGAACTGATGGATTTAAAAATTCGGATTGTAAAATATAATCTGTATACTCTCCTTCCTAATTCCTGTTGTCTTCGTTGTTTCACAGTGAAGAGGAGAGTTGTCCTTGGTATCAATCATTGTAAGCTACCAAGACAAAGGAATAAGCAGCATATGGCTTAGCACTTTTGGGTCTAGCAATCAAGTAGCAACCCTCTGCAGTTCAGCTGTACCCAACTGCAGTTCCCAGTGGGCTTTACTTTGATGATTAGATATGCTGAGCTCCTCGTGTCATTCAAAGACAGCAGAATTTCCTATGGGTTGATGTTAGGTTCCTCTCACTTCATTTCAATTTTCCATAACCAGTGTCATCGCATTTAACAATTTCTTCATAATGGAACTTCATGTTGAATCAGATTAGTTGTTAAAGAGTGACATGAAAAGTCTTTTGAAACACTGATCTCTGGAAAAATCCTTACCACAGTGAAAATGGGGAGGAATTATCTATTGATTTCCCCTAAAGACATTTAGGTGCCCAGTCCCTAGATAATTAAGGAATACTCAGGAAAAAAAAAGCTTTTGTGATTAGCATTCTTTACAGGACTTACACTGGCTCCTTGCTGAAGCCGTTGCCGTGCTAAATAAATAGAAAATATTTGTTCACTCATATTTGTAATCAAAACTTAGAGCCAAGTTCTGTGCAAGTGGAATTACATCAGAAGTTTGAACTTCAGATTCTAATTGATCCCTCTGTATTTCAACACAGCATCTGCTAAATACCAACATGCTTTGTGGACACAGAGCTGCTCCCTTCCTGGTACTTACCTTCTTCTTCTGCTGTCCCCATCTGTTCAGAAAGACTGGGAGGCCGAGTGCTGTGCCTGTTGGAGGACACAGGTGTGGGCTGTATTGGGAGTTCAGTGTGTAGAGAGAGGATGAGGGAAAGAATAATTGCTGCCAGTCCAGAACATACACCACAAAGAGCATGGGCCCACGCTCATGCACCACAGTCAGAAGTCAGTTAGCTCTGTTAGGGAATCTCCGGAGAAATCTGGTTCCTTGGAGAACCTACTAAGCATGCCGCTGCTTGAAGCTCAGTTCTTCCCAAAAGTCCGCGGTCTCACTTCTCTCTTTGGTGCACCTTCTCCATGACGTTGCCAAGTGAAGAGCCCTTCGGTGTGTGTCACAACACACTCACACTGAGGTTCGCCTGCCAGCTTCCTGTGTGTCATCTCCCTCCGTCATGACGACGGCACACAGCATGACCGCACAAGCGCTGTTTTTAGATAGCAAATTCAGGGTCACGCATTCACGGCGAGGCACTCGCTGTAATTCACAATTAGCCTTAACGTGCTGTGAGGAGAGCGACTGCATATGAATGTGTCACAGCTTTGCAAGCCCAACATTTGCAAGCTACAAATGCGATATAGCTCTCTGTATCACATATCCAGGACTGCCCTTCCCATACTTTTATTTCTTGGCAGTTACTACAGTTTTATGAAACAATTTTTTTTTAATGTGACAAAGTCACTTCAATTACACAGTCATTATAAGTTTTGCCAAGGTTGACTATGGATCGTTTTGTGTTCATTAGAGCACAAAATTAGAATTTTCACTGCAGCAACTGTAAACAGTATTGGCTCAAAGGAGTCAAGCTTTTTCCCTCCATAAAATCTTGGATAAGCTATAATTGAGGAATTCCATGGTTTTTTGGCAGATTTTAATTTTTTTAACTGCCTTCTGGGTTAGTGGTGTTTTTTTTTCCTTCTCCTTTCTAGGCCTTGATTATTTATTTTGATCTAGAGACTGAATAAGTGGTTCCCTTCAAAATGATGACATTGCCACACTCTGCATGAACAAGCAGGTGCAGTCAGTATCTTTCTAAGGCTGAATAAATTATTTCTTCAACTTTATCAACATTTTTTCTTGCTTCTCGGTTCTTGTTACTTCAGCCATAGATGGTCACTAGGAAATAACTCTGATTCAGAAAATACTTCATCATCTGCTTGAATCCCACTGAGCCCCATTAAGCTTTCACTTAAATAAATTCAGAGTCTGTTACTTAAGTAATAATCAAAGTTCTTTTTAATATGCTATTGACTTTATGAACGTATTTGATTGAGTTTGCTTTACACACTGATGTAAATATAAAGAAACTGCATCAAAACCAGTCATTTCATATATGCAAAAATAAAATAGATAGGAAACAAATCCAGCAGAGATTTTTTGGTATAGTCCAAGTTTTCAAAAGCTGTCTGAAACAGATAAAGAATTGGACTAGCTCTTGTTGTCTGTCTTTATCAAAATAAATAAGATCCAGAAAAGCATCTTGAAGAGAAGATTACATTTTTCTCTTGATTTCTGTAGTCATTTCTTTTGGGTTAATTCTACCTTTTTATTGCTGAGTTACCTCACTAGAAGCAATAGTGTACTAGGAGGTGGGAGACTACTTAGTAGAAAACATAAGCAAAATGTTTAATCTGCTAGTTGTTCAGGCTCAGTGTGAACCCACGCTGCCCTACCTTCTCTCTCTGTCGCTTAGAATTAGACAGTCTGCATGGCTCCTGACTTGTGCTTCACTTGGAGGATCTTCTAGGCTTTGTTTTTAACCTAATGTGTACTTACAAGCAAGGAGAGGAGACAGGGACTATTAAGAAAGCAGCAAAGAATTTCAACAGACAGCTCTGTCAGATCTTGCACAGCAGCAATCCTCTGTGTTGTTTCTACAAATCCGCAGCATGTGGGCTTCTCGTGGCATGTGGCTTGCTCACGTCTTGCCAATGGAATGCCCGGTCCTTAGCAGTTTTTTTTTAGACATAATATGCCATAATAAAGTCAGCCGGGATAAGATCTGTCAGAAAATGCCCCAACAGGCTTTATCATCTCATTCCTCTTAGCAAAACTTGGGGCTAAGGTGAATGGGGACATACAGTAAAAGCAAATCTCTTCCTCTTAAAAGAAATGTGTCTAACAGGATTATGAACTATTTGCATTCCAAATTTGCAATTAGCATCGCATTCACACACAAAGAAATCATGGAGGTGGCAGATAATGTGTTAGACGCCTATAGTTAAACTTCCATAGATTAAACAGACTATTAGGTATGTGGTAACAGCTACAGTAATAAATTTTAGAGAAATCAATGCAATCTGAATAGTGTAAGAGCTCTCTAAATGTGGCTCTCTTATTAAAACTGTGAAGTATGTATGTTGTTGAATGCATACGTGTGCATGCAGGCATGCAAATTACTAAGTGGAAAGATTAGCAAATTCTAAATGGGGTAAGTCTGACTGTATGTAGAACAATTTTTTCTTTTAAAGCACACATAAAGGTTTGATTATCTGACTTTCTTCTCAATCCTGTAGTTTTGCACTAACTGGCATAAATTAGCAAGCTAAAAGAAAAAATGTTTGTGTCTGTAATGCCTCTTGAAAGAAAGAACAAGATGAACACACTTGGTGAAACAGGAGTAGCGAATGTAAAATATCTGTGTGCTTTTCTGCCCTTACGTAGGTCGAATTTAAGTCGGTGAAAGGAAAGAGAAATCCTTCAGGTTCTGCAGTTTATCGGTGTTGTTTGTAGTCTGGAGCTCTCTGAATATATTTTATTTCAACTTCAAGGATTTTCAGTCTGTAAAGAAATTGGCAGTGCCAAATGTTCCTTCTCTACCAAGTGTGATCATTTTTGAATCCAGACAGCGGCTCACTTGCATTAATGTGCTCAGTGGTCTGGTGCAAATCAGTAAAATGATGAGGTGCGGTGAAGGGGGAAGGCGGGACTTCCACATTTATTTATTCTGGATAAATGGTGCCCATTAATCTATCATGAAAATATGGAATTAGCAGGGAAGAAACCACAGTTGCAGATTTGGCAGTTGCTAGCATGCACAGATGGTCTTTCAGTGTTTTAAGATTTTCCAGTCTTTTGATATTGATACCAGCACTGAAAAGTGGCTCATGTATTGTGAATATTTATCTAGAATACCATAGAAAAATAACACTGAATATTTTAGATTGTTCAATCTCCTCCTAGCATATTTGCATAAAGTTCTTTACTCTTAAAGGTAAACTTGCTATGCTCTTTGGTTATTTTTAAAAAGCCTAATTGGTGTGATTTCCTAAAATAAGAAAGACTTAATTTACCCAACAAAGGCATTAGCAATGCAGAAGCTGTTGAACAAAGTTTGAAGATTGGAGGTTGGTGGTCACAGTGGATTTCCAAGTGAATCGTTCCTAGTAAAGCTGTTCTGAAAACAGATGTGGAGTCCCTCCTTGATGCAGTGTAGAGTGCTGTTTACAGTGTATTTTGCCAGCACAGACAAGTTTTTGCTCACTGTTAGACCCCACAGCTTCACTGAGACTGGGAATCTGACCTTGGCAGTGCCTCCATTCATAGGAGCTCAGGGCATGAAGTTAAGGGGGAAGAATAATAATGTCATCTGCTTCATTTGCTTTGGGAATGTTTGGTTAAGTCTTCAGAGACGTTGTCAAAATACTTCACAAGATAATCACAGAATAATTCTTGTTAAATTTTCTTTGAGTTCAGTCCCCCTTTATCCAGAGAGTGGATGTTATTGACTGTGTTGTGAAATGCACCTTCTGAAGTGGTGTAGTTGTGTACACAGCCCATATGTGTACAGGGCAAAGGCATGTTCAGCTACAAACAGCCCAAGGTGCTTTGATTAATAATCTGTAGACACTGTGGGGGAAAGAAAAAACAAACAAACAACAACAAATACAGACACAAAGGCATTTATCTCAGCACAGAGAAAATTTTAATCTGGTGAAAGAAAAAGATCTGAGAGGCAAAAGTAAGGTGAAAGTTTTAGGTGTGTGACAGAACCAATGTGCACCACTGTCTCTACTGCATCCAGCTGTGTCTAATTTCCATAGATCTGTCTGAAGATATATAGATGGAGAGACAGTCAGTCAGACAGACAGACAGACAAATAAATAGGAGCATCTAGATACAAATATGCCATGGGAATTATTTGCTAATTTAACAAGCATACTTCCTATTCTCTCACCCAGACTGTTAATATATATAATAATGTAATATATCCAGGTCTATCATATAACTACTGTGGCAGTAAGTTAGGCTTTAGTCTTGATGGATATTTCTTGCCAGATCTATAATAAAAATGTAATACAGTAATGAAGATGATTTGGGCAATTTATGTGATCTATAATGGATGGCTTACCAGAACTTAAAAACCCTTTAAAACCTTGAAATGGGTGCATGTGTGGCAGGACTCCTTATGTAAGTCTGAAGATCCTGGAGGGTACGAACTTTTCAGCTTCTTTTGCACATATGTAAAGCTTCAGCTTAGCAAGGCACAGAACTGTACACACACAAACAAACAAACAAACAAAAACTCACAGCAACCCATTTCAAAACCCCTAACCATCAATTGAAAGCTTAGCAGCTCTGATTGTCTATTTGCTAACCCACTGCACAGGAATTTCTTCAAGTACTGCCTGCTGTCGGTGTTCTTGCAGCAGTGCAAGTTCTTCTGTTTTATATGCTTCTATTTTGACATGAAGATTATACTGAGGAAAATCCCAAATTTCATTCTAGTCTGACATTTAGAAGAGTAGTGCATACCATACACCACAGAGGGATAGAGATTCAAAAACAAAACAATGGAAGTGGCTGAAAGTAGGAAGAAAGAAGTAAGACATCAAGCTAGAAATGATCATGCAAGACTTGTTCTATAAGCAAAAGCTCACCCTAGTCAGCAATAACCACTGTTATCTTCCTTTATTTTGGATATTGCAAGAGGAACTTCTTCCTTTGTTTGATATCAGTAAGCAATTGGACTTCACTCACCAGACATACACAGTCATATCATCACTTACACACGTAGTCCAGAATTCATCCATGCATTTCAGAAATAGAGCCATGTGTCTAATATATGCAGGGCATTGTTCAGGACGCATACTTTAGCATGTTTATTTGTTTCTCTTTTGAAAGTAGCCATCTTGATTCCATTTTTAATATATAATTGTGTAAATGATATTTTAATCACTGCTCCAGCAATCTTGGTAAGAGTAAAGGATTCCCTGTTCCTTTCGTCCTGTGCCACCAGCTGCACTGAATTTCTCAGTTCTTCTTTTTAATTTGCCCAAATATAGGCATACAGAGACCTAACTACATTCCAGAAACTCCCAGGACCTCACTGTCTTCCTTTTCTACCCTCCTACACAAGTTCATTAGCACTAGAGGAGCGCTAGCAAAGTTGTGTTCACATGGTTGTATGTGCAATGCTGCTCAAATATAGAGCATTTATTTTTTCTCCCTTTTCTCTCCTGAACAAAATGTGCTGGACTTCAGCTCCTGGGCTCTGGCAAGGTGTTTCTTTGCTCTATGTGTGTTCCTCACTGCAGTTGTGATTGCCTGATTGTTTTATTCTGCTTCAGCTGAGTTACCTGGGCGCATCTCTTAATTTCATTGCATTTGCCAAAGTAAAGGCAGAGTCATGGGTTTGTGTTTTGGCTCTGGAAATATTAAGTCCCATTTTCTTCATAAAAATATTTCTAACTCATTTTAATGCTGTAACTTCATCAAAGATGATTTTTCCTTAGCCCTATAGGCAGTGCACAATGATCAGCCTTTTAAAGAAAAATGATTATCTGCAACAACAAAGCCCAAAGACATTAGTTTTGTTGTCACTTCTCTAGCGTACCCAGGAGAAAATCTATCCTCTGTCAACCTCATAAGTGAGAACTCAAGAAACAATTTCACGTGTATTTTCCCATTTCAGATCCCAGGTGCCGTTGTCTATTTGCTCTGACCTTACGTTGGAAAGTTACAAGTTACTAGCATTAACCTGCCCCATGCTTTCCTGTGACTGCAGTTCAGTGTAATGGAAGCATTACACGCCACTACAATTAGAAACGGAGCCCATATAGCACCCTGCACTCAAAAATATAGTGTGGGACACTAACCTACTTTAAAGAGGCAAGCCCCATCAAAAGATGGGGTTATTGAAAGTCCTGAATCTGTTCTTCATAAGCTTTACGCTTTGTTCATATACTAGACTGCATCTTAAGTATAAACCTATCATCAGGTTTAGCAAATCAATACCGCAAGAGTGTGAAATGGTCCCCAGAAATCTCCAGAATGCCATTTCACAGTAAAAGCAATTGAAAAAGGAGCTGCAGTGGAATATCTTATGAGATAGCCATTTAGATCACAAAAGGATCATAAAAGTCAGAAGCAGTTTGTTTGAAGCAAGGTTCATAATATAACCATATAGAGCTCTCTGGGAAGAAAGAGGAAAATTGCAAACCAATTTGTGGTTACAGTTTTTCTGTCAATTCTACAGGGATTTAAAACTTGTGAAAGGTGAAACTTCTGCTATCTTACATTGCTCAACTAAGAATAAATAGCTACAATCATAGCAGCTAAGCAAATGCCAATTGTTGAAAGCCAATATAGGCTTTATTAACTTCAAAGTGATTAGTGCTTCTGTAATTCGTTTACTGTTGAGCAAGGTACTATAGGACAGTGTCATTTGTTAGTAATCTGAGCATCTTTTGAGATTTGCCTTACTATATTCTCATAATATTGGTCAGTGAAGTTTTGATACTTTGCTTGCAGTAAAGGCACTAAAGAAAGAAAGCATTAAAATAAATGTTTCTATAGGCAAATACCACCTAAGCATTCCACCTTATTTCAAACATTTTGAAACGCAGAACGCCATGTTTCGTGAAAGACATCCCTGTGCCAGTGCAGGAGAATGGGAGCAAAACATTCCTGATGAAGTTATATGTCACAAAGCAAAAACATACCCCAAACATACCCCAAGTCCATTCAATTATACAAGTATGTGGTACACACCCCTGGAATAAATATTTGCTCTTTGTAAGAGCTGGCGGATACCCTGGCTAATTAGAACTCCTTCAGTGAGATTTAAATGAATCCCTCTGATCACTGGAAACTGGATTAGATTGCAGTTGCAAGTCTTTTTTTTATTATTATTATTATTTTCTTCTTTAAATCTCTATGATTCATGGATGATAACAAGCTAATATGGAGCCAGTCTACCTTCAGCCTTTCTTGTTTCCTTTAGAAAAAAAAATCTAAACAATAAAAACAATTTCTGCTTTTTCTTCTGCTAACATTTCTCTTTGAAGAGTGGCACTGCTTTAATAAAGATATAGGAAATGAAATTTCGACTATGTTACACTGAATTAGATTATTTTGGACAAATGAAAAGTAATACTGCCTCCTTTAATACCATTAGAAGAATTGATATTGCAGAGTTCCTTTTAGATCACAGTGCACCAACCATTAGAGGCCTGATGACACCCATGTGCTACGTTGCTGGGAAATGCCTCAGCAGTGAGTTATGGCCACAAGAGGTGGAAGGCAAACGTGCCACAATGCAAAGCCTAGGGCAGCGAGCACTGCCAGGGCTGGGGGAGAGCAAGTGTTCAGAAGAGACTCATGCCCAGGGAAGGGATGCTCTCATAGAGCTGTGTGAGGGGCACGTGAAGCACCTCTCCACAGCCAGGAGATGAGGCAGGATTACTTAAATCTAGGGTCAGGTCCTAATTACAGTGTCTTTATATTGTGGTAGTCCTAAAGATTTTTCAGTTTTATGATGGAGTGAAAACATGTAGGCTTTGTTTTCTCTGCTACCTTGCCAACACCTGATGCTGGCCCCTTGCAGGAAGCCTGGCTAGCCATCCTTGGAGGAGCGCACGTATGTCCAGTCATGGCAGCATGGCAGCGTTCTGCTGCCTGACTCTGTGCAGTGCTGCCATCAAGCAGTGTTGCAGCTGCCGTTGTCCTGGGTCTCCTCAGGTGCCAAGCATGAAGCAGGGCTCTGAAGTAGGCTGTGCCAGCACCCCAGAACCAAGCTCACATCAAGCTGTGCTCTTGATTTCCTAAGATAACGACGCTGTTCACTCCTCAGCAGCTGAAGTCCTGTGCTGTAGAGTGCTAAATGAATGCTTGGCATTAGGCATTATTTATGTACCGTGATGAACAATACGTCTCATTCATGTCATCATTTACTGCACATATTGGGAAAGTTATTGGGCTCTTTGGGCGATTTCTTTTCCAGGAAGTGACCGTGGTATTTTTTTAAATCTTGCATAACCCTCCATTTGTCTCTTGCTGTCTGCTTTCTGTATCACTGGTCATTTTTGGTGGGGTTTTTTTTCCATTTTTGTACATACTCTTGTGTCCAAAACAATGAGAAAAGGTGCACATTAAAACATATGTCCTAATCCATTTATTAGATAGGGACAATTACAAATAGTACTCCATCAATTAATTAGTAACCTTATTAATTACATAAACTCAAATCATGCTAAGTCAGCTTCTCTTCCTTTGCATGATTTGCACCATTTTTATCATTTTATATGACTGACACTACTGAAATAAATTTCTCAACATGGCTCAGAAAGTCAATAGCAAAGTATCTTTTTCCCCATGTGAACATCAGTGAGCAGGAGGCTGGAGTGCACTGTCTCCACCACTTATTGCGGTGTCTCCTGTGGCAGATTGCAAAAGAGGAAATCTTAATTACTAAATGCTACCAGAATATCTTTTGGCCTTGGTTGTGAGTAGCCAGAGCACTCTTGTAGCACTGAGCCATTGGTCTCCCTTAGCCATTTTAGGAACAAGGGTACTGCTTCAGTCAATGGGCTGACTGGACTCCCAGCATGCAGGAGAAAATCACTGCATTTAATAACAAAAGAAAATGCACCTGACAACTTAAAATCATCTGCAGGCTGGAAGCAGAGAGACACAGATGCCATTGATAGCCATGCTGTCATTACAGATATAATGCACAGTCCTCAGGTAGTGTGAAACAGCCTGTCTCCATTTACATTGTTAGATCAGCATCATTCTATAACAGTGAAGGCTTTGTCTCATGAACCCAAACCTCTTCTGGCATATCTCTATTGATTTCTTTGGAGGTACCTAGCGGAGAATTTGGCTCCAAAGCACTGCAGAAAAAGAGAAAGCTGGCAAGATGATAAGGGCTCATTGCTGAAGCCGTGAGGTATATGAGGCATACAGAGAAGAGAGACAGCTTGTTGTTTTGGGTAGGCAAGCTAATTCTTCAGATGAAAGATTTTTTTTTAATCCTACTTATTAAATAGAATGTAAGTAAAAGCTTGTCTTACATAGCTGAGCTTATCGTAGCCTTAACTCTGCAAGTATGGACAGATTCTGTTCTGAGTCACCAGAAATGTTTGGGGAGATCTTGTCTTAAAGCTGAGAATACTTTCAGTAAAACCAAACAGAAAGAAGGAAGAAGAGTATGTTTCCCTGTAAAGTTGTGGAAGTTTGGCTTACTTTTTTGTAATTCAGAGCAGTAGCACTTTGCCAGTGTGGCTTAGAACCAGCTCCAGCTCTCAGTCAAGTTAATGTGAGCTGGATCAGTTCCTCCAAGACATGCAGTTGCAGTGAAATTCTGTGTAGAAACAAGTAACTGTGATCGAACACAAACCTACGTGCATCACACGTCCCAGACAGCTACTGAGGGGCCTTCGCACATCTCATTTTGCAAAATGCAAAAACAGCGTTTAAAAAAGTCTTTAAAATGTGAATATAACTGATACAGAAATGCCTGCTTGGGTTGTGAACAGCCTGAAACTGCTCTTTTCTGAGGTGCAAGCAGTTTGGTGCAGTGGGGGCTGATAAGGATGATGATGTGGCTGCTTCAGCATCTGGTACACAAAAAGACAGCGTGTTTGGAATGAAAGGAACATCCTCAAGGTAATACAGTGTTGGCATTTATAGGGTGAATTCCCCATATGCAGTGGGAAGCAGATGTGTGAAAATGTGGATCAGTATGGAATATGTGTGGGGGAGATGTGCAGGCACTGAGCAAGATATAAATGGATTGTATTCCACTGCAGCAGCATTCTGCTTCCAGTAAGTTGGAGAAACGGCTCTGGTAAAATCTAGTACAGTGGTCTAAAAACAAGACATTTAACTAAGAATCCTAATTTTCTCTGATTGCCTTTTCTTTGCCAAAATCTCTGTGGTATTGTTCAGAACTTTCTGGCTCACTTGCCAAGATTCAGCATCTTAAAAGCCCTTGTAGAAACAAGAAGCGCTAAAGCTTTTGCTTTGGATTCAGTTGATTGTCGTGGGGAATGCACATGGTGTAAGATATTTTATGAAAGGCTTCATGCATAGAATAATCATACTGTATGCAGCTATCCATGTAATATATGCATCCTAGATGGCATGCAAGTATGCAGAAAAAAAATCACTTTTATAATTACATCAGCACAAATCTACATCTAGATGTAGAGAAGGGGCTGAGAACTCTTAGCAGATTCTCTTTTGTCTTTTTGTGAAAGTATGTGAAATAACACAGTCATTGGTCATGCAGAAGAATTAGGAAATTTCAAGTGTAGTCTGAAAAATTGGCCATTTTTATACAGAAAGTAAACTGAAACATATGAATTCAGCTATATAGAGTGGTTTTTCATAACTATCTCAAATCAAATAAAATATTTTGACAGTCCTGAAAGTAACATATTTTATTAAAGGTTCCATTGGCTTTGCACTACGCTGTACAAGATTCATCCCTCATAGACAGGATGGAGACAACTTAAAGCTCTCAGTGGAGACTACACTCTGAGCTCAACTTATTATGCAAAAACCTTAATTCATTTTAATAAAGCAAAATATTTCATTGTGGATGATACTCAAAATATTTTATTTGAATTTTCTGAACAGAAATGGATTGCTTTAGAGGGAAGTTTGAAATGTTCTGCTGGTAGCAATACCAATTTTAATGAGAATTTTTTTGGTCAGGTCATCCCTGGGGGGAGGAGGGGGTTTCTCATAGCTCTGCTTCCCATTCTGGGGAATTGCTGATTAGGGTTGCACTTCTCAAGTCCCACTCTGGGGAAGATTTGTGGTGCAACCTTTGCATCACCACTGGAGCACAAGATCGTTCACATTAGTTAAAGTAGATCACAGTACCCCTACCCAAACTGCCGGCCGGGTCCAGGCTGCGGGCCTCTACAGGACTGCATCTGAATTGATGTCTTCAGGAGCTTTCATTTTGCCAGCAGCAAAGGGGTGAAGGCAGATACTCAGCAGCTTTTCAGCAACGGCAGCTGGAGCCACTGGAACTGAATAAAGAGGATTTTGTTCGAGTCCATTGGGCCCAAGGTGATTACTCAACACCACAATCAGGGTTCTTTACTTTTTTTTATTATTATTATCTTAATTTTGTTTGCCCTCACATGAGACTGGAAGGCAGAGAAAGAACTGTGGCAGTGCAGATCCCTGTGATCTCCCCTTGCCATGGAATCAGAAGAGCTCTGCAATTGAATATTTCACAATAAGCACTGCATTTTCAATAGGGATGATATAAAAGCAAATATCAAGGCCTCTGGCTGACAAAAGCAGAATACAGAGGGAAAATATGAAAATAGCAACTTACTTCAGCAATAAAGAGAGTATATTTTATACTGCAGTTTTTCTTTTTGTTAAATCATGACTTTCTAGTAAATGACATCCCAGAAGATATTTATCAAAGCAGGAAAGGACTAGAAAGGAGCACCCTGCATTCACTTTAATATTTCTCCTTTTCTTCTGACATTTTCTTGCCTAGAGATCTAATTCCATTAAATATGTACATTTTTGACTGGAAGACTTCTTCATGTATCTTTCAGATGAATCTTAAAAGTACATAAGGTCTGTAGGGCAGGTTTTTTTAAGTGCAAATGAGGTGCACAGTAGAATATTGTCTATGAGGCTTTTCAAATTATTTATATTCCTGCAGTGCTTTACCTTTCTCTTTCTGTGGTAATGATAAGGAAGTAGTGAGACTCCAATGCACCTTCTGTGAACACTGTCAAACAACATTAGTCATATTTAATATCTGACATATAGGAACTCACTTTGGCTGATGTCCATTTTTATTGGGCTTATTGGATGTTATCATGCCTGTAACTTTCTCTGGTCCACACAGAGCATCAAAGTATTAAAACCTGTTAGACCCATGGTCGGTCAGTGTTAGAGCCCTGTAATGCTCTTATGGATGGATATAAATTAACGCTCCCTCATTAAGCCTACTTTTCAGTACATGTGAATCTGCCATAGGAATAATGACAGCTAAATGCTCCACTGGCCCTCAGCCATGCCCACTTGTGCTATTCTCACCCAGCCTTCAGGAGCTGTGCAGGGCTGACCTGCATCAGTGCTTGAGTAGATACCTGTTCCAGGTCACTTGGGTGTTGCAGAAAGTGATATGGGGGATAATTAGGCAGCCCTTCTCCCCACACCAGCTTTGAAGCAATGACCTTATGTTGTGATGGAGGCCACTGTGCTACAAGAGGTGTTGCTTCAGATTTGGTATGAAACAAATGTCTCGTTCATTTGCATTCGCAGTCATTAATTATTTCATTGCTTTCTCGTAAGAATTTGAGTTAAGATTATTAATTCTGGTAACCGAACTAAA
The DNA here is from genome assembly GCF_987193195.1 of Phasianus colchicus. Classification (NCBI taxonomy): domain Eukaryota; kingdom Metazoa; phylum Chordata; class Aves; order Galliformes; family Phasianidae; genus Phasianus; species Phasianus colchicus. The sequence goes on from NC_143449.1 coordinate 2,131,813, forward strand.
TTGCTACTTGAATAATTGTAATTTGCCTAAATGTCTGCCTGCACTGCTGCTGGTGTCATCCTCCTCACATTATGTCTGAACGTCTCAGGCCATATTTCAGTTCAGTTCAGTTGAATAACTTATCACACAGTCGTGCCACAGCCATGGCTGAACTGAAGAAATATACAGAGCTATGCCAACATGAAGATCAGGAGAGTGAGGCTTTGCTTTCTCCAGTTGTGTAAAGGAGACATTTAGTAAATTAAACTACTGCAGAGGAGAAGAGGGTTTTCAGCAGGAGTAAGGAATGACAAAACGATTTATTAGATCTCTGTAGGAGGATTGAGAGCTAAGTCTTTCCAAAGCTTTTTGTGGGCCAAATGTTTACACTCCTCATAGCATTACCTAGCTGTAGTACTTCCCAAAAGTCATGTGGTCCAGGGCTCTATTAAATGTAAAGCCATCTTCAGTGCACAAACTCTAGGCCACTCATATGTATTCTTAACAAAAATGGCAGGTTGTTCAACAGAGCCCTTCTTTCTCTGTGGCTGTGGCTACTCACTTGTTCTTGTATCTCCCCAGTTCTCTTCCCAAGAGTTCCCAGTTCTTCTGTCCTATCACAGACTCTGTTTGGCTGCCCCTTCCATCTGTTACTTCTTTCAGCTCTCATTTTGTCTTTTCTCTCCTGTACTTTCCCTTAAAGCCAGTTGCAAATAATGTTCTTTTGTGTTTCATGACTCCCACATCTGGCATTCTGAATCTTGCCCAGTTCAGGGCTGTGGCAACATGTCACAAGCTTGAGATGGAAACCTGTGAAGGCATCCCCTACACAAAGCAAGTGCTCACACTTACTTCCTCTTGGAGGACAAAGTCTGTTACCCCTCATGCAATGTCCAGTTTCTCTTGGAAGAAAGAAATGGCTGTGGCAAATTACCTTGACTATCCCACTTCAACAGCTTTTCTCCCTGTTGTGGTTTATTCCAGCAGGCAGCTGAACAACACGCAGCCCTTCCTACACTGTTCCCTTTCCACTGGGATGAGGGGGAGAATAAAAAAAAAAAAAAAAAAAAGAGTAGAACACATGGGTTGAGGAAAAAACAAACAAACAAACAAACAATCAAAAAAACTGTTTACTGAGATAAAAAGGAAGAGAGAGAAATAACAGTAATTATAGTAATAATATATACACATATACAAAACATGTGATGCACAAAGTAATTGCCCACCCCCCGCTGTCCCATACCCAGCAGCTCCCTGAGCACCAGCAGCTCCCCTCAGCCAACTCCCTTCAGTTTTCTCACACGTTGCTATATGGTACAGAATATCCCTTTGGGCAGGTTTAGGTCAGCTGTCCTGGTTCTGTTCCCTGCCAGCTCCTTGTGCCCTGCACCCCTGCTGGCAGGGTAGTGCAAGAAGCTGAGAAACTGAAACATCCTCGGCTCTGTAGAGCACTGCTCAGCAGCAGCTAAAACACTGATGTGTTATCAACTCTGCTTTTCTCCTAGAGCCAAAGCGTTCCTCCTAAAGCCAGATACTATAAAAAAATCAACTCTGTCCCAGCTGAAACCAAGTCATTCCCACAGATGATGAGCAGCTTCCCCTCATGTGAGCAGAAGCTACTAAGTTGAATGATGGTTATATCAAATACCTTTCTCCTGATTCTCTCTTGTTATACAGAAGTGCAAGCGTGTATTGGGATGATTGTATTAAATGTGCATACATACAACTTGAACAAAATGCAGCAAAAATCAAGTCTGTACCCAGTCTTAGAGACTTAAAACTATTTTTTCTCAGTGATGGTAATTAACTTTTTATAGGAGTTTGGTTTACTGTTAGGGTACAGGTTGCAGAATATAAATAATCCTCTTTTATGATCACCAGTGGAAAAGCCTAAACCCCAAATAATTGACACCCATGTATTAAAACATGGCATATTCCCACTTACAAACAGTGCCTGTATACAAATGTAGCTTTATGCTCTCGGAATTCCACTGCATTAGGCTTGGAACTTTAATGCATGGGCACAGTTTTGGTCTCTGCCTTACTCAACAAAACTCCTTATTTCTCATCCTTTTATATGTTGTTTTTGCTGTTAAACTTCATTCAACATTTAGTTTGGCATGATAATATGTCTTCCACTAAATTCCTGAAGTGTTTTTGGACTGTGAGTGTTCTCAACTTCCTTCTCCTTCTCCAACTCCTTCTCCTCCTCCTTTCTATGTGTGGTCCCACAACTGGAAGGAAATACCCACTTTTGTTCAGATTCCTTCTGGCTTCCTAGCTGAAAGAGAAGTCTGCTGTCAAGAGCTGAAGCCAGACACTGAATAGGGGATTTTCTTTATGTCTCACTGCCAGTTCAACCCTCTTTAGAAGTCTGGAGTCTAATGTAAATATGGTCCTCTCCAATGTCACCAGCCAGTTTCTAATATGGGAACCAAGCAGCACACTGAGATCCCAACCCTTCTTGCAAGTTGTTTTTTTTGTTTTTTTTTTTGTTGTTGTTGTTTGTTTTTTTTTTTTCCCTAAAAGTTAGGGAAGTGGTTACCTTCTTTAATTGCTGTTTGTTGTATGGAGTTGTTTCCCCTTCCTGAGTCATAATTTGGTTTCCAGATGGCACTAAAGTCTGCAGCTGTAACTGCAGACAACGTTTGACAAATGTTAATTCAAATAATAAATCATCTAACTTTCATTGCTGCAAGTTTTGAGGAATCACAGTGCAGGTATTGAATCATATCTAAATCTTCTACCTGCTCGAGGAGTTCTTGAGCTTGCTGAACTCTGCAGAGTGTTGTCTGATAGCATCTCCCATCAGCTTCATATTTTCTCGAAAGTGCTTGAACTGTGGCAGCTCTGGTTGCACTGGAATCGTTGTCAGGAAAAAAAAAACTGTCTTTTAGTTTAACACCGAGACTGCAGGAACTTCAGTTCCATGTTTCCTTTCTTTGGGCTGCCTGGCTGCTGCTCTCACACATACACACTCCATCCCCAGATGTTTTAATAGCATCTCTGCTGATAACTACCAGTAATACATCAACAAATACAAGTATAAGGTAAATAATCACCATCAGCAGAAATATACTGTCAAGACAGCATGTTTTGAAATACGCAGAGGTGAGAGCCTGTGATCCCTTGAAGAGCCCGGCCCATTTGCGCATTGCCATATGGCTGCAGACACCTGTGGGATCCAGTAGGAAGACTTGTCAGCAGTTTTTCATTTGCACTCACATAGCAGGATGCATCTCTTCATGTTTTACATAGAAAAAATCTGAAGACGAGGGGTGAATCATTAGCCCATGGCTGTGCCCCCAAAGAGAGAATGCATACCAGTTCTTGGGAAATAAATGAAATTGTCTTTCATGCCTAACTATATACCATGAGAAACTGGTTTACAAAGGGAACAAAACTAAGTATGAACAGTTCCTGCTTTTCTCAACATGTATTCCCTGCCTGAATCTCATCAAGCCTAAAAGAACTTCTCTACAGCTTCTCGTCCCCAGTATATTAGATAATTGTTATGTCCTTGTTCCTTTTGGTCATATTTCAACTGTTAATAGCAGCCTGGGGGAAGAAGAGTGGGGAAATATGTTACTCCTGCAAAATCATTGTAGCAAGAATAGCCAGAACATAAATGATATTGTTTTGGCTTCAAAAGGGTACACAGGTGCCTTAGGAGTCCCAGAAGAGCAATGTGCAAGCTCGTACAAACAACCTCCAAATCATGCCTGTTTGTTATTCACACAAACAGAGTTCAAACTATTTGAATTCTACAGTTCCCAGAATTCAGATGGTGCACAATGGCCCATAATGAACAGCACCTGTGCTTACCTCAATTACTACACAGAGCTGAACAACAGCAAGAAGGGCTTTCAAGAATATTTTTTCAATAATAGATTTAGTTATGTCTTTCATAATTGGATTCAGAAGCTCAAAATTTCATTTTGCAACTTGTTCATGAAATTTGTATGAAAAATTCTGGCGTTTATTCAAAAGAAATACTCTGTGAACAAGAAGTTGCAGAAGAGCCAACTGCTGGTAACTAAGCAGCCAAATTATAGTCCGAGCACTTGGCAAATACACCATCTTTTTTATTATTTCAGTAATTGAATTTCTGCTAAAGCATGGAGCATAATTTAAAATCAGGAATTTATTTATAATACAATAGTGTTTCGGTAATAAATGCATTATTATTGTCACTTTTAATGGAATCTTATGTATTCCCTCAGAGACTATGTGGCAGACTCTGAGACAACCACTGCATCAGTGCTGTTTGTAGACAATTGAATTAATTGAAGACAGGGTCGTTAACTCGACCTGAATACCTCTGATTGCTTCTGTAAATAAGGTTAGAGAGCAAATGGCTAATCTTTGTTGTCATTATAGATTCTTTTTACATTTTCACACTGCCTTGTATATTAAGATCATTTTGCTAAGCAGCTTTTCAGGCTGTCATTGTGTTTACAGTATTGTCTTGCACAGCACACAACCGTAATTGTATCGGACTTACATTTCATTTCCCATATCTATATAAAACATGATAATAGACAGAGACCTATTTGAGATTGCAGCACATAAAAACCATTGGACCAACAAATTAATAAACAAAAATGAATAAACTGTAGCATTACAAAATAATCAAATCACAAAACAAAAGTTGATTTTGTTTCCTTTTGCTTGAAAATTCCAACCTGCAAGATTTGCCAGGGATAATACAGTGAGTCCATTACTCAGTTGGGAACATGACCCACAAGGCCAGCTCTGTGTATACCAGCCCGTGAGTCAATTGCTATCTGGACTTTTGGCATGGATTTCCTTGGAAAATGAGCAGCAGGCTGTCACTGAAGCACAGATAGAAAACAGATATTTTTCAAGGGAAAATAAAAAAAAAAAGGCTGTGAGCACACTGTTCCATTTCTCAACAAATCTAATAAAGAATGTAGCCTGAGAGGTCTAGGAAGGCATGAACAAGAGGCACCCTAAACTTGAGAATGAGGTCAGGTTCACACTGAACTCAGGGATACCAGCTTGTCATCACTCACATATTCCACCACATACCAAAAAAAAAAAAATTACTTTCTCAGAAACAGTCTTGTAAGTGGAAGAAAACAGCTGGCAATGTACTATAATGTGCCTAGTATTTGTATGTATTTCTTTCATTCTAAGTTTATATTCAAGATGGGCTTGAACCCAAACCCCAGATATGCAGTGTGAGTTATCCAAACTCTGGAGCCAAATATGAGATCCTGAGTCCATCTGTAACCTGGACGATAAGTGATGTTTCATGAATTCAGATTTAAAGATAACAGCCTCTCCACTTCAAAACTAGCAAGTACAAACTTCAGCTCAAAAACTCTGCCTGTGTCAAACTCCCATTGATGCAGGAATCCAGCCCAACTTGAGCGTGGTGGAGGAGCAACATGCTGCCACACCATGTTTTCTCACAGCAGTCTGCATAACTCACTTGTAAGAACATTTTGGGGATTTTTTAATCAATTTTTTTTTTTTTTTTTAAGAAAGCAGAGGAGGAAAGAAAGCATTGGTTAAGATAGTAAATTGTTCCAGAGTTTTGAAGGTGTTGTGTGGACTTACAGTTTGGCTCTCCTAGCCACGTAGATTTTGCTCTGCAAAGACAGAAGGATCAGCCAAGCAGTGTTACTACCAAGTAGTTTCCAGCTCAGCACTGAAGTTCAGTGTGAGCCTTTCAGGCCTGGGCTGTGTTTGTGTCTCTCCCTGAGCATTTGCAGGAGAGGCAAACACTAGTGGAGCTGTCTTGGAAACTTGGTGCAGAAGCAATCAGTCCTGCTCAACCTGTTTTATAGTTTGTTCTTCCTTATTCTGTGAAGGTTGGAATTTGGGCACTGTCTTTTGTTAATTAAACTGTATTGCCTACGTTATCCCAAATTCTGCAGGCAAAACTAGAGAGGGGTGCATTTTTCTGTTGTTGTAGTTGTTGCTGTTGTTTAATTCTAATGCAGAAAAGAAATAAGCCACTACTTCTCCACTTCCCTTCTGGTAGAGTGACACCTCACTCCTCATTTTGTTGTTAATGAGCAGGAGAGCTTCAAGTCTCACATAACAGGCAATTAGCCACTGTGCTGCATCAGGCATTAGGAGATTGACTCTGCCTGGGCAGATGTGTAAAGAACACTTTTGCACCTTACTGAAGGAATGATTTTCAAGTTGAAAACTATAAGAAGTTCAAGAGAAATTGACCTTTGTTTATTTACCTCTGTACCCATAAGGGCCTTGGGTTTTCCTGACCTTTGCTTGTCAGGAACCTCCAGCAGGTTACTAATACAATAACCTGTCATCAGTCTGAGGAAAATAGATGATGATGCTGAAAAATCAATTTCCTGTAATTCAAGAATGTGTATCCAGAATGAAAGCATCTTAGTTGGAAGGTTTTCAATGAGAAATAATTTAACCAGTCCTGAAGGTGTAGGTCGTTTTGTCCATATTGAAAAAATAGACGAGGTGCAGTGGTTTCTACAGACCATTTCAGGTCAGATAGTAACTGGCTCTGCCCGCATCCCTGTTCCTCTTGGCCTGGATTAAGAAAGCAGGTAGCGTTCTAAAGAGGTAAAGTACTAAAGTAGCACTTCTGGAAGGCATCCAGCAATGCAACTGTTATTTTGGTAGTCCCAATTAGTCTTTCCTGTCTAAATCAAAACTGACTCCAAACTTGTCCTCAGCAGGCACACAGACAGTGCAGTCCTTTTCTCTGCAGTATTTTGACCTGACTCTCACACAGCACCGTTCTGAAGGTGCTGAGCACCAACAGCTCCTACTGGAAGAAATGTCAACTGCTTGCCCACAGAATCCCAGGGAAAGGACCTTGGTAGTGATGAGAAAGGCTAAAAGGCAAGATTTTTAGCCAGATAAGTTTAAAGAATTAAAAATTCTCTGTTCTCTTTGGCTGTCATTCAAAATAAAAAGCACAGAAAATGCTGTTTAAAATAGCTGACCCTTTTGTCTTAAAGGGTTTTCATGTAGAAGATTTAAGATGTCAGGTTTAAACATGACATTGATGGTATTAGGCAAAGTATGAGAGCAGATACTTGTAGTAACTGTCATTGTTTTTTGACTGTTTATTAATGGTCTTTTCTGATTTATAGTGAATGTTGTGAAGAATCTGCAGGCCCATTTATCACTCAAAGAAGCACCTTTTTTTCTTAATGCTTATGTATGTCACAATTAGCTGTGGATACTGCTTAAAGATTTAGCTCTGTTCTAACATAAGATCCTTCAAGACAATGTTTAACCCTAATTAGATTCAATGTTTTATGTTTTGTTTTGTTTTAAAATAAATAAAGCAGGGTATAATGTAACTGGCGAAAGGAGCTCATACTGGGCTGAAAACCAGAAAGTTCATATTTCCGCTCTGAAGGGAGGTTTTCACCCCATTTTAAAATAAAGTGTAAGGAGGACATCTATGTTTTAACATTCATCTCTATTAACGTTCTCCTAGAAAATTTTCTGCTTGTTCAAAAAACAAGTAGTGTGCATTTTTGTAACCATTATGTGCTTTGATGGCATACCATAAATTCATCGTGTATATTTAGGAATACTTTCTCCGAAAGTATTTCAGAGTAATTGCCCTATATTAATAACAATGATTCCTTTTTATGGGAGTAGCAGTGAAGCTGTCTGCTCGTGGGTTTTCTTAGTGCCTGTTATCCTACACCTTAGCTCTGATGAAATACGCTTGGATATGCTCACAATGCTATCTCTATTAATAACACCTGGAAAGGAGCATCAGGAATTTGTTTTACCCATGAAATCCCAGAGAGATGTGCAATTTAATGAGTTTGTTAGAGTCTCAAAGCAGTGCTTTAACCACAGTGCTATCTTTACAGCAGAGCAGTAGCCATCTCAGCAGCAATAGATTGTTCATGTCTTACTCATTTGAGTACAAGCCAACAAGCCACAGCACCAGTCCTGGTGATTCATGCTTTGTACAGTATATAAGGCATGCAGCTTGCGACCAGCTTGTGGCAGCTGAAGCTCATTTAATTAAATATTACACACACAGTTTTGATCGGGTTCAGTTTTTATCTCTGCTTTTTTACATTTCTTGTTTCCCTCATATTCCTGAGAATAGCCATGTTGAGCACTTTCTAAACAAAGGTGTCTTTGACTGCACCAGGCTGTTCCCCTTTGCTGGCTTGTAGGAACTTATGTCCCAGTTCATCCTCTTTGCTCTGGTCTAGAGTTGGTTATGCTGCTGCACCGCTCCCAAGAGATTCGCCCAGAGAGCAAATTCCCAGGCAGTTCCCTGAGCTGACCTCATACCACTCATATAAAGCACACAGGTGTGAATGACTGTGTTGCTGTAAAGCTGTGGAAGATCAAGATATGCTTTTTGGCACCACTTCAAGCTCAGAGGTGTTGTCTTACATGTCGAAAGAAAAAAAATCCTTCTTTCTCATGTTTTCTGACTGCTTGGTTGCTAGGTATAGTAAAATGAGCTTTCCTCTCAAATAGCAGATGCAACTAGAGACAATGGGGATTTGGAGGCTTCATGTGGATCTATCTGCACCACTACATTTTGGTGGCATAACTCCCAGTCACTGTTCCCGCTGGGCCCTCTAGGCTGAATTTTGTTTTCAGCTGGAACTGAAGTAGAACTGAGTCATGTGCTTCATTTGCAATGTCATTTTTCCAAGTTTCTGCCATACGTGATTGAGAAAAAAAAGGCAGTACTTTGCTTTAGAGCAGAGTATTGGACTTTTTTTTTTTTAATCGTGACCACACTTGGACTTTCTGCTGAAATAAGTGAAGCAGAAGTGCTAATAAGTGACTCACTTGAGTACAAATGGATGTTAACATAAAATTATAAATCAGTATCCATTAACTTCCAGAGATGTACAAAGTCTACTGAAAGATGTAGTTTTCTACATTTTCGTTATGGACAATAAATAAGTTTCTATATACATCGGTAATTCAGAAAGTAACACCTCCTGTTTATTTCCATGGAAACTACAGCAGATACAAAGGTACAATAACACTTTTTGATAGAGAAAACTCTCAGCTACAAAACACTGCTTTTCAACGTAGTCACCACTGTTAGCTCTGCATTAGCTTTGCAGTTTCATCAGTGATGAACAGGAACCTGCACACCATGCTCGTAAACATCTGCACCACCACTGTCACTGTCGCCACTGCTGAAATGCACCACTCAGCCTCACTGTGCTCACATCCACTGTCTGATCTCCATCACCGTTCAGCAAGCATCCATGAATGTCAGTGGGTGCCATTGTTACTGCATGGAGGAATTCAGTGGCACACCTTCGCTCCATACGCACTTCCATGTCAGACACCATTCTGTCCGAGTGCCCCTCTACTGCCATCTGTCACACGGCCACGCAGTGTAACGGGATCTTGGTGGGAATGTTCAGCCTCTACTGCCATCCCCCCAACATCCACCTCTGATGTCGTGGGCCAACATCGTAACACAGGAGGCGTTACTTTGGAGCAGACCTCAGTGCTCATCTAGCTGGATTCGGTGAGGCAGTGCTGATATAATAAAATGGCCCCATTTACATCAAATGAGGCCCTTTGGTGACAGAGCATTCTTGTTGTTCCACATGCCAAGCAAATAGTAGCACATCGTGGCACAGTGCAATAATACTCTGGCACATTAATCCATTCACTAAAATATTGTACAGCAGAAAGTCTGCATACATCACATCCTCTGAATAATATCATGCTGACAAGATTGCTTCCAATCTCTGAGGTGACTAGGGTGACGCATGCACAAATCATGGATACAATATTGCTTTTAATATGCAAAATCCCCTTCCCTTCCACATCAAGTGTGTGTAAGAATGCTGGGAAATTGAAAGGAGGGCAATTACCATACCAATAGTTCAGAAAGTTTTTTGTGTGTACCAACAGGAATGTGCCATTAAAATTCCTCCTCATCTGCTGATTGTTTTTCATAATTTCGCAGGGAGTTTGATAAGTTACACCTGTTCTTCTTCACAGGTGTGGTGAGGAGTAAGGATTTACTGTAACCCAGGAAGAAAACCAGGAAAAAGGTCAAATAAGACAGTAGAAATAGTACTGTGGTTAAAGTCACACTGCTGAAGTATATACACAGTTCCACCTAGGATTTGTGGCTAATGTAATTCTTTATTGGAAGGCTTTGACCTTGTTACAGATTCTTGGCAGCTTTTCCCCACTCTATTCATTACTAATGCAAGCTGTCAATCACTTTAGTTCTGCTTTGACATAGATTGCGGCTCAGAGGAGTTAGTTCTGTCATTCTTTTTATTTCTTTCATCTTTACTATCCTTTTTTATGGTCCTTAAAGCTGAAAGTATAAAAGGGTTATATGTGTACAGAAAAGAAGTCTGTTTTTGTAACTCTATCAACCTTGTTATAAACAGTCTTTGATTAAAACAGTTACTTTTGAACTTAGTAAAATGAGAATGTGGTTTTCTACGTACAACTTCTTGTAAATTACCCTCCCCCTCAAAATAAATCAGACTCCTATTTGCATTACAGTGCTCAGGACTGATACCACCAGATCAGCTGCCACATCCCGAATCACGTTCTGTAGGGCTTTTTGCTCTCTGTGTGTTTTGACATGAGACAGCCATCATAAGTGATGTCTTACTATGTGTGCTAATGTTAGCTGAAGCAACAATTTCCACGCCTTATTTCATTTCATTGACCTGGGTGGTGATTAATATTTCATAAGGACTTAATACAGTTTTTCAGTTCCTGTGTCAGCCCAGTCTTTGAAAGTTTAGATTTGAATCCTACCAGCCTGATGATAAATAATTTAACACTAACCAATAGAGGGGCGGTGAACAACTCGTTCCGAGTGATCCTTTTCTTTAAAAAGCAATCTAATAGCACTCGTATCTACATTTGAAGATATAGATGTGAACAATTTGTTATAAAGAAATGGCAGCTCCCTTTCAAATTAGAAGATATTTACTTCCTGAAAGCAGTGTAAGAAATAAAACTCTGTTGTTGAACAGTTCTGTATTAAATTCTGACACTAAGTATTAATCTACTGGGTTCTGCTCTATTATTATATGTTAGAATAATGAAGCAGACTTTTTTTTTGAATGCTTACAAGGAATTCGGCTAGCCCAGTAAATCCTAGCAATGCCCCTCAGCTTCATTCTTTTTTGTTCTATAGGAATGGGCTCTGGAGGAGAGATTGGGCTAGCTTCTGAAAACATGATGCTACTTTGTTCTTCCCTGTCTTCTCTCAAAATTCAGTGTGGGAGAGCAACGTATCTCCCCATGAGTGCCACAGTCTGCTCTGCTGGATTATGGAGAGTGCACAGAACTGGGTGCTTGCTTCCCAGTGCCCTGTGCAATCATTCTTTGTTCTGAAGAGTATAGGCGTTTAAAATAGACGAGTCAGATTGAGGAGAGGCAATATAGTGTGTCATCTCAGCAGGAATTGCTGCTCAGAAATACTTCTTGGATGCAGTAAAATTCATGCAAATTCCAATCCAGTGCCTTAACAAGAAGATGAATAAGCCTGTTGAGTCTGTAGTCACATTTCCAGTATAGACCTTCCCTTTTACAGATATCATTGGTCACATTTTCCCTAAAAATACATCAGTGCAGTAAAGCAACCTTTGTAGAGTACTGATTTTTGGCATTGATACACTGTTGACTTACTGGTCAGTTTCCATCTACATTTTCCCACTACCCTGTGGTGCTCTGCTTTCTCAAAGTTTACATTTTGATTTTTGGGTAGAGCAAAGGAACAAGAGGCCAATTCATCATTATTGGTTGGAATGAATAAAGCTATTGCTGGATGGCACCATCAATTTGCCAAATCCTCTTCACAGCAATTAGCATGACTGCAACTAATTGGTGAAAAGTTCAGGGAAACATCCAAGGATTTGTTAGGAATTTTTCTTCTTTGATGAGTTTTACTGCAGTATTCTAAATTCTTTTCACAGATTTTTTTTTTTTTAACATACATATTTACAGGGTAAATTGTTTATTATTTTTCCTATTGGAGTTTAATGAGCTTTAGTAGTTCAAATTATTTTTGTTCTAACTACCACATCTAATCTCATAAGCCATTTATTACATCATTACAGTAAATGATGTGTAGAAAATATAGTAATAATAGTACTGGTGAGAACTGTAACAAAGTGTAAGGTGTACGTTGGGTCTTCACTTCTCTAGAGAACATAGTAATCCAGACACATACTAATGCCAGATCTGTTTTTGCTGGCTCTGGAATAAGATCTCTTCAGTCAAAACCAACCAAAGAAACAAAAAGTAAATAGATACAACCAGATAAACTGAAGGGAAACATTTAAATTTAGGCAAATCAAACTGCAGCAGTCCACCACAGTAAGTGAAAGACTACTGGTGTGCCTGAGAGCCTGATTGCAATTCCCTGCTATGAACCATCAGCAGCTGACTCCACTGCCTGCTCTTGACAGATGCCACACACCTGCAAGTCTCAGCTGCTCTATATGTATTTCAAGTTTGATCTCAAACGTGCTGAAAAATGCTGCCAGGTACTGGAGATGCTGGTGTTTGCCTTCTCCCTCAAGACATTTCTCATCTCATGCTTTGTGCCCACACTGTGCACCATCATGCTGCCAGGAGAAGTGCCATGTGCTGCAAGAGCAGAAGAAGGGAAATAGGTGGAAGTGCTGCAGAGGAGCTTCCTTCTAAATTAATTTTAGATGCGTAAGTCTGTTCTGTCTGCTTCATTACCTGATAGCAGGAAGGCAACCTGAAATGCTTACCAGCAGGCAGTTAGAGATGTTATTGCAGTGACCTTTGCAAAGGATGGAGTTTTGGCTCTCCTTCCACCTGCAGTGGGTTTCATTCCAGCATCTCCCACCTTCATGCCACAGGAAAAGTGGCTTTGGAGAGGGGTAAGCAGATGTTGACCCAGCTGGTCTGAGGAATGGGGAGCCTTGTTGCTGAGTTACATGCGTATTTTTTTCTCCCAAGGAGGACTGTTGTGGTCACAGCTCTTAACAAGGGCAGAACACGTCTGCACTGCACTGCAGCATTCATCTGAAGTGCTGAGCGTAGGACCTTGGAGCACAAAATGTGAAGGGGAAAAAAGTGATGTTTCCGTTATTGCAGAGGGGCCATGCGTGGAGTTTGTGAGGCCTGAACTGAGTATGAGGAGGATCACAATACCTCTAATGTTTGCTTTGTGTGTTTGGATTGCAAGCTCTTTGGCCCAAAGATTGTGTCTCATCATGTATTTACATAGCTCCCAGCACAGCAGGTCACTGGCCTCAGTAGAGGTCTCCAATCTCAAGTGGTAATAATGAACTGGCTTTCTTGTAAGTGTTATTTACTCAAACAATACTGTGTTCCATTGTGCAGCATTGTTTTTATTAATTTTTTTTCAGTTCAAATGAAATAAAAACATTGTCCACTCAAACACTGAGGAACAATATGAGTGTTCATCTCCTGCTGGGAAATAAAAATTCAAGAGTTTCAAATACCAGTGTTTCCTGCCCTCTTTAGTCACTCTGAGGACTTGAGTCTGATGATAAAATGCTTTAAATCCATTTTAAACCTTGTCCAGGCTGGCATTCCTTGTCTGGATCTTAGCAACACAACAAAGCTTGCTTTGAAAGTCTTTTACAGAGGCAACCTTGAGTTCACGTAGTTGATACTTCTTTGAAGAAGCTCAGTTTATTTGTATAACAGCTGCTTGAATGCACATTTGCAGAATCTATCAGAGCATCCTTAAAGCGTGTGGTGCAGTAACTTTAAAGCTGAGGAAGAGATTGGGAAGAGTGCAAAGGAAGCAGTTGTTCTGAACTAGAAGATTAAACAAACAACAACAAAACAATTCTCTCTACTAAGTTCATTTTCTTTTTGGAGGCAAGGATGCATTTTTTTCCCATTTTTTATGTGAAAGTTTTGTACATTTTCTTCTGTTCTGCTGAATAGCACTGTTAGAATCTGACTGTGCAAGTAGCTTTATGCTGGAGCTTTCTGTCTTCAGTACTGTGAGACGCAGGAAAGGCACTCAGGGTATCTCTGGTTGCTTTGCAATGCATACAAACAGTGTTACTCCCAACTCAAACTACATGATGATATGTGAATGCTTCTGCTTAAAAATGTTGATTAACAATAACGTCTTCAGCATGAAGCCGCCTGATGTAGCCATGGCATAATTTTATTATCCCAGATGAAAGACAAATATGACCTCATTGTGCTTTGTATGAAAAACATTATTTTGAGTCTGTCTGGTTCCTTGCAGAGCTATGTTGCTCAGTAATCCTTGGCATATGATAACTTCTTCTGATGCCAGTGTGCAGAAAAATAGAAAATAAGGCCTGGCTGGAGCTGCCATCTATTCCCATGATTTTAGTCTTGCCCTTTGAGCTCTTTGTCAGACAGCACAATCTGCTGCAGTTACAACTCCTGATGTTTTCTGTAAGCACATCCCAGCTACAGTGTCAGTTCTCTTCCAGAGTGCTAAAAGATGTAGGTTGTAATTAAAGGCTGGAAAGGTCTGGGCCTTAGCTGCTGAGGTACTGCCTTTTGCTTCTTTGATCCATTCTAAGAGGTGATGTTGTTTAAATCAGTGATATTAATGAGAGCAAATTTGGAAGCACTGACAACAGAGGATTTTTTTAGGCATGTCTGCATAACTAGGCATGAGCAGACCCACACACACGCCTGTGTATGGTGGGGTTGCATTGCAAAACTACTCCCAGAAAAGATGATTTGTCACCACAAGAGGCTGGTGCAGGTTTATGCGCCCTGCTACAAAGTGCATTAAATCTCTGCAGGTGGTTGAAACAGAATTATTTGTTCTGATAGCAGTGAACGGCATATTGTTTTAAGGTTGGTGTTCCATTCTGGTATTTTAGAATAGAAATGAAGCGTATTCCTATCAGTTTGGAAATCCTTGAATATTTTTTTCTATTATTCTTACTCCTTCTTGCAGAAAGTTATAATAAAATAGGAAAACTCAGTTTTCATCTACTTTCAGTGTTTTCAAAATAGAAAATCTAAGACCAAAATTACAAGATAGATACTGAAGGTGAAACTCCCCCACAAACACACTCCATTTTACTCCACTGTTCTGTTTACTGGAAATAACTAAATAAATACGTTTCCTACTTTTTCTTGTGCTTTACTGAATGGGAGGGTTAAGTAAAAAAGGAATAAAAAAAATTTAAAAAAAAATGAAAAAACAATGCTGAAATGGTTTCTAAAACTTGAAATAAAATATAAATTCTAAGACTTTTTTTTTTTAATTTACTAATGTTTAATTGTACAAAGTAGTGATGGTCCTCAGATTTAGCTGTTATTCCCAGTGAAATTTGGCAACTAAATCTTCAGACTCAGTTGAGTGAAGAGCCTCTAAAAAAAGAAAAGTATATGCACTTAATGAGCAACTAAGTTAGTGATCTGTTGCAATTACCCAAGTGAGTAATTTTGTTTCATTAATGCACCCTGAAGCACCAAGCTGTTTTTGTCAATGGGCACTGCAGGGCCCTTGCAATGCTCAAAGAGACAGTTATGTTACCAACCGCAGTGCAAGGGATCACTTTACCAACAAGGAGAGAGAGAGAGAGAGAAGTAGCTTAGCTAAGAAGAAGATTAAAGGCCATATATTATTGTCATGGAAGCCAATGGCAATACTTCAGAAGACTGTAGTGGAGCAGGATCAAACATCAGTTCTTTCTGGCTTTTCCAGCTCCCATTTGCTTGCTTACAGTGTTATTTAAGAGGGCATCTTGATGCGCATAGGATCTCAGCTTGAAAGGTGAAGGAGCGCGTGTGTGCCTGGCTTATGTGAATCCGTCTCAGAGAACAGTAGAAAAGCAGATAGAAATGAAGGGAAAAAGTGTTATAACTTCAGGGCTTTCATGGATCACTCAATATGGGAAACACACAACAGATGATATATTAAAGTGAGATATTGAATATCCATAAGAATACTAGCAAATGGTGTCAATTTTCAAACATTTTGCTTTGCCAGCCTCACAAATTTAAAATCAATCATCAAAAAGTCTCTGTATAGATCAGCTGAAGAGACATAAAACCTTATGGTTATCACTCTGGCAAGATAAAATAAAATAAAGGCGAGTGTATAAAGACTCTGACTGGAAGATTTCTGCAGCTCTAAAACCTGGGGTCATCCAGACTCTAAGAATAGAAATAAATGCTGAGGGAAAACAATGAGACACAGCACACTGCTAATAAATAAATCTTGGAGGACAGTTGAACACACAGAAAAAATAGATTTCACAGAGACTTACTTTCGGTATGGACGCAATTTTCTCACGAAATTATCATAAAGCAATCTTTCTTCTGAGAGAAAAAAAAAAAAAAAACAGCTATAAATAAAAAATTCTTGGGCGCTCCTTGGAGAGATGTCAAAGTAGGTAGTTTTCATACACTACAGTGCAAAAATATTCATTAAAATTAATTTTTAAAATGCTCTGCCCAATATTAGTTGCCTGCTGTCCTTTCGTTGATCGTAAATTATAAATGAACCAGCAAAAAACGTGGAAAGCGTGATTTCATTAATAAATGATTTGTGTGATTATTAGTTCTTGCAATTATTGGGCTAATAGGCTGAAGACACTAAAGTGTTTCTCACTTGAGGGTGGTGATGGTGATCATGACGGTATTAACACCACTATCAGTGTTCCACACGCAGTGTAATGCCAGCCATCTCCGTGGTCCCTACACGGAGACATGGCTGCTGGAGAATCCATTGGGTCTTCACTGAGAGAGCAAGAGCTGATGCTGAGGACAGTTGGTGTGAGCAGGATTCTTTGGGTGCCTCCCTCAACCCAAGACTTTAAAATCTGGTCGACAAGCAGCATACTAACCAGAGGGGATCTTCTCCCCACAGCGGCCTGCCGGTGTCGGTGGCACATGCAGCTGGCTTAGCCCATTCCAGCGGTGGCTCCGGGAGCTCCAGTGAGTCCGAGAGCAGCTCTGAGTCTGACTCCGACAGTGAGAGCAGCTCCAGTGACAGCGACTGCAACGAGGAGTCACGCAGCGCCACGCCAGAGGTATGGCCATGCCGCAGCACCTCCCTGGCAGGAGCTTAGAGGGTGGGGAATGCCAGAGCTCTATGCGGTTTGATGCTGTTGACTTTTTTTCTCCCTTCACAGTTTTACTTGTATGACCTACATACTCATTCTAGCTTTTGGAAGAATCCTTCTGGCCTACATTTGAATTGCTTTAAAAAAAATATTTAGATTTCTGCTAGTAGCTAGAGAAGATTTTATTGACACAGTATTCAGCTGGGGCTAAGGGAAGGCAACATGACGAAACTGTATCTTCAGGGACTAGCTAAACTTTTTAGTTGTATTAAATTTCTCCAGGGCCACATTGTAAACCAGGTAAGGAAGCCTAATTAACCATAAATACTCCATAAATGCTCCCATAAAACTAGCAGTCACCACTAGTTGACTGAAATAAAAAGGTGCATTAAAAACATCCTCACTTAAAGGGAAAAGCTTTGCTTCTATCTGAGACTTGTTCCTTGTTCTTCACACTGCAGCCTGAACCCCCCTCAACAAACAAATGGCAGCTGGATAAGTGGCTAAATAAAGTGAACCCCCACAACAAGACCATCATCAGCAATCAAAATGAGCCTCACAGTGAGACCAGCTCCCAGCCGCAGAGCAGCCAGCAGGCCGAAGGACAGAACAAAGGGAAGCTCAGCAACAGCCTGCCCCCAACCGATTCCAAAGACCGGGCGATCCTCAGTCCCATCCGTGAGAAAGCCAAACCACGGGTTGCCCAGAAAACCCCAGAGGCAAAAAGCTCCAAGCAGAAGTCGCCAGCTCATAATGAGCCAGTTGCACAAAGGACTACTGGGAAAAAGCAACCCAAAAAGGTAGAAAGGACTTCCAGTGTAGAAGAGTATAACTGGCCCAAACCAAATAATACCAGCAACACTCCCAAAGAAAAAGACACACAGGAACCCCCTGAGCAGCCAAAGGTTCGAACTAAAGCAGCAGTTGGCAAGACCGCCCCAAGGAAGGAACCTCGGACGAGCACAGGTCTCACTTCGGAGAAGAAAAAGTACAGAGGCCCCAGCAAAATTGTCCCCAAGTCACGGGAATTTATTGAAACTGATTCATCTACTTCTGACTCCAATACAGATCAGGAGGAGAGCCTGCAGGCTAAGATATTGCCAGCTTGTAGTGGACTGGCCAATGGCATCAAAGTGAAGGACTCTGGCAGTAACATCCTCAGTGTAAGTAGCTTAACTAGCAATGGCAGCAACACATCCATCGACCAGACCAGCAATGACTTGGAGGAGCAGCTCTTTTCTCCTATCCCAATTGTACAAAATGAACTTCTGTCCCCACTGAGAGAATATGAAGAACTCAAATCTCTTTGGGTGAAAATAGACCTTAGTTTACTCTCTAGGATACCTGGACAAGAGCCTTTTGAGACCACATCTGTGAAAACTGAACCAAGAGAGGCAAATGTGAAACACAGACGACCATCTCGAGAGTCCCCTACCCCAGCAGCAGAAAAAACATCCACAAAATCCAAAAGGAAACACAAGGTAAGTAATTTTCATCATTCAGAAGAAAACACTATTTCTGTGCATCCTTGAGGTTAGGACAGCAATCATTGACTCCTCGCTGACCTGCAGCAGGGCTGTAAGGAGACATGGTACCACTAACTAAGGCTTTATTATTTTTGCAGAAGACAAACATTTACCTGTACATTACAAATTAATGTAAGAAATCAGTAAAAAAGAGAATGGACATCACTTTTCAAAATCAATGAACAAAGTTGGTTGGTGTTTTTTTTTAGATTTATCGTACCAGCTTTTTCACTGTGTTTGCTCTTTGCATGCTAATTTGCAGTGTTCTGCAATCTGCAGAAGGACTCCCCATGACAAGTGCTAAGGGCTCATCCATATTCAGAAAACGTGACTTCTGTTTGGAAGGCAAGTTTTATTGTTGGCAGAATTAATGCATTTTCACCACTTGCTTAAACAAGCATAACTTCATTAAAGTCTATGAAATGGTGCTTGCTTGTGCTCATGGTGAATTTAGTCTTTATATCTTTTTGTTACACAAATGAATGTGATTCACAGACATGTCATTTGCTTAACTAGCTGCTCTGTGTATGCAGCTACCTGGAAAAGCAAATATGTTTTGACTTAAGGCATTATGTTTTATCATGTGTTTATGTTATTTATGCCCAAGGGTATCCTATCTTGTAGGGTATGACAGTGCTCTTCAAACTAAATGTATGCTCAGAAAAGAAGCAGGAGTTTTATATCATAAATGAATTTTTGTAGTTGTCAGTTTTTTTGTTTTTGTTTTTTTTCCAACTAAAATGTCTGTGCTCTGGTCTCCTTGTGAGAAGTTATCATTGCATATGTTTTATACCCCAGATTTTCTAAATCATTATGAATGTGACTTCAGCTGTCTGTTCTAGCGGACTTCTGAACGGCATTGAAGTACTGAATTTGAGCCGTCCAGCCATACAAGAGAGTTAATACGTGAAAAACACAGACAATGCCAGGCAGACACAGGGTCTGCACCCTGCCTACACGAGTCACTGCACTGGCTCCTTCCCTGTTGAATTAAGTGGAAATAATCACAAGCAAACTCAGCAGGTTTTTATTCCATGTATATTCTAGCTGTACACGAAAGGCAGAGAGGTAAGAAGGAAGGAGAAAAGAATAAAGAGAACAGGGATGTATAAATGTCAGTGTTTATATGTATGTCCAATAGGGTGTATATTAATTAAACGGGGAAAAAAAGAAACAAAGAAAAAAGAAAAAAAAAAGAGTTCTTGCTAGGTCACGGTGGAGTGTCAGTATGATGGCTAAAACAAGAGCATGGTACTGGCAACTTAACTCAGTGCTCCCAGGGAAAACAAATAAAATGGAACCGCAGAATTTCGTTAGCTGGAATTGTGAATCACAAAGGAACATTGTGAGGTATCTCACTCTGGGATTGCACAAACATAAGCTACACTCTGAAACAGCCTGTTCAGCTTCTTAATGATTGTTCATCTCTACCCAAGAGGAAACAAACAAATTACAATGGCATTAACAGTTAAAACAGAGTAGGAAGAGCCAGATTTGGATTCTGAATCATGCTATTAAAAGATTTATTTTAGCCGTATGCTAGCAGGCTTGAAGAAAGCCATGAAGGTTCCAGTGATCGAGCAATAATCAGCTTTGCTTGTATCGGCCCAGTTCAGGCACAGAAGTCATGCACCATGGAATCTTTCAAAGCAAATTTCACACCAGCTATCACTGTTAATGACTGCCTCCTTAGAGCAGTAGTCTTTAAGTCCTGAGAGAAATACTTACTCAAGGAAGTTTACCCTTGGACTTCCATTAAGTAAATGAATAAAAGGTACATAGTTTAGTAAGATTTGGTGCTATCAAGTCAGTCCATCTGAATTATTAATTAAATTCCAGTGCACTGAAGAAGATAACTATGGCATATGAGGTATTTTGCTTCCTAATTGACTGGCTATGTCACTGGTTATATAACTTGTCATGTGTTTGGAGCATGTTTAGCCCTGATTTCAGGTGACTTCTCTTAGGCCAGTATTTCAACCGCTGCTACAGTAAAGAGAATATACTGAGATTCCTGAGCAGCTCGTAATGTGCATAGATACTTGATTTTTCAAGTTCTGCATTTTTTGTTAAAACAGTCGGAAAACCTGGAAACCTTTGTTGAAACCAAGAAGCAGCGCCTGGAGGACTCTTCAGCTTCATGCTTGCTCCCACCTTGTATCTCTCCAATACCGAATCACAGATTAACCAGCACTAAAGAGTAAGTTCTTTTTCTCTCATAACTTTCAAGAGGGATTTCACAGTATTATTCAACAAATGTATTTACTGTAGAGCCAAATGGGCAAGCGTGAGTGACATCACTATTCCCATCGCAGAGAAAGAGGGTCCATGTGATTTTGGATGAGATTCAGTCAGCCTTCTCATGGGCCGCGGGAAATTAGAGTCCCACCACAGCCCAGAGTTTCTCTTCTTTCACCGTATTGCATTTCACAACCACAGAATCACATTCTTTAAAGGTTTTTTCTTGCCTCCATCATCCTTCACCACAGTAAAGCCAGAATGGGCTCTATTTGATTGACTAGAAAATATTTGTTTGAATTGTTTTCTTAAGAGATTATTCTCAGTTTTCTTGAATGAAATAATGACTTCGCCATTCATTTCAGTGGCTCTTATAATTTAATTGTGTATACAGAAATGCCAGAGGTGAGACCCTAAATGATTCAGACACATGCATTGTGTTTCAGCAGACATAATCAAGTCATTTGTGTCTTTCAGTGTCTTTGAGAGATGGCTGGAATGTTTCATCAAACAGGCACCACATAAATAATGATTCTGATTATAATAATCAGAAGATTAACATTCTATAAATAACCAAAGAACCCAATTCCCTTCTGTCATCAATTTTGTGCTTTTTTTTTTCTTTTGAGATGAGGCATTGCTTTCTGCTTCCCAGTAGGACAAGCAAAGAATCAAATGCACAATGTGCTTCTGAAAACATTTTGACTGGTTTTGTATCTAAATTTAGAGAAAGTTCAAAAATCATTTATGAGACAATGCACAGTTTCTAAATCCCATAAAGAAGGTTGAGCATTATTTTGTTTATACCAGTGTAATTACAGATGAACTTCAGTCCTTGAACTAACCCCTCATTGTACCAACATCGGAGTTGGAGTCTGGAAAAGACAGATGATTTGAAAGTAACAGTGTGATCTGTAATATGTTGCACATTTGATAAACATCATGATGGGTGTTGCCTGACTGTCATTGCTAGAAATACGAGTACAGATATATTGCAGAAAGAATAAGGATTATCCATCCCCAATACCTCCACAATCCGTTACAAAAATCTTTCTATTATTGTCTTCAGCAAGCCCAAAGGATCCACCCCCAACCTGATGTTTCTTAATTTGAGCTTGTTTTCCAGATCATTAACTTGGTTCCTGAGAGCTTTCTAGCCTTTGGTATTCTCTGTAAAAATATAATTGTGTCCATCGGTAGTTATTTCTATTTGCTTGTGTCCATCAATAGTTATTTCTATATGCTATCATTTCCTCTCATCTGCCTCAAGTTTTGAAACAAGCATTCTGACTTCAGCTGCAGAGACCTGGATGACACAACATTTATTATTAGTGTCTTTTGAGTTCATTTAAAACAAATGCAATATTATTTGATAATTCAAGTCTCCAACTCTATCTGATGTGCTTCTGAATACAGATCAACATATTTCCCAGTAGATTAGGGAGCTGACTGAACTGCATGACAACAAATTTCTGGAGAGCCCCAGGTTGTTTTTAAGCAATCAGAAGTAGTTCTGTGTTCCACAGGGTTAAGCAGAATTTTAAGGGGAGGCAGAAGAAAGGAGAGGCTAAAACTATGAGCTGTTCAAAGGCATGGGAGAAAATAACACTTCAGTGATGAAAGGCTGAAAGAAATGCTTTGCTGTTTAAACCTTCCTTGCTCCCAAAAGTCCTCCATTTTCATTCAGAGCTCTCTACACAAGCATTTTTAGAAATAAGGATGATTTGGCTGGAGCGGACAATGCTGTTCATCCATGAAGGTGCAGTGTCTCATGGTGGATTCTCTCTCTTGGGAAGAACTGTAGATCTCTACAGTTATAACATGCTCCCTGTGCCAACAAAGTACACCAAGGCAGACTTCAGAGACTCTCGTTGGGATCTTTTATAGATGCAGACATGTTTTATCCAAAAGACCACGAACTCTGGAGTAAAATAAGGAGGCATTCAGGAAGAAACTGGGTGAAGACAGGCACACCTATGCTTTTGTAGCTCCTACTGGCTGACTATATGTGCGTTAGGTATTTCAATATCTTTCTCTCATAATCTCTTCCTAAATGTGTGGGCTCAGTAAAGTTGCAAGGATTAAGTGAAGTATTACATGTCTAATGTGGACAATTATATGTCTAATTTCTACCAGTTCCTATAACTACACGTACAATTTTAGTGTAGAAATTTCAGATGGTCAGTTATGAACTTAAAACCCATTTGACAACTGGATAACAATTTCGTTTTATGCAGTCATTGTACAAGCAACTAGTTATTTCTTGTTCCTTCCCTCACACAGTCAGGGGCTCATGCTTTTTCATAAATCTGATGTGACACTCAAAATAAAATTGTTCAAACAATCATCATGGTATTTTCTTCATTCCTAATATTTCAAAGCATATGAAGGAATAAAGGATACTATTTTATGCCCAAGTAATTCATAGTAATTGCTTGAAACACTGCTGTGAGGCTGTGTTTTTGTCAGATCAGTTGCCCACTTTGCAGCAGAGAATTGCTTGTGTATTTACTTGATTGCCAGAGCAATTTTAATTTAAGCATTAATTCTGTGTGCTGCTGAATACCTGATCGGTAGATCCAATCCAGACAGAGCACTATTTGACAACATTTGGCAGTTTGTAAATAACACAGAGTTATGTGCTGATGCAAACTACGAGTCTGAAATCAGACTAGAATCATACTGGGGAAGCATGCCTGCCATCTAGCTAGGCTGATTTTCAAGATATCCTGTTCACTTTTGTTTGACCTTTAACTAAACACGCACCTGTACTTCACAACGTATATTAGCGGATCCCTTGGGTAGTCACAGCGGCATTTGTTGCAGTTCATTCATGACAGAGGCAGCCTTCTACTTCTATGACAACGACTTCAGCTTCATTCAATTGCTGCCATATGGTCCAAGCTAATGCTAGAGTGACCTTTCCCTGCTAACCCCCTGCAGAAAATCAGATACACCATCACCGTGCAGCATTTCTTTGTGGACAAGGAGAGTAGAGGCAAAGGAAAGCCAAGTGATTGGCACAGACAATGTCTTTTGTCTCACTAATAGGCCAGAGCTACAACCACATACCACAAGGAGTAGTTAAAGAAAGGGTAAAGGAAAGCAGAATGAATTGTTAGAGTAGATGGAAATTCTCTCTCCTTCACACACTGACCCCTTGTTCCCTGCTTGCTTGCTTTCTGCCCTAAAAGAAATAAGGCTGAAAAAAAAAAGCAGACGGGAGTCCTCTTGTTCCTTGATAATTGGCCTTCTCCGACACAAAGATTAAACTGCAGCCAGAAAACCATCAGTTCTGCTGGTGGTTTTTTCTTTGCACTTTTATTGTGCTTCTCCCTAGATTTTAAATATAGTTTAACTAATAATCATGTCAGCCAATTAAACCATTGAGTCTTGGTAATTATTGCAATAAATTCACTCAGAATTAGTGATTACTGCAATCAAAGACTAGTTTCTTAGCCCATTAACAGTCCCAAGCAAAGTGAGAATCTGGTTAACTGCTGGTAACAACCTATTTCATTGAGGTTATTGTTAACATAAATGCTTTGGTGTGAATCTGAGGGAGGTAACATTGCTAAATAATCAGTGTAATTCCTGTGAATCCTGTAAAGGTACAGGATTAAGTCGGCAACCAGGAAAAAACATTATTAAGTATTGTCGTTGGATTTTGGATTTTTGTCATGCTGAAAAAATATATCCTCAAGTGCCCTTTCAGTTATAGTTATGTTTTCTCACCACAGAATGACTTCTGCATCTTGGTTTGTTCCATCCTGTGCTTGAACGCAAAGCTGAAGCGAACAAAGTTTTGAGTAGTGTCCAAAAGGGAGGTCAGAACTCTGAATATAATCTCTCTTCTGGCATATATATATAAAATCAGAGAATCACAGAATTGTTTGAGATGGAAGGGACCCGTAAAGGTCATATAGTCCCACTCCCCTGCAATGAACAGGGACATCTACACCACAACTAGGATGCTCAGAGCCTTGTTTAGAAAAAGTGCTTCTACTGTGAAACTTGCAACTTCCTTCATTTTTTTCTTGTATTACACTCTTAATCCCTCCATCTCCATGTAGCAGCTGGGAAATGTTGTTTCACTTGCTGTGTATGTGCCATGCAGCACCCCACGCAAGTGCCAGAGTCTTGCTTTAAGCCTGGAAACAGGCAAAGATGTTCTGAGAAACCTCGCTAGTGGTTTCTACAGCGGATTTAGCCAGTGACTCACCTTCCGTTTTCCTTCAGGCACTTTTGAGGTAGATCTGTAAGGCTCAGTTGCTGTTCCCTTCCCAAAGCTGTACCAGAGTGAAAGAAGAGCTTCACACTCTTTGTGCAGGGTAATTAGAACCACATCACTCTGTGCTCCCATCCATATACATTTGTTAGACAGACCCACTGAACACTATGCTCAGGGCAGCTCACTGGCTTGGGAGGCAGAGGATGTCAGTTCTACTCTTGGGTTTTTCATTAGTTGTGTCTGTTTTTCCTCTGAACAATCCAATAATGCATGTATGCTTTCTTGGAGAAGCATTTGCTTTCTTTTGGAAAATTTTTCTCTGGAAAAAGTTCAGAGTATTATTTTACTATAGCAATGGTGACTTGTCTGAGTTCCAAAATACCCTTTGGTGGTAAGAAAGCTAGCAGATGGGGCTTTGAGTGAGAACTTTTTGGAGTACATTTGCAGGACCACATGTGCATAAAATGTCTTCTCAAAGAATTGCCCATCTCCTCTGATCTGATTGCTTTCCTTTGATCTTTAGGCCCATGTGTTTTCCAAGCAGGAGAGCATCCATACCTGCCCTGCTGCAAGGCAATATAAATTCTGGGCTGATTTTATTTCTTTAGTCTGAAGATCTTTAATATTACAGAATTTCAAATAAGTTATTTTAAACTCTGCTTCAGTTGAACTAAAAGAGTTTTGAGTAGAAGAGCTATAAAACCTGGAGCATAGAGGTTTTGTTTGATATCACTCTGTTATGAAAGCAGAGAGGCTGAAATATTTTTGTACTGCCAAAGGCCCAAAGTAGGGGGAATGACCAAAGATACTCACACTGTTGGTGAAAATGCAAAAGAGTCTAGACTGCATGTCAAATAAGAAGTAGGGAAACATGGTTTGATTCTTCTCTTTTGCTGGTTACTTCACAGCAAAGTAAATCTATAATTCCTGACACTGACTGAAAGCAACTAGGAATGAAACATAAATTCTTGTTGACTTAATTTGTTATTGAAATGTTAGTCAATAATCATGAAAAGTGAATGATTGTGTACTGCGCTGTTAGATGTCCAACAAAAGATTAAAATTCAGGTTATCTTCATTGACTGAATTAGAGCAGTACCTAATACAAAAATCTATGAGTAGATTAATATGTTAAACAGTTGCCGTGGTGCTGTGTTGTTTGTTTGTGTTTTTTTTTTTCCTTGATGGATTTGAGGGAAGAAAGGTCTAGCATGCTTTTTTTGTTGTTTTTACTGTGTATCACAGCTGCCATTTGTAGCCAGCTAACAATTTCTGTACATAAAACAGAACATAGATTATCATATTACTTGAGCTTTCATGTCAAAACCACATTCATTTTCTGAATCACCTTCAATTCATCAACCAATATTTGCTCAAGGGCTTTTGCCAGCAACGATGTATCATTTTAATATACGGTTGAACATTGGTTTTATTTTAGAGGTCAAATAATTATTATCTTATTATTGTTATGGTTATCATTTTGTAGTTGTTATAAAGTATTATTTTTGTTCACGTGGCATGTGCTATTAAGTGTTTTTGCAGAGGTTGCTTATGTGAGCCCTAATCTACCTCTTTAAAAGATGCTTAATGTTAAATACATAAATAGCTATACTTGGTGTCAAGTATACTAACCCCTGTGCATAAAACTTTTCAGCACTTTGCTGAGTCAGAACCTCTATGACCTCTCAAATTAAGACTGACTCAAATTAGCATTTAAAGTGGATGCAATTTATACTAATGCACTGCAAGTTGTCCTCCAAAGCAGGAGGTTTCTGTGGCCATTGAAACAGCAGGGATAGCTCTTCTGTTTTCACTGCCTGTCTCCTTTTGAATTAGCTCCTAGGACGTGGGGGATCACAGCACATATTTAAGGGCAGAGCTGGCTTTTCATTAAATAAAATCTAGAGCTTTGTGCTATGGAGGAGAAACTGTGGTTCTTGACATGCAACTGATTCTTATCTGTGTCCCAGGAGCAGCAGTAACTCGGTGAAGAAGATGGCGAAGAAAAGAGAAGAGAAGCTGTTTCCTCCTCCATTATCCCCCCTGTTGGACGAGCCTGTGCACCGCCGGCACAGCAGTGACAGCAGCTCCTTCAGCCAAGAAACCAACATCACCAACACCCCTCAGACCAGCAGCTCTTCCTCCTCAGTTTCTAAACACAGAAAGAATGAAAATAAATCTTCTTCTAACCCCAAAGGAATCTGTGTAAGTAACAGACCTCAGTTGCTGGAAATGGACAAGATATAATTACCTTTATTCTGGGTTTTGTTTATTTATTTTTCTCTAGTATCTATTTTTAAATCCTTATGTAGCCCCACTCTGGAGCAGCAAGGCGTGGATCCATGCAGAATTGTGCATAAATGTCTCTTGCAAGTTCCATTTTTAGGTCAACATTAGGCATCTACTTCACAGAGTGTATTGTTCCCTGCAACACCCTGACCTTCAGAGGACACACTTTGTCCCACTCCCAACTCTGCAGATATAACACACACCATTTTCAAATAAAGCATCAAGAATACTGGTATCTTTAACATTAATAATTACTACAAATTCTGAAGCAAACTTAAGTTATGCCAAATATTATGGACTAAACTAAACAGACAGTAAAAATCTAACCTGTCCATAGCACACTAAAAACTAAAATGTCTTCTCACAGGTTTGCAGGCTCCCAGTCTCTAGAAGTAAGGTGTATTTGCACCTCATCTTCATAAATTTTGTACTGAGCTTTTAGAGATCATGCAAATAGTCATTAGTTTTCCAGTAAAAACATCATTCTGTTAGGACTAGCTCGCCACTAAACATTTTTACATAAACAATACTTTCTTGCCTTTCACCAGATTTAGATGATTTCATACTAAATGTACATGAAAAAGAAACAAAGCTAGAACCTGCATAGCAAATTGACTTAAAAAAAAAAAAAGTAAAATTTCACTTCAGTTGGTCTGATGCTTTTACAGAAAAGAGGGAAAACTCAGTTTTCTGGCTGATTATAGAAAATAACCAGAACTTCAAACTTCTCTCTTAGTATCAAACCGTATCTTACTATGACTGTCTGAATTAAAAGAAAGGAAGAGAATTCTTCCGCAGAAAAGTACACGTGTAACCCCATTTTTCACAGTTCGCCACCTTGTGAGAGGTTGTTGCCATACACTGTAATTGCAAAACTCAGAAGTTGCACTGGAACATAGGTGACAAATCGCTTCACCTCATTCATTCAGCCCTGTTGCTTTCAGATATTGTTGTGTCACTTCAAGCTGCAAGAGTAATATACATGCCTTCAAGAGAAATCAGTGCCAAAATGAACTGTGTATGTCAGCAAATAAGCTATGCTATATAAAGAGCAAGGCCACTTCCTCTCACTCCCAGCACCTCTAATTTGGATTTTCCTTGCTTTATCTATTAGCTCAATCCCCAAAATATTTGTCTTCTAAAATATTTTTGTATTCTAAAATATGCTAGAATTCTTTATCAGTACTTTGGTTCATCTATAATTTAGCTTATCTGGTTGAAAGTTGCAATTGCCTGATTTAAATACTTCTAATATGCTTCTATTTTCAGTCAATGCAAAATCAAAACTCCCAACTTCTGCTTTTCAGTCTTCTCTTTGTTCTGTATAATAAGGATAAGGAAACTGTTCCTTGCTGAAATCTGAGCAGACTTCTCATCCACCTTACAATTATCTACTAATTGTGTAGAAAAACTGTTACATTAGTGGGATCCACCTCATACTGAGTTTCTTTCCAGCCCTGCAGCCCAACTTGGCTTTAATGAGTGTGTTGTCAGTAGCACTGTGTTGTCCACGATGATTATCACCTTGGACTGCAGTCATAATGCCTAATTAATCTAATGGGGTCACATTATAAAGTATGGAGGTTTCCTGGACATAGTTAGGTAAACATGCATGTATCTTAGCTTTTTTTGAATTTTGAATTATGAATAATATTTGAATATTATGAATATTCAAATAATAGCAGTCCATTTTTCTAGGAGGAAGAAACCCACAATGCACCAACAGCCAACGCTGTTCTTGATACGAACCATCTAGAAACGGACATCTGGTCTGCAATACCAACTCTTTCCAATGGGAATTCTGAGCCCAGAAGACCTAAAATCACATTTGATGATGTGTGAGTACCATTAGATCTCTTTGTGCTAGTTGCACATCAGGTACTTGGGATTTTTGTAGAGTTCCCAGTGAAAGAAAAGTATCTTTAATTATAATGCTAGCATTGGGCATGTATGTGGACAGTACTGCATAATGGCACATACAGTTTTAAACTTTACTAATGAACTGTTATCACTGATTAATGAAGTCTTTGCTGATAAATGTTTTCAGATCATGAATGTTGGCTCACAGTAATTCTTCTTAATTTTTTTCTGATTAGTTTAAAATATTTTTCCTTTTCCTCTGTTCAGCAGACGTTAATGGCTCCTTTGGGTGGCCAATTTCCACAGCTAGTTATTTTGCATTCTGGTAACTCATCAAATCTTTTCATATGGCAGTTTCGGATTAATATCAGGATAAGACTGAAAGTGATAAGTGGGTATATATATCTAAATTGTTCTTGGAAGCAGTAAGCACTTTTCTCAAACAATGTTTGTCCAACTGTATGAAAACAAAGACTTGAAATAATTGATTTTGTCTCTCTAGGCTCCACAATGCAGATTATTATATGCAAGAAGCTAAGAAGCTAAAGCACAAAGCAGATGCACTGGTAAGTTTTCAAGGCTTTTTTGTCTCTCTCCACTATGGAGCTGGGTATTACAAAAATTTGAATTCTTAATCTTGCCTAAAGCCTCAGAAACCAAAGGAACCCCTCTGGGGACTAAAATATGCTTCAAACTGTAGTCTGTAAACACACTGCCCACAACAAGCCAAAGCCTGAGCATCATTCCTAGGCTTTAACACATCATTCACCCTGAAATAAATTTCTTACAATAGCTGGTTTCTCTTTTGGGAGAAGCAACAATCATACTGTGGAAAGGATGTAAGATAATATCAAAAAAGTTGATGTGTTTTTGAAATTTGCCTTTATACTTGCTGTGAGCCCAAAACAAAAATATTGAAAGCTAAAAAAGACATATTTCATCATCGTTTGGCAAAACTATTTGATATTTCAAATCCAGTTGTTTATAATTTACAGGAATTGATTTTTAAACAGTGCATTTGTTTTTATTGCATGCTATTAGGCTGCTAAATAAAGACAACTGAACGCACTTTTTTTTTAGAAAAAAATCTTGCAATGAGCTAGTTCAGTGCTGGGAAAGCTTTTGCTCTCATTTTGTCCCAGATTAAATTGCAGCTAAACTGGCCTAATTTTGATAGAACTACCATATCTGATACATTACAATTCTGATAGATTTCAGCCATAGTTTGTTCAGTCCAACATACTGCTACCAATGAAGTGCCTTAGTAGTCATTGTTTGTAGTGTATTCTTTGCTCTTCTATGCCATGCAGAGTGCAGAACAGCAGCTCATTTATGCAGGCTACGTGGAACTTGGTTCATATATTTATTTAAACAAAGATGTCTTAGAGCGTGGCCATTCATTTCATCCCTTCAGTTCTTTTTCAGTTGTAATTTGGGTGATTATTCACCTGTCACTGATTATTTGGGCAGTTTTGTGTGTCATTCTACATCAGAGATTTTTGTACCTGGCAATAAATGCTTGTCAAAAAATAAAACAATGAAATGCTACATTGCAAAAAGTAAGAAACCACTGCTTTCCCTCTGCTGTCGGTGAACTGAAAGAGTAAAGGAGAATTGTTGCACCAACCTGCCTGCTTCAGCTTTCCCTGCATTATCAAGCGTGTTTTCTCTGGGAGTTGGGTATGGGCTTTGTCATCCCACCACAGTTGTCACCAAGGCAGCAGCTGTCCCTCCCAAGGTACCCATTCACAGGGGCTGGTGAGCACTGAGGCGTGAGGCCTGGCCCACATCTGGCTTCATCACGGTGCTGGGACCTCGCTGAGGAAGGCTGGCAGAAGTGGCCTGGCAGCACCTCCCTCGACTGGCTGACCTTTAGGAAAAGCACACATGGCTCTGGCACAGGGCTGCCTGCTCCACGCTAGCAAATATTTACAGGCTCAGGCTCCTGGTGATCTCAGCGTGTTATGTCAATCCACTTTCCTCCACAGTCTGATTTGCTCCATAAGTGTTGACCTGTCTTCCATCCTCTTACCTTTGACTATGCCTTGTGGAATTAGTGATGTTTCTCAAGCAGAACTAAGAGGAGCAGGCAGAGCATGTCATGCCACTACCCGCGGGCAGGCCTCTCCTGTCACATGCAGTTTGACACTGCGAGTGCTCCTACAGGAATGTGGGGCCGGCCACTACGATAAGACTTGTTGGCAGACATAGATACCCACCAACAATCTGCTTTTTGCTTTCCACTACTTAGGTCTCAACCTTTCCCCCTGCACCCACCCACTCAATACAGCTGCACTCAGATTATCTGCATGTAACACGTTTGCTGTGAAAACCTGAACTGTTAGTTGTCCGATGGAAACAAGTGCTTCTGGTTACTTGGTGCTGACATGACAAAGAGCACGCAGAAATGAAAGATGTGTTTCAGTGGTTGGAAAGATACCACACATAGCCTCAGAATATGTCAGCAAATGTAAATGAGATGTATGGCAGTGCTGTGTCTGAGCTTGTATGGCACTGAGATCTCTGGCGAAGGACACAGCATTTTGTATCATGGGAGCAACACCCTGAAAACCTCTCCTTGTCCGGCACAGCAGTAAGGAATCAGCTGATTTGGACACATTGCAGTGTCCACTAACTGAGCTTGCTCTATTCTCAGCTGTGCTATGGTGAGCTGGAGCAATTCCAGTTACTCCACTGGAGTCAGTGTGGAGCAAAGTACGGGGGGATCCCATTTCTGTCTCAAACTGTGTGTAAACACTCAATCTGCTCACAGCCAACTTCCTCCTTTTGTAATACACGTGTTTTCTTTGGAAGACATGAAGCAAGGAAGTAGCAGTATATGCTGAGGAGTACAGCGGAGTACAGGGAAAACATCCAGAAATGCTTCCCCTTTTTTAATCATTCAGGTAATCCCTATCCATCGTACAAAGGCTTTGAATGTAATCAGTCTGCAAGTGCAGGGCTTGAAATTAAAACCTTCCATGAATGCAGAGGGTAGTACTTAAAAGGAGTAGCCACAGAGCCAGAGATGCTGTTACCTTGAACCGCTATTAGGTGTTCTGCTTAATATATTGGTAGAATAAGCTTCCGTTTAATGAATGAGAAACATAAGCAGATGCATCAAAATATTTTGATAAAGACATCCACAGAAACTTTTAAATGACTTAAAGTATATTGGATCTCTTACATCTAGCTATCAAAAATGGAAAATGTTAAATACTATTATAAAATACTTACTATAAAAATGTCATATATAATATTCATTACACATAAAAAAGAAATCAGGATGTCTAAGTCAGCTTAATCACAACCATTATGAGAGCTAAAACCTTTCGCAATAAAATCCTAGTAAAATAAAATATTTAGCAGTGCTATATTTTCTCCTTTTTCTTTCTTCCCCTCTTTCAATCACAACATAAATGATGAGGGCTGGTTTTTTTTCCAGCAACAGTCACCACAGATTGTGACAACTGACAAATGGCTCGGATCTGTTGCTTAACCCATGCATACTTGCACACAAACTTAGTTTATATATTGAAGAGCAGTATTGATTTGCTCATTGCCTTTGTAAACCCATGGATGTCATTTGGCTTTCCTCTGTGCAGTGCCTGGCCATATATCACCTGAAAAGATTTGGTATAAACATACACCTGGCTTCAATTTCTGTATACATTCACCCCTAACTTGTGGCGATGCTTTGCTTTCATCTTAATGCTGGTGTTGCTTTCTATTATGATCTGTCTGCCTCAAAATTAAAGCTGAAGGATTTCCTTGATGATATCATTCCTATTTCAGCTGGAGAAGTTTGGCAAAGCAGTGAATTATGCTGATGCTGCCCTGTCCTTCATCGAGTGTGGGAACGCTATGGAGCGAGATCCATTAGAAGCTAAATCTCCATATACCATGTACTCAGAAACTGTGGAACTCATCAGGTTAATGTCCTTTCTGTGATCATTTTCATAAGCTCATTTCAGTCATAATTAGAACCTGCTATGTTTTAAAAAATATAATTTCAACGTATTAATGATTTGTCCAAAGCATCTTCATCTCAGAAGTCATCATAATTAGTTCTTGCCATTTTATTAATGTCATGGAAAATTTATAATTGATGGACACTGCTTTTATAAATTATCCCCTTTAGAGGTTATAATGTGAGTGTTATAATTTGCAATATTCATAAAATTAAAATTGAGATGTAGTGGGTGGAAGTAAAGTATAGTAATTTCACTGTTTGGCAATGACACTTGTCTTTTAGAAGGTGTAGTTTTATAATTCAGAACACTAAAGTGAGTCTATCAGGATTTCTATTACAAGCCTTGTTTTTAGAGGTTTATAACTTGGTAGTAAAAAAAAAAAAAAAGAGTTAAAGAGTTGAAACCTGGCACTTAAAATCATAGTGGAAGGTGAAGGAAGCTTTTTGCTTGTATTGTGTTAAAAAAGTATACTTTTTCATGATGAATGCAATCCAGATGAATTTGCTTTAATGCAGTTTTGTAGACTTATAGGCTAGAATACAGATGAGAGAGCTTGTACTAGTAAAATCAGTGTTTAAAAATCTGCTGCTGTTACCTGTATCTGTTTCATAATGTGTACTTCATAGAAATAATGGTCTCCCAAGTAACTCAGGTTTTCTTTGCTTTACCTATGCAAATTATCAAAGTGAAATCAAGTAGGATTAAATTTACCTGTAAGTAGAACAATAGGATTTTTCTTCCTCACTGTGATGCACCTTTGCTTTCCCCTGTGTATGCTGGGAATTTCATCATTGATGTCAATGTAATTACTGGCAGTATACACAAGAGGTGGAGAAGGTGGTTAATCAGACCTCTAAATGTTTGCTTTTTAACAGAACAAAGGTGGTTTTTTGGCATGCAGGATTTCAATATGCCAGATTAGCTATTAAAGGCGGTCAAAAAATAATGCATGTTTTACATTTTGAATAAGTAGGTATTTACATTATAAAATGTATCAGATTTTAAGAAGCTCTTACTCTCAGGTTAATAATATGCCTGTTCAATATTTAAAATGTTGTTACATTCTATTCTTGAAGAGAGGAAGAAAGTCAAAGAGATTACTCAACAAAAAATGATATTTGCTCAATGTTTAGGATCCAAGTTAAACCCTCAGGTGCAGTGGAACTAAGAAAATCTGTTTCTCTGTGCTGGAACTCCTCCTGCACTCCAACAGCAGATAGTTTGGTACCTTTTGTGCTGAACTACATAATCACAGCTGTACAGGAGGGCAAACTCACTTTAAAGAAGTGAGCAGTAGACACCACATTTATTTTCATTTTTTAAGAAAACCACTACGCGCAGTTGAAAATCTTGTTCCTCAGCCCCACAGTCTGTGTTCAGAAGTGGATCTGAATTCAAGAGCCACAACAACATGTGTGTGGCAGCTCCAAGAGCAGCTCCCCTCTACCTACAGCTCCAGTGTGGGATGGAGTCAGCTGAGTCCATGGCTGTACCATGATGCAGCCAACTTTCAGCAGCACCTGTAGAACCTCTGCCTTCCTCCACCCCACAGCAGAGCTTCCTGGCAGCTCCTGGCCCACTGAGGGGTGGACAATAGATCTTGGCATGGAAGCAGCACCTGCACTGTTTCTGGACCGCTTTTTGAACCACTTCTGATTGTAGTGGAATCTCTAGGAGTTCCTTACAGATGACCTCCAATTTCTACATAGCTCCAGTCAAGTGAGGTGAACTCTACCACCTACCATCAAAGATGGAGCCTCATCCACAAATTCATGTATGCAGCATCTCGTAGGCAGAGGTTAAACTGATTTGACCATTTAATTGGCATCAGTGGACGTAGAAAAAAGGTGATTGCCCGGCTGAGCGGCAGGCTGGTTCCAGTTCAGCGATCTCTAGGGACAAATACGAGCCTCTTGTGGGCTACAGTGGATGCTGAATGCATAAAGGAAACATGCAGCGGTGCACGTGCACTTCTATAATGTGGCTCATAATATTAACATAGATTTTTACTGCGGGCTATGAAACAGAAGGTTTTTTCTCACTTTCACTCCTCCCCCTCTTGGAGGCCCATTTTTTTCCTTTTGCTTATCTGTGTCTGACCTGAGTATCTGCATCTATTTGTCAAAGCAAGCAGAGCATCAAAGAGATTGGGAATATCAGATGTGTGACATTCAAAGGTCTTTTGGTTAATGGTATTGCTAAAATCCCCAATGTAATATTGAAAATCCTGAAGAGAGATACCACTCCGTGTTTGACTGGACTCATTCAGTATGACTAGGACAACAATATCAAAAAGCAGGTGAGATAGGACAGTGAGGAAGCACACTGGGGGTTGAGCTACAGCTGCAGCCTGGAGGCTGATAATGGGGATGGTGAGAGGAAGGCAGGCTGAGAGCTGCACTGCCTGCCTGCACTCCATTACCTCCTTGTAAATGAGAGCTCATCAAGATTGCCTGGATACCTTAAAACTTTCTTATGCAACACTGAACCCTATTACTTATTCTAACACAAGTACCTGTGAAATTGCATTAGGGCTCAGAACAATGACTTTATGTGATGAATTGATTTTCAAGAGACTAAATGCATGACATGGAGTGTGCTCAGTTAAAGGAAAAAATAAGAGAGGGAGAGGAGCCATATCTTCTCAGTCTTTCATTGTCCAAATGCTGGACAACAGCAATTAAATAGAGAAGGGAGACAAAATATATAAGATTTGTAAATTAATGGACTGAAGAACTTAACTATGAGCATGACCTTTCCTGTATTTAACATCATTTTCCATATAAAATACATAGAAAAAATGTATATATTAAAAACTTCGAAATAATACTTACGAAAAGGATTTTGTAATCATCATTCAAGCCCAAAATGTTTTATGTAAAATATTTTTCCATATTACTTTACTCTTCAGCATACAGAGGAACGAGATCTTATGTATCTGTCCAACACTCATCACAGGTGTTTGCAGGACAGTAATACCCCCAGGAACAGTTCACCTTATTGACCTTTAAAGTGGGTTGATGATTTACTTCAGCCCTCCCAATTTTAAGTGGTGCTTTCTGTTGAATTTTACATCACCTTACCATTATGGAACAATGTGATCATTAGCTGTTGAGGCTGTAAGCTTACCTTTGTGCATCTGTTATTTTTCAGCGTGACACTAGTATTTCTCAAAACAACTGAACATGTGTTTCTTCTCCCCTTACCTTTCCTACAAGGTATGCAATGAGACTCAAGAATTTCACAGGCTCTTCTGCCACAGAAGGAGACAAGAAACTAGCAGTTTTATGGTAAGTCCCACTGCGACAATGAGAAGCAGCTGAAATCTTCAGGAGGACTTAAAAAGTACTGAATTACTTAAGCAGCTTACGGAAGATCATTATTCTTGTTTTCCATTAAACTATTAAAGGATAACTAATGGATTTCTTCAGCAGCTGACTAAACATTTATTCTTCTAATTTATATTCTTATCAAGATTGGATTATAATGCTTTTGACCTTTTTTTTCCCTTCCATTTGCTTATGTTTCAAAATCTAACCTTAGAACAGAAACCACAAAATATAGGCCAGCTTTCTTACTTTTTTTTTTTTTTTTTTTTTACCTTCAGTTTATATGTTTCATTTAGCAGTGGAATTAACACAATCCTTTCCTAATTACTGCAGCTACCGATGCTTATCACTTCTGTACTTGAGAATGTTTAAGCTAAAGAAGGACCACGCTATGAAGTACTCCAGATCTCTGATGGAATATTTTAAGGTAATCTTTATTCTGTTTAATTTATTGATATGAAATGAAATTCATACTGGCACTGAGAGCTCTCACAGTATAACTGCGTGACTTAAAAGTCCCCCATTTAACCTCTCCCCTGAAAAATGTAGGGAGGGTGTCTGCAGGGGAGTGAGGACAGAAGTGATTTGAGGGACGTTTGGATTAGTCACTTCATTCAAAAGACCATACTCAGTAACTACTAAAATAACATTATTCTTAACTCTGTAATCTTTATGCAAGATTTTGTAAATACTTCAATACGTAAGTGATTACGTGCTGACCCCTCTCCCCACTCTCATCTCTCCTCCCCTTTCCTTCCCCTCCCACAAAGAACCATGATAAAGCTGTTCTTTAGGCTTTACTTCATTAAGTTTAGTTTTCAAATTCAGGTAGATATGCTGAAGCTTATTGCAGACTCAGATTTTTGGTGGCTCTTTTTTAGCTGGGTTCAGTTACCTCCAGCATAAGTCTGCTTGCTGCCTTACAACTCAGCCTCAGTAGGAGCTGCCTTTAGCACTCCATTTGTTTCTGAGGAACTTTGGATAGTCATATCTATGTCTTCTTTTCCTTTCCCTTGAAAGAGTGGAGAGCAAGTGACTGTTCTGACTTAATGATATTTTCCTTTACTTTGGCAATTGCTATTTATCCAGCGTAAGAACAATTTCTTGCTTTCTCTAAATTATGAAAGAGAATTTCTTTAGTTCTCCCAATGTTCTGATATACATATTTCACTAGGTGAGAGTTTGGAGCATGCCTTTATTCTTGAACTTGGTTACTACATGCTATTATGTTATTGTCTAGTTGTGCAGCTATGGCAGCCCATTTGTCTTTTTTTCTTTTTCTTTTTTTTTAAAGCCTCTTTGGCCCAGGCTTTGACTTACTAGTACTGCAAACTCTACATCTCCTAACACTCAGCTTTAATATTTTCATGTAAATGGTCATGAAATGGTTGTTCTGCTGTAAAACTGTGCTATGAACTTCCTACAAACTGCTGTTCAGCCTGGACTTGACTGTTGTTCTACGTGTGATACACAGACACTTGGCTATGTCTATGTATCTTGGTAATTCAGTAATAGGACATCTGACCTTGTGCCTAAATGGAGGATGTCTTAAAGTCATTAGGGGTTCTCATGTTGTCTTCAGTGAATTTTCAAGCAGAAGTTTATGCAGCAAATAACATTTGAACTGGGTGTGTTGGTAGCTCAGCATTATCACAAAATGCATTCCTTTCACTTCAGATTTTATCCAGGATAGATATAGGTTCTCTCTAAAAAAAAAAATGATTATTAGACTTTATCAGCGAACAGCAATGATTTATTAAAAACAAAGTAAGAGGAGTCAAGGGAAGGGGGATGCGATTCTCTTTTCCCTTAAAGTCACTTTACATTCTCTAGCTGTGCGAAGTAAGGAGCATATATACAGTGAAGAATGAAGAAAATTAAAAAGTAATTAAAAAAATGCCCAAAAAGCTGTTTTCAGGCTTTCTATTGTAGCTGAGTATTTCAGCTGATGTTACTGGATGTATGTTATGGGCCACTGCAACTTGTTTGCTAGAAATAGCTTTTGAGTCTTTACAGATTTTATATTCAGGATCATTTTGTAGTGAATGCATGCAAGGAGAAAAGACAAAATAGAGCTATTAAATAGATATTAGTTTTGTATTGCTGCACAATGTTCCCTGTGTTCGCTAGCAAGAGCCTTTAATACAAATTAAATGGATTAACTGTTTTAATAGAATTGTTATTCAAAGTTTTGCACGATTTTAATTGTGAAAAGCAGTCCAGTGCTTACAGCTGAACTGGAGATTAATATTTCGATAGAATTGTTTTTCCTGTTTTTCCTCACAACTGCCACTTTGTTCCAATTGAAAACATCTGTAGACAGAAATGGTTCTGATTAATTTCCAGTTAGATGTTTCAAAATAACCTTTCAATCATAAAAAATGTTGAAATTCAGAAACAACTTGGATTAAAATGTAGTCAAAATATAAATGCTTAAAATTGAAATCAAATTTTGTAAAATCTGTGAAAGTGACATCATTTCATTTATTACACCTATGAATTTCAGGAGAATGTTTAACTTCTTTGAAAAGATGTTGTCAGTAGTCCTTGATAAAAATATTTCAAATATCCTAATTGTCAAGTAAGTACCTCTCATTGAGGTCTAGTCTTGAGATAGTTACACCAGATACTGTCGGAAATGATCCCCAAATGGCAGAAACTAATCTGAAAGCTCATTTTTCATCTCTGAAGACTTTCCAGAGCAGTTTAGGATCTGCCTCTTTCTTGCATACATGCTGGTGGCAAAAATATACATGTGCTCTGCAGCAAATGTTTCGGTTCATGCTCACATCTTTAATGAAATGCAGTGGTGTGCTGTACAGGCAGCACTGTTATGTTTAGGCAGTGTTTTCTGCTTTGGTCAACACTGTTTGGCAAGTTCAGCCATAATTAAGAAGTCAGGGACAGGAGTTTACTCTCAGAGTCAGTTGCATGATCCTGAGCTCCACTGAATCTCTGTGCCCCACATGGAACGTAGTGATTATAGGAATCAGATTGATCTTGTAATAACAATGGTAATTCTTTGCAGAGAATTTGTGAAATATGTCTGAATTTTCACTCTGTGCTGACCTCTTTGTAAGGGACCTCAGATCAATTGTTTTCTTAGAGCACACGTAGATGGCTTCTGCCGTGGTACTAGTGATTTTATGGGAATTAAGAAAGGTACTATCCAGTCTTAGTCTTTGTAGAGAGTTGTTCAAGGTGCTACACAGATGTGAGAGTCAAACTGAGTAAGCAAGTAAGGAAAGTCCATTCATGCAAATAAACTAAATAAAAACAAGAGAATTCAAGCAGTTCCTTATGTAGAAGTTTTATTTCTCCTCCCATCTGAATCTCAAGACAACTTCCCTAGTAACCTGGGGGAACTGCATTTTGGTAAGTCATCAACTAGAATTCCTTTTGGTTCCGATTAATGATTGCAGGTCTCCCTAAAGACAAGAAGTCATTTGCATTCTGAAGAACTTATTCTACAGACTAAGTTTAAATGGTAATTAAAGCAATTCTTTGTAAACCACCTTTGTTTTTGCTGGGTCTTTATTGCATTCTCTCTTTCATCAAGTGCCTTTCAAGCTACTGACTGGAACCTACCTGTCATCCACGGGCCACTTGTTTATGAGACTGATGTGCAGGGTTGCTGTTCTGCTATGTGCTCTGCAGCTCTTGCAGCTAAACCAGGCAACATTGAACCTTTAGTCTTTGGTATTAATGTACTTCATCCTTCTTGCATCTCTTTTATTTACATTTTGGTTTTGTACTTACAGAACTCTTCAAAAGCCTCACAGGCCCCCTCACCTTGGGGCGGCAATGGAAAGTGAGTATTTTCTGCTAAGTACTTCTATCTGGGAACAAGTGTTTCCAAAATAGGTGGGGAATGTTTGGGCATTTAAAGGCAAAGGCAAGGCCATGATGCAATGGTTTGGGAGCTGCAGATGTGTTTCAAATATCCAGCAGGCTACAGAATTGATCTTAAATGTTAACGGTCACTATATCTGCCTTCGGCTTGTGGGGATGAGAAGTTCCCACTGTGCTAAATGAGTTACCCATGTGAGCAATCCAAGGTGGGTGGGAAGGAAGAGCTGATACAGACCTTCCTCTTTGTTCCTCATAAGTCTAAAAGCAGCTATGGTGCATCTGTGATGAATTCTTTAACAGTTTGCTTCTCCAGCTAAATGAAGGCCATAAAAATATCTGTTAATTAGCTAGCAAGAACCATGTCATTTCAGGAAGCCAAAGTAAAGTTA
The DNA here is from genome assembly GCF_987193195.1 of Phasianus colchicus. Classification (NCBI taxonomy): domain Eukaryota; kingdom Metazoa; phylum Chordata; class Aves; order Galliformes; family Phasianidae; genus Phasianus; species Phasianus colchicus. The sequence goes on from NC_143449.1 coordinate 2,172,519, forward strand.
ACCTTCATTGCAAAGATTTTTTCAGTGATTTGTTCAGTAATGAAAGACCAATGAATTTTTCGTTGATATATGATGTATGATAAGTGCATTTTAATAAAACTAGAGGTGTAATAGTGGTGGAACTGTGAGGGCACTTAGTCAACCAATTACCAGAGGCTCTGTACTAACATCCTTGACTGAAACGTGAAAGCAGAGTAATGCAGCTATGGTCTGCTGTTCAGTGAAGGTGTGTTGCCATTGCAACCTTGCCTATAACTTGTCACAACTATTGCCATCTGGCTTTCTACTGCTCCTTTCTCCTGGCCACACATACAGATAAAACAAAGGAGGAGGACTTGACCTTTCATTCCTCCTTTGTTTGAGTAGGCTGAATTCTAGGTGAAAATTATTTTTGTTAATGGGCTCTTCCTGGTGATTCATGAGGAGAAATAACTGTTAGGCATTCCTAATATGCCACCAAATATAGCAACCAAATAAGTAAGCAAAATGATACAACTGTAGAGGGGCTCACAAAGAATTGAAATTTTCATGCAAATTTTGTTCTGATTCAGTGCAAAACCAGAAATTTCATGATTTTGCTTGAAGGAAAATACTGTCTTAGATATTCTGAAATATTTTAGGGTGTGGCTCTAAGCCTGATGCTGACACTGGGAGACCCTCTGCCTTCCCCAGAGCTGCTGGCTCTGCAGTTTCTTATCTTTCTGCGCTTTTCAACCAGATGGGGAAAAAAAGCCACATACTGCATAGGAGTGACCAAACGCCATCAGGATGTGGCACCACTGAAGGCAGATCAGTGGTTCAAGAGGAGGAGACAGCAGGATGTTCTTAAATCTGTTTTTTAACAAAGCAAAACTTATGTATTGCCATGAAGTGTTGTCTGGCTCAGGATTTCAAACTAGCAAAAGTCTCAGCCTGGTTTACTGGAATTTCTGGCCACTTTTTTTTGAAAGGATTGTGAACCTCTGTGAAGTTGGCCTGAGTTCCAGGCTGGCAATGAAACAAGTTTTCCCTGGTATCATTACAGAAATGTTTCCCACCTCTAGCAACACAAAACACGAAATAGAGAGATTTAATAGACTCACCACAGTAATAATGGCTGTGCACAACAGGGTAAATCCAATGAACAATGTGCTTTATTTGGCAGAAGTGCGTCAGCTCATTGTAAGTGGCTCTAACAAAATATTCCCAGTCCCCTCAGATTCTTATGATTTTTAACCACTCCCAGACCTAACTGAGTATAGTTCAGTTCTTCTGTGCATTGAATTGGCATGTCAAGTAACCAGGATGCTTTGAGACTTAAAAATAAAGCATTTGTGCCGTAGGACATGCTCAAACCATAACACATAAGCTGTGTAAAAAGCTACTGGCTGCTGAATTAACTTGTTCTCTAGCTCTGGAAAAAGGATGTATCACATCTTGAGGAGTTTTTTGTTGAGCACTGGGAATAGCAGGCCACTGCAGGAAAATCTGCAGCAAGAACTGTTGCCACTAATGCCTATTAGCCCAGCACCGCACCTGCAGGGTGTCAGCAGGTTTGTGCCTGGGTTTCGTGGGTAGGGTCATTGTTGGTGGCTCATAAAGCCAAGAGGAACCTTTCTACCCTGGGGTTTGGATAAGGCCAGTAGCAAATCTGAGTGAGCTGTATGCTGTTGTACATCAATGGCTGCAGCTCTAGAAGGGGGATTGTAACATCCCTGCTCAGCTAGTTTGGGGTCTTTGCTTCATGAACTGAGCAGCAGGAGCATCTTGACCCTGCATTTCAAGTGTGCTCTATAGTAAATTGAAAGCATTTGTTTAGGTAAGTGCTTCCAAATGGGTGCAAGAGGAGAGATTTTTGGAACCCTTGATCTTGTTCACTGAAACCAATTTTCAAAGAGAATAGCTGAATGTGAGCATTCAGCCCTGCACAGCTCTAAACATGAGCTTGCTGTGCTGACCTCCATGCTGCCTGCAGCCAGTAGGTGATTCCTAATCACTGGTGTTGGAATTAAAGGAAAATCTATATTAGAACATTAATACTGCTCTAAGTAGGTAACTTAAGACACTGCTCTGTATAAACTTGTGCAGATGAACTGTAGGCAATTAGAACCAAATTTCCATAGCCAGTCTTAAAGAATCCTATAGAGATATTCATAATCCTGCAGTACCCTCAGCTCCTAATGCTGCTCTGCAGGGTGCTTTAAGACTCACACTTCACTTATTGTGATGACTGCATTTGGAGCAAACTGTCATTGTGGTTTCCACAGAATGCTTTAATAATTGGCTGATATTGCACATTGAGTGTTTTCTAACCGCCATAGCAGCTTCTGGCAGCAGGTAGAAAAATCATTGCAGCTATGAGATATTTCTTTCTCTGAAAGATTGCTCTATTTTTAGGATAGACAAGTGTGTGATTCTTTTTTTTAAATAACACGTTCATTTGTAGGGAGAATTAAATTCCTTCTTAGTTTCAATCAGTCCCAGTTTATAAGTTCTCCTCTCTCATAAAACCAGAATATACTGTTGCACATTCTTGCCTCACTGGGGTGCAGAGTTGGTTTTTCAAGTGCATTTAGGTTGGCAGTATGCATAAAGGGGACTCACTCCCTTTCTTTCTTGCAGGAGCACAGAAACACCATCGCCTATGTCCCTGAGTCCATCCCCTGTCAGCTCTGCTGGAGGCAGTGCAGGCACCACTGGCTCCTCCTCAGCGGGGACCATCACCATCCCTCAGCGCATCCACCACATGGCTGCCAGCCACGTCAACATCACCAACAATGTTCTGCGAAGCTACGAGCACTGGGACATGGCTGACAAGCTGACGAAGGAGAATAAAGGTGCCCTGCACGCTTCTTCTTTGTCTGCTTGGGCTTATCTGCTTTAGCTTGCTTTCTGTTCTCATAGGTCTTATTTGGAGTTGGACCCAAAACAACCACATCTAAGAACACAACTGTGACAGCTTGAGCAAACAGACTAAATCTGTTTGCTGGTCACTGTAGCCAAGGCATATCTTCTCTTGTCAAGCACAGAGGGGAGATGTGTAACAAGCTGAACGTGGGGTTATCAGAGCAGCTGGCAAATAATTTAGCAAACATGAGCCCCAATTGATGAGAGCTTTTGAGTCTGTGAATTCGTTCACAGTTTCAGCTTCTCATAGAGCACTGAGGTTATTTTCAGACTGCTCTGTCAAACGGTTTAAGACTGTTAAAATGCTGGTTGGGATAGTAAGCAAACATAAGATGTCATATTTATGCAGGGAGTCTGGTTAGGACATGCCTATTAAAAAAAACAACCTTGGTTCTCTTATTTTGGATTGCAAATCCACTTCCTTATTCCTAACATCAAAATGTAAGTCTTTACTACAGTTATTTTAAAAGACTTTTGCCAAGTAGTTTGAAAGTAGGTTATATTGGGTATAGTGGAGTTGCAGAGGTGTAACTAAGGGACAGATTTGGCCTATCTGTGAGCTGCCCCATAATTATTCAGATTCCAGCCATGGCCTTACAGAAATCGCTGACAAAGCTTTCTTTCATACTGGAGGTGCAGGGCCTAACTGGGAAGTATTCTCATCATGAATTGGCTCATTCTCTTAAATAATACCAGGATTTCAGATGGCTGGCTTCCCCTGACAAATGAGCTTGCTCTATGCAGTTTGATCTTAGTCCCAGTAATGTCAGTGGCAAATTTCCACTGAGTTAGAGAAACCAAGCTTGAGATTTATAGGTTTTTATGTCTGAATAGTGGGTTATAATGATCTATCCCTGGACAAGGATAGAAGTTTTGCCCAGTCCTCCCTACTGCTTCTTGCTTTTGTTTGCACTGGTTAATTTAGTAGCATTTTGGATTTTTTCCATATTTACATCCATTTTCACAAAGTATGAAAGTGATTCCCTGTCAAATGTACTGCATAATATTACAGTGGGAATGCAGAAAGATGCTCTGATAGGAGAAGGATGGTGATAGTCTTGTAATTAGCCCTGTGTGTTGTGGAGTTGTTAAATGTTCTGCTTGGTATTGAGTCAAAATAGCTCAGGCATTCAGCCAACAGACAGAAAATGTATCCAGCCAGTGCTGTTATCAGCCCTAGAGCTGGATGAGAAAAAACCTGCTGACTCTTTCTGCTTTTCTCCCTCAACACTCTTCTTTGTTCTCCTTTTGATTTACAGTCAGATAAGCCCAATTCTGCAAAGCCGTACAGAAGTAATCTTCATTCAGATGGGCAGTCCCTTGCCTTTAGTGGGACTGGATGCATAAATAAGAGTTTCTCACATGGGCAAGATATCTAGGGTTGTGCCCTGTTCCTTCATATCTTGTTTCACAACCTGCAGCCTTGTTACAGTGAATGGAAAGTTCATGTTACTTCAAATTTCATTTAAATGTTATAATCCATTGTAGAGAGATCAGAGTTTCATATGTGCTATAGTGTCTGTCTTTGCATTTTATCTGAAAAGATATCTCATTTCTAATTAAGTACTAGATTTAAAGTTGCATATTTAAATACAATTAAACTACAATTCAAAAAATGCATGCTGTAATAAAAATATATGAGAACTTCTGTGATAATCATATCTATCACATGACAGATTTCATTTGGAGAAGGCTATATCTTAGACATTATTTCATGAAAAATATTACAGAATTTGATGAACTCCACCTGTAATGATATTTAGTACTTGTCACCTGTATCTCTTACATCATTCAAAACCCCAATATCTTGCTGGCTGGGACGAGTCTGATCCATTATTACATTGTTATAAGTAATATTATCCATCTGGACCATACGTTGCCATGAACAAGCTCTGGTTCACCAGCCTGGGGACTGAATGTTCAACATGTCTCATGAAAGCAGATAGGACAAGTGCGAACTTCAGGCTCAACCTTGAAGCCCAAGTAAAGAACAAATCTCTTGATTTAGGCGTGTTTAATCAGTTGGTTCATCCTAAAAAAAAAAAAAAAAAAAAAAAGGCGATTTCTTGTTTCCTGGAAGTAAGAGCTGTCCTTCCCCTCCTCAGTCCCCTCCAAAAAAAAGAAGAGGGGAAGGAAGGAGGGAGGGGAGGGAGAGAGGGGAGGAAACAAAAGGATTTAAATGGAAAATGAATCTTCTGTCAAAAAACAGTTCTAGTCACTTTTTTTCTTTCTTTTTTCTTTTTTTTTTTTTTTTTTTTTGTGGTCAGCTCTCATTGTTTCTGTTGTCTTCTGAATCACAGGGGCTGTCTTGCCCAAGGACATGTCTCTGATGAGCTAACATAGTTCGAATAAAAATGCGGCCCCATCATTGTAACATCTAATAGCCTTTACTTCTGGGTCTTATTGCTGTCATAGATGTTGCTTTGGTCATGTCCATGCAGACACAAGAGATCTCTGCCACATTATCAGAGCTTTGAAGCTTCCCCATGTGCATGGCTGTCATCTTAGGTTTTGTCTTCCTCTAAATATGCCACGCTCCCAGTTTGGACTTGACTCATGTCCATCTGGCTCAGAGCAGGAGAGAGAAGCCTTTCTTGTCAGCTTGACAAAAGATGTGCCATTAAAATAAAAAAGCATAGCAAGAGGAAGAGCAGCAGAACTATGACCTGCCAAGCCAATCTGGTTTTGAAAAGCAAAGCAGAAACAATCTGCCGTGCACCTCTGGTTGAATTTCACCATGTCTGTGCAGCTTAGAATGTGTGGGAAAATAGATGGCATTTGTTATGAAACCTGTATCTGCAGGCAAAATGACAGGCTTCCCCAAGCCAACCCATGTTCTGGTTCACAGTGGGTCACTGAGAGAGTTTTTCACCATTCACACAATCAAATTCTCAGCTGACTTTGCCAAATGAGATATTTTTTAAAGCTTCCAAAGATAACAGCACTTCTTGTCTACAGTAGAAAACAGTCAACTCTATAGTGATGAAGGCCTGCTCTTTCACATATGAGTTTAGTAAGTGGCTTCAGTGCTTATGGCTTTTTTTGAGAAATATTTTGAAGTTGTTAAACCAAAATTAAGCTCTAAGGTGAATCCTCAGTGTTTAAAATTATTATTTATTTGAGCCTAGAATGAGGTAACTAGAATGCAGACAGTAAGTTTTTTCACTCCTATTTGTATTGATTTCGCACTGGAGGAGGGGAATAAAAGACAGAGGAAGGAAGATGAGCAGTAACTGCTAACTGCAGCATCTTAACTCAACTGGTGATAGCTCTAAGCTTTCATTATATGCTTGCCTCCAGCCAAATCACTTTGTGCTGTGATAGTACCATAGTTTTCACGCTGACCAGGGTCAGGCTATCAATACTTGGATAGAAAACCTCAAAGCGGTACTTACTTGCTGAAGAAAATATTGATAATGTTTTTGTAACTGACATCTGTACTCCAGACCAGCAGCCAATTGTTGATTGGCTGTGTGCCTCACACTGGATTTTAGATAGGGTGAGAATGCAAGGTCTGAGCCATTGTTGTGGTTGTTGATTGTTATCTGACTCTGAAAGCTGAAAGGCCTTTAACTGAGACTAGACTCCCACTCTCCTAAATATAGTGTAAATGTTGCATGTGTGGGATTGTCTGTGCCCTAGTGAGCATAATTCTGTGAGACAATGGAAGGCACGATTCAATTCTCCATTGAAAGCAGTTAGGAAGTGTCTGTTGACCATAACAGGATTAGCTTTTCACCTAGAGAACATGATATACTTTGTTCTCTCAACCTGTGTGTTCTTTCTACCTGCGTCTCTCTGTTTGGTGATTTCTTGATAACCCTTCCTAGCATCAAATCCCAGGGTCTTTACACATCTCTTCTTTCCCCTCGGAGGCTCCTATCTCCTACTTGCTGTTTTACTCCCCTTTTGCCTCTCTCCTCTTCCTCCACCCTTCCCACTCCAAACATCCACTCTGGAGCCTGAAGCTGAATGAGCAAATGGCTAAAACCAGTGCAATGGGAGAAGCAGAAATAGAAGGCTAGGAGAAAGAGCAAGAAGGGTTTTTAGGATGCAGACTAGCTCTTCATGCCCAGGAGAAGATGCAGCGTAGAAAAGAAAGTGCTGCAGTTCATTCCCACTATTTAAATCACACAGCAAGCCTAGGCTAGACTTAAAAAACTGAAAGTGAAGATGTTGTACCATGTGACATAGTTTCATGGGAAATATTGATGATAGGTGGGTGGTTGGACTGGATAATCTCAGAGCTCTTTTCCAACCTTGGTGATTCTACGATTCCAAGCTCACTACAGCAAGCAGTCATACCACACTGGGGTGTGCTTCCAGCATGGAAAGTCTAATTTGACCTAATTTATATGTTTTTTGCCTTTGTTTAGTTATTTCCTACTGCCCATGTATGGATGTGTACAAGAACATAGGAACGCGCAAAGTACACTGCTGCTAATGCATGTGAAATCATGATAACCCATGTACCACTGCCCAAGACAATAACTTCTGCTTCCTATGTATTGCAGAATTCTTTGTAGACCTGGACTCAGTGATGGGACCCTTAACACAACACAGCAGTATGACCAATCTGGTTCGTTACGTTCGCCAAGGACTCCACTGGCTCCACATTGAGGCTCATTTGTTGTAGTGACTGCTGCCCTGCTCATAACATCCCCATTCTTCTACCTCTACCAGCGCACAGACGATCACTGGTGGAATTCCACTCATTTCTGGAAATTTATTCATGTAACTTCATTTTTATTGCATTTTTTAATATCCTATCTATTGGAAGTAGAAGTCATCGTAAATGGAACTTATGACTTAAGAGCAGTATGTGTTGTACCATCTAATCATTTTCGACAATTTTCTATGCCTTGTGTCTCCTGGATCCTGCCATCCTTATGTGCTTTATGGAACGGTACATTCCCTGCAGTATTGTTTAAAGTCCATGCTGCCTTCAAGTGAAAACAAAAAAGCACTTTGAGAAGATATGGATTCCTGAGAAATAGTACAAAGCGTCTTAAATATTTGAGGGTATATATGAGAAGTCCCTTTTGAAATAAATTAGTAGAACTTATAGCTATTCACTCAAAATCATCTTCTGAACCTGTACCAAGCTTTTCACCACTTAATTCTGGCATTCTTACCTTACGCAGTACATTACTAAGATTTCATACTTCCAATAGGCTTAATCTCCAGAAGAAAATGTTGAATATCTAACAGGTACATAATGTATGATCACCAAAGGTGTTAAGAGGTAAAAGGTTGAAGGAATGCCTCATTAAAGAAAGATGACACACTATGCAATGAGGTTTTGATATTCCATTCTACCTATTTATTGTTGGCTTAGTAATTTCAGTAGGCAGCACAGTTTATTGCAGTTTTTAGGCAATTTCAAAATATTAGCTTTCATAGTCTCCTCTGCCGTTCCTATGCTAAATCTGTGAATTTTCTTTCAGTTTTACTGTTAGTCTCAAATGAATACTCATCCAAGATTCTTCTTCACAGAACAATCTCTTCTTGCGAAGTGAGACTCAGTGAAAGCAGATTTTAATGGGAATGCTACATTCTAAGCATTGATATTGTATGTAAAACTCCATTAATAAGTGTATGCAGATTCTTCATGAAACTCTCTGGAAGTTTAACTAACCAACTGCTGTTGAAACAATGTAATTCCATGTGGCATCAATTTACACCTGTTTTGTTCATTTCAGAGCATTAGGAACAAATGGTATTACTTACCTTGCTATCATGAAAACAATGATAAATTAAATAAAATCAACGGATTTATCCAAAAGCAATATAACATTTGTTTAATAATGGCCATGAATACTTCAGTCAAATTACCTATTTTCCAAGCTCTGCATCTATTTACCCATGCTGTCATGTTTCAGACCATTTTTTCTAATGCGTGAATAATAATGAGACAATTCAGATAGAATTTCAAAGCAATTGTGAATAAATTACACCATTTCACATTTGCTCTTTCCTCTTCTTTTTTTTTTCTCTTATTATAAACTGCACTGCTCTTCTGGTGCCACTGCAAGAAGCGCCGGTGCATGAAACAAAACAAAATGAATTTATATCAATAATTCACAAGACTTTAAATGGTCTCATCTCATTCTTGATGTAACGCCTGCATACCTTACTGAACTGTAAATTCAATTTCTGTAAACAGAAGATGCTCATAGCAATGTAAATATTATTCTGTCTCATCTCATTGAAATAATACAATATGTGTTTAAATGCCATCCAGGTATTAGTTAGTTGCAATTACCTTCTGCTATATAATCCTGTATGGTGAGTTATTGGATTCTACTCACTGGGTTGCGACCAGATAAATAGGACAAATTTGCATTTAAAAGGTTCAGACTGTTATGGTTTCTAGAGCAGGCCTTGGATATTTGCAATAAGAGCAGTTTAAGGACTCTGCGCAGTACACATTTAAGACAGACATTACTGTAGCTGTTGTGTATTAGTTGCCTGTAATGCTATTTTTTCTTAAAAATCAATATTTGCTAATTTTTTTTCCACAAGACTGTATTGTAAACGTAGTCAAGGTGCATCATTAGAGTAATCATCCAGTTTAGAGTTGGTTGTCTGCAAAGGACGTTGGCAGAACATGCACATCCTGTCTTATCTGCACATTCCTGTTCCTAAAGTGGTCAATACACTCTTATCTGCTCCTGGAAGGTTTCAGTAACACGGCTGAAACATGAATCCGACAGCATTTGTCAAGCTGATTCTGGCCCCAGCAGCTAAAGAATAAAGCCACAACGGTGGAGACAATTCAAAAATGTAGAATAAAAGTGTTGGGTTTTTAAAAACACTTCCAGTATTGTTTTTTAACAGATGAAGCAGTGTTGAGGTGGTTTTATCACAAGCCAGAGTTTTCCATTCCCTTTGCAAGATCTTACTGATGAGATTCAGTCTAATCAAGTGCATTGTCGTCCCCCGTTCCTTTAACGTAGACTGAAACCCTAGACTGCCGTGCATTTCCAAAGGCTATGTCTTGAAACACAATTTGAAATACAATCTTTAGGCACAAGACTGTTCACAGAGTTAGCTGCAGTCACTCGGTGAAGCAGCATGTTATCTCTCACCTGTTGCTCGCAGTAAACAGACTCCTGTTTCTAAATGTACCCCATGTGCAATCTTTTGCTTAAACAGCTTAAAGAATTATCCCACCTGATTTTGCTTCCTGTGACTAAGTTTGAAATGTATGCTGAATCAATGGCATGATTATATTAAGTCCAGCAGTCAAGCCTAGGATCACAAGCCAACTTACTATTTAGCTGTCTTGTTTCAAAAGCAGCTTAGAAACAAATTAAATATGGAGAGTGAATTACCTTCTTATCCCTGGGGATGATGCTTCTTTTGAGTTAGTTATTAAGGATTATTGCACTTTTACATGCACTGTATTCTTCTCATTTCAAATGCCAACATGTCATCTTTGTGGAATCGTTTTACCCCTTAAAATATTATTTCCAGTGGAGTTAATCAAACAAACTTGTTTGTTTGTTGCAATCCACAGGTGAGCTGTGTGTGTTGGGCATTTGCTATGTCTGCTCTTAACACTGCCCACTTTGGGCATTCAAAGTCATGAACCAAGCACCGAAAATCACAAGATTGACTCCAAATCATGGCTTTAAAAAAAAAAAATTGTTGCTGTTCATATATTGCCTTATGGATAACAAGCTTTGATGCCGATTTCAATAGCCTTTTTCAGGCATTTTTCGATCATGCTGAGGGCCAGAAATGGCGTATTTGTTTTTAATAGTGAGAAACTGAGACACTGATGTCATCTCTTGATTTCTGCAGCTGGACTGTAAGAAGGAAACCAAGCTTCATAAAAAATGGCCAGAGCTGACAAAACTGTCATTTGTGTGCCATGCTTCAGGAGTTTTGCACAATCCACAGCTCAGCAGTGAAAGGAGAACGCAACTGAAGGGCTAACTGCAAGTGTTTCAGAACTCCATCAGTACACAATCTGATGGTAGCAAAGTCCTAAGTGCTCAAATGAGACATTTACATAGCACTTAACCTCTATGTCAAGAGCTGCTGCAGGTCTTAAATGAAGGATTTGACAATGTGCAGACACAATGTCCTGCTTGGATTGCAGTGACTATCTCTAGCCATGTGATGATGTGTGTTGAGAAACCATGGTCCAGGAGAGCAGGGCTTGAAGGAAGGCCTGAGATGTATCCTGTAAGGGTCATCTATCTCGACTATGTCCGCGGTCACTGATTTCAGCCATGCTCTGTTGGCTCCTTTGGAAGGACAAAGCACACCTTTCACTATAAAAAATTAACAGCATAAATAGTTCATGCTTGATAGCTGGGCTTGGCCCAGTATTTGGCTATTTTATTTTATTTTATTTTATTTTATTTTATTTTATTTTATTTTATTTTATTTTATTTTAATGTCATTCTGGTTTAGCTTAGTGCCTTTGTGTTGACAGTGTTGATAGCAGCCTTCCCGGCTTGCTTCTTTTAGCTTCATTTCATGTCTTCTTGTATGATCTTTGGACTTCAAATTATCTAAATAGCCTCTCCATTAATATACTAGCTCATTTGGTCTCCTTTGGAAGAAAAGGAGAGATATGTTGATCTCCACGGTGTGCGTTTTATAAAGAATAAGGATCAAGATCTACATTCCTCCAAAAGAAGCAAAATCTGAGAAGTTGGAATCTGGACCTTAATTTCTATGCTCTGATTTTATAGTGTTCTTCCATTGTAATCGTTTAGATCCACTGTTAAGATTTTAGGTACTTTGGAACAGGTGTTTGCATTGTATTTTCATCAGAATTCAATGATGTCTAAATCCAGTGATAACTTTTGTGAGTGCAGTTTAAAATGTTGGGGAAAAAGTGAGGCCTGTAAAGGATTCTGATGTAGGTATTATTAGGTTTCTTTGCTTTGAGCTCAGGAGAAACTGCTGCACACAGTACTGAGATGTGCATAGGGGTGTGTGTGCATGTATCTGCGGTTTTGGACGTGGATTTGCAACAGAGTTCTGCACTCATTACTTCATAACTTAGAAAAATGATGCAAAAGCCTTAAAAAGGAAACACCCTTATGGGCGCAGTGTGGTGGTAGAATTGTTAATGTTTTCTTCTGTAGTTTTTGTATAGCCCTATTAGCATCTATTGTCTCCTTGCAAGCAATGGAGGTATGACAGAAAGTAGCAGGAGTTCCATCTTGGTTCCTGAAGCCATTCAGTTCTGAAGGTGTTGTCAACTTAACTCCTCTGCAACTGACCAGTGTCTTGAACTTTTAAGAAAGGAAAAATATTTCACAGTTCACCAAAGATGATTAATTTGCCATTCTCAACCAAGTGTAGAAGTTTCAATACATGGCAGACCTGCAAAGCAAGGCATCAAGCAAAGGGCCTTCGCCTTGCACGGCATTTCCCTGACCTCGGCAGTGTGCACTGGGAGTCAGGCAGAGGGGACAAAGATGAGAAACCAGCCCACTGTCCTTATGACATCTTCCAGCTTTACGTACTGTTTCATAAATATAAAACAAACAAGTCATGTTAATGTTGAGAGGGCTAAATTTCTTGAATATTTCTGTGCTTCTGTGTTAGAATCAGATCGCTGGTCACAGCAATGCATGCAGACATTCTGTACTACCTAATGATTTATAGAGTAACATATATCTCACTAGCTATGATATATCACTTGGTATTTTGTAGCCTATAGGTAAAGCCTAAAAGCCAGTTAGTCTCCTATTCACTATGAAATCTTCCTGCTAGTGAACAGGGAATGTTCCTGCCTGGATTACAGAGCAGCTGTCATCTCTACAATACTATGTCCCGACCTTCCTCTAGTGCTTTTGGTAGCTTTACTTTTGCTATTCTGTTAAAAAAATATTTTGTCTGATTCTGTGGTCTTCCATGATCAGTGATTCTGATCATCTATGCCAGCTTATCCCATGGTGGTAGCTGTTGAAGTCAGAAGATGCTGAGTTCAAATCTTGTACAGCCAGCAGGATCTCACAGCTCTGCGGATAGAACTGAAAGCAAATTGAGATGCAGATGAGTTATTGTATAACACTGATGTCAAATGAGAATCAGAGTTGGCCATGTCTGGAGTAACTGCAACAGAAACTCTGGAAAGATAAGCTGTGCTCAGAATCACAGGGTAAACAGCAACATCTCAGGCAATTCATTGATGCTGTAACTTTAGCAGGTAATAGTAAAGACGTGAAAAGTGGTTTAAAGGAACTGGGGCAAGTTGGTATGGGCTGGCAATATCAATTTAACACACATGTGCTTCTGTGGAAAGGGGATTCATTATGTTGATATGTCCTGCAAGATAAACTGTGCCATGGTATCAAAGTCTGAATATGATGCTATCCCATCCGGTTCCTTAATCTATATCAGGGTGCCACCATGTCACAGAGAGACAGTGCTTGTCTCTGCCCTGAAGTCTCCATAGGATAAAACCATTTTCCTTTGCCACTTCCCCAAGGACCAAGCATGGGGACCCCACAGTCCACTTGAGTAGAGCTGTACACTCTCAATGCTCTACAGAGAGGCAGCAGGAAAGGCCCCACCTGCTGCAGGCTGCGGCACAGCAAGGTGCCTTGTGCACTCAGCTTGGCAGCTCAGGGGCATCAGACCACAGCTGTGCACTGTGTGGTCCCACAAGTGCTGCCCACAGTGTCAGCGTGCTGGAGGCACAACTGGACAGCAGGACCCCAGCTCCACTGCCTGGGTACCGGATGAGCTGTGGCTCTGCCTTGCTTTTGGTCCTCTTGGTCTTGGTCCTTTGTGGCTGCAGAAGTGACTTGGATCTGTGCACTTCCTTTTACCTGTTCCGTGTGTAGAAACAGCAAACAAGTAGGCAGAAGTGCTGCATGCACTAACATCATGTAACTATGGAAATATTTACTGTGAGCTAGATTGCAATTTATACTGTAGTGTCCACAGGAGTACTTGTGCGTAGAAGGGCTTAGCTGAGCCCCACTGGTGCCATGGTATTAGCCATGTGAGCAGATGATGCAGCTGTTTGAGACTTGTTTTCTTCTTTAATTTCCACTGAGTTCCCCTCTATGCAAGCTCTGTAACCCCTCTGTGATAGATAAGAATTTACACAGTTGTGTGAGTATCACCCCATTGTAATTCCATTGAAATTCATCAAGTAAAGATATTCCTAATTTCTACTCAATTATTTCCTTCTCTTGGTTAGAAGGAAATTCAAATTCCAAAGGGAATTTCATTATTTTAATGGATAACAGTAACTAAAACGGACCAAACTTTGAGCTGAGTAAATATAAAGGAACTTGGCTCCATTTGTGGAATTCACTGGACCAAATTCAGCTGTCGTATGGCAATTATACAAGTCTCACGAAGCTTTGAGCACTGTTTATTGAAGGAGAAGCTGGCTATAAAGATGGTGTAGCATTACCAGAGTTAAGGTTATTGGGCCAGATTGTAAGTTGCATTAAACCAATTAGTTCAATGGAATTACACCCATTTGTGTTCTGGCTGAGCTCTCACCCCACTGAAATTCTCTGGACTGGTGCTAGAATAACTGCAAGCAGACTCCCTCTTCATCCAAACTTTATGTTGACACAGCCCTTGCTCAGGGAAAGCACCTGTGACTTCTGTGACAGTTAATGTGGAATCACGAACTTGAAGAAGCTTTGACCCACTGGCAGAAGGTATTTACTCTTGAAATTATGAGTGAACTGCATAGGGGATAACAACAAACATGCTTTATTTATGACTGTGGTAGAGTACAATTTCCTCAACTGGTGCAAATTGGTATAGGAATACTGATTTCAGTGGAGTTAATCCAATATGCACACACTGATGAGCAAACCCTTTAACCCCAGACTAATTTTTGCCAATATGTCTCTATGCAGATAAACTCCCAAAGCTTTTATCATCATGCCTCTTTAGTGATCATTCCAATGAAATGATTAATGTACCATAATCATTGCCTGGAAGGAAATAATGTACTTTGCAAAGTTATGCAGTACGGAGCACATCATAAAACTGCTTTAGACCACACAGTCTGGAAAAGTTTATCAGAAATGAAACTAACAGGGTAGCTCTTTATCTGATGTTGATTACACTTTCTTTCTGCAGTTGCACCAAGGTTTTTAACATACAGAGTGAACCATAGCTGGGTGTTTCTGATGACTGTGGGCCAAAGCTTCAGCTGATGTGCTTGTGAATAGATCCATAGATGTTAGTGCTGATTTACACCAGCTGAAAAACTGGTCCTTTCCCTTTTGTACTGTGCTATGTGCTCTAATGCAGCTTTATAAATACATATTGAAGCTGAGTGTATGTATGTTGAATTGTTCTGATTGAACACCAGATAATCCCTGCAAAGAGAATTGAAGGGTAAATTCTGCATGCCATCTAGGTTTGCAGATGTTGTTTTTCTTTAACTAAAAGTATGTTGCAATTTAATTACCCCTAAGTTTAAATATCTACTGGTCTCAGCATTCGCTTCCATTAAAAAAATGGCAGATAAATTCAAATGAGTCATAAATGCTCTTGGTCTAGAGATGGAATCTATTACTTTCATTCAAAGGCACTGCAGCAGGCTCAAGTGTGTTTTCTAAACCAAGTGGATTTTGTGCATGTGAAAGTCATGGCAAATATTTATCTAGGCTCAATTCTGCCATTCTTCCCCTGAGCATCTTAATCAACAGGTTGCTGCACTGAAATCCACGGGAGTAACTGTATGAATTAGTGCTCAGTCTGCAGACTGCAGAATCAGGCACTGAATATATCAGATGGATGCAATCAGGAGTTTAATTTTAGCCATATGCATCATTTGAGGACACTTAGAATTATGTACTTTTTATCCAAGCTGACAGTCCTTGTAATTCCATAAAATATTGCATTATTTATTCCTGTCTGTATTTTTGACGTCTTTGGATTGCATAGCTTCTACTGAATCTTTAAAACCCACATTCAGAAGGCCTAGGGCGTATCATAGCAAAGTATGAAAACAAGCCTAAAGGTCTGGCTCTTTTGTTTTGACTTCGAGCATTCTGGTTTGCATTTGATCTTTGACTGTAGCACTCCCAGTATTTTTTAAATGGCCCAACTCAAATTGTTTTCTGACAAAAAGAAAAAAGAAAAAAAGAAAAAAGCAAAAAGCAAACTACAAGTAAAATTCAGGAAAAATAATGCTGGCTAACTCAGTGGATGTTTGCCCTTGCTAGTGTGTTCTTCACCTGGCCACCTTTTGAGCAGCGCGGTAAGCGCATCCACTTGCCTGTCATTATTAGCTGTTCTGGCAAGTACTATTTTTCTTTTCTTTCTTTCTTTTGTGTGTGTGTTTGTATATGCACATGTATAACCAACCAAAATATCAGGAAAATTTATATATACTTTCATCTGGTTCCCGGAAGCAGAGCAACATGATGACCTTGTGGTCTTCCAACAAAAGTCAGATTTAATTTCTGCATTGCAGTTCAACTTAATTATCTATTGGAATTAGATTACAGTTTACTAAATGGTCCTTTACCTTCCATTCTTGCTTTTTATTTACTATGGAAGTAGCTTTCTTTTTTCCTTATGTGTGCAAATATCATACCAATAATCACTGCAATTCCACAAGGTGTCTTTGTTCTGAACAAGCATGTTATTCTTGTAAAGTTTTAAGTATAAGTTAAGATGTTTTGTACAGACCAAGGTAACAGTTAAAATGTCAAGCAATTACTGAAATGTTGTATAGTTACAAAAGTTTGATTTCTTTTGCTTTATATGTATAAAATTGTATCTTGCCTGTTTTGCTTTGTATTTCCAACGTGTTGCACAATTATGCATTTTGTTTACATCTGTTTTCAGAGGAAAAAAAAAAAGAAGAAATAACAGTAATACTTTATGTACAAACATTTTAAATGTACTTTTGTTGTTTTTAAACACAATGTCCCTGTATAAATAATATTGGTTGAACTGGTACATTTGTGTCTCTCATAGAGGGATTAATCATACTGCCAGTGCATTGAATTATTTAAAAACAAAACAAAAAAAAGTAAAATAAAATTTTTATGAAAATGTAACCCATTTTATCACTATGAATTATTCTGTCTTCTGCTATTTTCTCCTTCCCTTCTCAGGATAGAATAAGTATAGTACAGTAAGTACTTATTTGTGGGAGAGTTGCCATAGGTTTAAATTTTTAATCAATGAGTTTCTGTAATTACAGAGACCTGAGATGACTTGATGTTAGAAAATAATGATGTGTTGCTGATAGCAGCTGGGAGGAACAGCACCAGTTGTGTGTTACCCCACCCTACAAGGGCTCATCTGCAAGACAGAAGCCTCAATTCTGTATTTCCCAAACCGAACTTGGAGAGAAAAGGAGATGAGCTCCAAAGGCAGGATTTTTTGATTTCTTGCTGACAAGCAACCCAAGGCTTCAGCATGACTAAAGTGGTGTGATTGAGCACACTGACCCCCTCTACAGGGATGCATTTCTCCCCGAGGGCTTCCCAGGATGACAAAATGAGAAATGCCAGGCTTTGTAGCATCATTTCAGAAATAGCTCTAAGAGCCTGTGCCAAGAATACCGGCTCAAAAGAGATGTAAAAAGCTCTAGAGAGTTGCTAATCATGAGTTGGGATGCCACCTCCCTCTTTGGCGCTGTTGGGAGAGGATATGAACCCAGAGACAGACAGCATTGCAGAAGGATGCCTTGAGACTAAACACCTAGGTAAGTGTTGGGATTCAAGGCTATTCACTGTGAGGCTCTGCTTAACACAGGGAGGTCTCTGGGATCTCCAGCTGCTCTGCACTTTTCTCATTGCACAAAGCAGCTCAGAGCTGTCCTGGCTGACTGCTCCACACTACACCTGTTTGAATGGTTACCTGCAAGGCAGCCCTTTTCTAAGCAACAGATCACTTCAGAAGAAAATCTGAATGGGGTATTTAAAGCCAATGTTGTACTACCTCTGCCATCAACTACCAAGGAGACAGAGGGGATGTTTCCTCTCAGCACCTAAGGGACAGCCATCTTTTGGGGCAGAGCGAGGTCAGATGCTGCATGTGCCCTCAGCATACTCTGGGTCTGCCCAGAAACCAGCTGGAAGTGTGACATCAGCCAGGCGGGGAATGGCCTTCCCTGTGTATGGAACCTTGTAATCAGCCGCCAAGTGCTCTGTGATCCCAGCAATGAATGATGAATCAGATATCTGCGCTGCTTTGTTAGTGCTACTGCATAACTCAGAGGGAAAAAAAAAAAAAAAAAAAAAGAAAAGAAAAAAAAAAGAAAAGAAAAGAAAAGAAAAGAAAAGAAAAGAAAAGAAAAGAAAAGAAAAGAAAAGAAAAGAAAAGAAAAGAAAAGAAAAGAAAAGAAAAGAAAAGAAAAGAAAAGAAAAGAAAAGAAAAGAAAAGAAAAGAAAAGAAAAGAAAAGAAAAGAAAAGAAAATGTTTCATTACCACTCCCTGGGAGTTCCACAGCAGCAAAAGCTACCAGCTTGCTGGCTGGAGGGCAGAGGAATGTCCCCTCAGACCATGCCAGTGTCAAGACAGTGAAGGTTGGTATTTGGATGCTCATATGCATCCCTAATAGCACACATTCTCAGGCAAGGTGCCCAGCTGCCCTCCTCGACCCAGGAGATGTCCTCCCACCCACCATGGTGGCAGCCAGGCAGGGTGCTGGGGGGAGCGGTGCCATCTTGGGACAGGCCACAGCATCACTCCTCAGCCAGCTGGTGATTTAACTGCTCTCTCATGAATCTTGCCCATGACAAGAAACTGTTCAAGAGCAAGGGATGTTTTCTTTCCAGGAAGAGCAACATAGAGTTTATGAAGACAAGAAGTCCAGCTGGAGCTTCCCACAGCACAGAGAGCTCAGGGGCAGGAAGCACAGCCTAAATCCCCTCCTACCTGGTCCAGAAGGCAAGCGATGCTGTGTAGGCTCCACATTATGCAGAGGAATGTCACGACCAGCTGCATTTCAAAGCAAGTTCATATATCCTTTTATCCTTTTGATTAAAAAGAGCACATGTGCATAGGGATTTTCAGTGTTTTCCCCCGTACTGTGTCCACACAGTTGGCAGGTCTTTGTTACAGCTGATGTAAATGTAGTCAGCACAAGAATCACGTGTGAGGATAATGTTAAACAGAAGTTCATGATAGTAGGACTTCGTGGGAAAATCCCTGTTGGTATTTTTTTAGTGAAGTAGGTAGACTGTCCCTCTGGAAATGAGAACACCCTCCTCTCTTCTGGGACCCTGCACACCTGTGAGCCATGAAGAAAGCCAAAGGCAAAGAGTGAACTTGTTGATCAGGCCTCAGGAGCTGGGCTGCAGAAGGAAAGACACTGCCTGACAGCACCACGCTTCTTCCTAGGCCAAGAATGTCTGGCAAATCTGGGTACTAACATGTAGGGTCAGATTTCCCTTAAGGTAAGTGTTATTTAACTGGAAACCTAACTCTGACATGCTCTCAGCTGCTTTCTGATTATATTTCTGGCTGTATTTCCAATTGTTTTTGTGAATTCTCACACACAGGTGTGGACACAGCCTTTGGACATAGGGTATATCTGTTGGACTCTGAGTTTACCACTGTTGGCTTGCAGCTGTCTTGAAGATGTGGCTGCTGGTACCTGTGGAAACACATGAAGACTTGCCACAGAGATGGCGTTTTGAAAGGAACATTTGAGTGGAAAAGTAGAACAATGAATCCTCCCACCATCACCATTTGCCCCCTGCTTTTCAGCCAGCCCCAGGAGGATGGGGCTCAGACAGGGCCTGTTGACTGGGGTTGATTGAGACACAGTGCAGGGTGATGTTGGGTGTGAGGATCACCAAGGCCTTGCTCCAGTTTGCAGCCTCATAAGGCTCTATCAGGCAGCAAATCCTGCAGCATGTTTTTCTTCCCTTATTTTTTTTCTGGCAACTCTACATTCACTGCCTATCAAGCAGGAAGTAAATAAAAAGGCTGTTATTGTGCTTCAAGCCATCAATTTGAGAGCAATCACCTATATGTTCGGGATGTGCTGGCAGCGAATTATCTGCAATGAGAAGCTGCTTGCCAATCAGAGTTGCAAAAGCCTGTTAGCATTGGCCGCACCTCGAAGAGGATGTAGCTCACTCAGTTAAGCATGACAGTCAGATCCCCAGTGCCCCCTGTGGTCTGGAAACAGAGGAGCCAGGAGCAACCTCCTGCCCAGGGCACCCCCAGAGGCCCGGAACTGCAGAGCCCCAAGCATGTGCTGTCCTGTGCAGTGGGGACATGAATTAAGGAAAGTTAGGTTAAAAGTTATGTGCCTTCATGGGGTATCGAATTGGCAGCTGCACGTTTGACCTTGCTAAGCCAGGTTCTCGCTGCCAGTAACAGATGCTTTTCTACAGACTTAGGCAATCAGTGCAGACAACGATTCTCCTCTTCTTCCAAGTAACACTGTTAGCTATCCTATCTCTGGAATGTGAGACACTAGACTAAGATGGCAAACCACAAATTAACAAAGAAGCAGCGGATTGGTGAACGGAGTTGTGACTGATGGGATGACCAGTTAGAGCCAGCCAAGTGTCCTCCATCCTAACCCAAGTCCAATAAAATAAGACAAGGACCTTCATCAGAAAGACCACCAAGAGATACGTGTATGTATGGGAGCAGAGACTTGGGGCAAAGGGGGGAATGTCAATCATTGTGGGGACTCATTGTAATAACCCAGCCTTTTCTTGGACATCTAATGCATATGTAAGCAGCTTGCTCTATAAGTATGTGCCTTTCTTGTCCTCTGGTATGCAGGCTAAATGGGAATATACCCTCTGCATCCGGCGTGTGTGCAGCACTGATTAATCATACCTGCTTTATAATTACTCTGTGGTTATAGAGTTTGATTTCCGCACATCAGACATGAGGCAGAAGATTTGCCATAGAGGAACAAAATAATGTGCAAAACTGTCTGTGGGATGGGAGGAGTCAGAGGGGCCAACGTGCCCTGGAAACTTTGCTGTTGGCTTTTTTGAGGTTGAGCCACAATCACCTCAAGGAATCCATCCATTTGTTAATCAGATCATCTGTGTGCACTCCAGTGTCTTCCGGAGAGAGCCTAATTCTAAGTTGCTTCCCACTGTCTTACCAAGTCAAACAACAAGCTAAGTGAAGTGAGCTTCAGGCCTTCAGATTTGCTACACCAGCCTGGAAAACAATGCAGAGTAGCTATGATCTTGCTGTCAAACCCAGCACCTCCTGCAGTGAACACTGCACTCTCCAGGCCCACAGAAATGTCACCTCTGCATCTCACCTCTAAGGCATTTCAATCTCAGTAACCTCTGAATCAATCAGTGAAAATATCACATCTATTTCCATAATGGAGCACCAAAACTCCCATTGCCTGGCACTGGGACTTCTAAATGCTGCCAGCCCCTGGCTCAGACCCCAGTCCCTGAGGTCACCTCTGCCAGTGCTACCAGTCCCCGAAGTCACTGTTAGCCCCTGATTCCAGGAGGGTAATTCATTATCCTGAAGAGCTCATCTTCTCTCCCATCTATCTATATCTCGGTGCTGCACTGTTTGTGTTAGCATAATCATTTCTCATGGAGAATGTCAATAAATGCTGAAGACAAAAGTACACCAATACCACCAACAACAAAAAGCCCAACTGCTAAATAATTCCTAGAATGAGTTGTCAGAAACCTTTTATTTACTGTTTCTGTGCATTTCATTTATTCCTGGCAGCAGGCCAACCTTTCTGACAGTTAAGATTTATTGATTTAATTGCCTAGGGTAACCATGCAATAAAATCATCTTAAAGATAAATTTTCATGGCACTGTGCAGCACTGAAGCAATTTTTCAAGTGCTATGGCTATATTTCTGCAGGTTACAGGTGCAAAATTTGCTTAAAGCAGAAATGTCTCTTCAATGTATCCCCAGTGCATCAGTGTGGTCTCTTATGTGGAACTCCTTTCTGTCCTTCTGGTGTCATGCCCCACCCCTTTTTTGTTGTTGTTTTGCTTTATTTTAAGAAGAATGGTGCAGATCTCACAGAAAAGAAGAGATATTTTCTTAATTGGTTCATATATTCCATGTCCAGGAGAGGCAAAGCTTCAGTTTAATTAGAAGAAGGCTGAGAGGCTATTTAGAGTGTTACACAGAAGCATTGGTCTCCAGCTGTTTGACGCTTATAACACAGAGGTCTTCATGGCAGATGACTGCCATTTGTGACATAATCGTTTGTTGGATCTTTAGATCTTTTTATTTACACTGTTAAAGGGCTCATTACAGTTCAGAACAAAGAGTAAATGAAAATCTTAGTTCTCAGGTTAAAGAGAACATTTCTAAAGTCAGAGATAACATACACTTTTAGCACTGGAGCATGTTTTATCTCCTATGATTTACTATGGAGTGGGGATGCTGCCTGATTGGAGCATGGCGTGTAATGCCTGTTGCTCTGGCAGCCCTGCATCTTCCCCTGCCAGACCCAAGCACTTCATTCCCCCACCTGTCCAGCTGAGAGCAGGTGGCCATAGCCAGCTCCCAGATGCCACCAGCTCCCAGATGCCACCAGCTCCCAGATGCCACCAGCTCTTTGCAGGTGCCCCGCAGCTCCTGCACATCCCAAGGCAACAGCCACTGAGGCAGCAGTAATCCCCACCAGAGATGAGTCCCACAGCATGAGTGTCAATAAATAAACACAGAAACGAAGCAGAAATTCTGCTCTGCCAAGATCTCCTGAAATGCTGAGCACACCTCTGCAGCAGTGCTCCCCAGCTGAAACACAAACATGCAGTGAGAATGGGCATGCGAAAACTTGCGAGTGGAGTGGAAGAGGGAGCATGTGGTCTTCTACTAAATACAGTACAACACCTTAACGCTTGATCAGAGATGGATTTGAATCTGAAACAGAATGGTCTTGATTCTCCAGAGAAGGATTCTTTTGATTTGAGTGAAGCTCAAAGAAAAAAGCTTTTCTGGACCATACCACTGAGCAGCATGTGTGGCCAAGGCCTTTCTATCACCTCAGCTGTGTTTGTCTTGCTCTGGTCTCAGCAGAGAACCATCCGGGTCTACCCAGAGGGAGGCTGAGTGGGTTTGTAGCACTGCAGGCATCAGTGGCCCCATAGTGGTGCCTCTCTTGGATCACTGCAGAAGAGAATTAGAAGAGGTGTTTAGCTTCAGACATTTTATAATCACAGTTCTCAGTGCATTTAAATGCTAAAAGGCACCTAGACTAATTAAGTCTTACCCCACTGTGGTGGCAATACCTGGGAGTTGGCGGCTGTGCCAACACAGCCAGGCTGGAGACGTGGTGAGGGCAGGAGAGGCTGTAGTGCAGAACAGCAAACAGCCAGCTCCCAGGCACCTCCTTGGAGTGATGCTGTCACTTGGACCTGCTCTCCTATCAGACCTGTGCTCCTGTGGTAGAGCAGAGCTTTCCCATCACCTCTGGAGTCTTCTGGAACCATTGGCAGGGCTGCCTTCAGGTTTGTCCTGCTGAGTCACCTTGGAAGACTCAGAGTTTTGTATCCTAGCAGGCTTTCCCCTACACTGATCTCATTCTGCAGCTGTGTCTTTCTTTCTCTTATCACTAGTAAGTACGGCCTCAGTGCCTGGCCCCTGCCATCTCCCTGTGTACTCACCTCCATTCTGCAGTGTGGTCCTCCCCATCACTCAGCCACAGTTCCATGGCTCTGACCACTCATTTGCAGAGGACTCCTTTTCTGCAAGGGTGCAAAGACTCTGCAGCCACCTGAGGCATGACTTAAGGTAGAAGCACAGCCTGGAGCAGACCCCAGCCCACAGTGCTGTGAGGCTCTGCTGCCTGCAGGAACAGCGGGACTCAGTGCTGAGCACATCAGATCCCACTGTGTTAGAGCTGGGCTGTGCACAGAAGCTGCCCAGGCAGCCAGTTACAAAAAAATAAGTAGTTCCCATATAGAGAAAATTCATACATTATCTATTAAAGCTGTGTTTGACTTATGAGTGAGACAGCTACAACATTAATTTGTTATTTTGGGTTTGCTCCAAGAAAAGCAGCATGTGAGATGTGTAGATGTGTTTGTAAACGTGTGAGGGAAAGTGTACTCCCTGTTTTCAGAGCCATGTAGTCTGACATGGGTAGATTAGGGTGCATGTATACTTGTTAACCCATGAATGAATCAGAAGAAGTGTTTTGAAAAACAAACTCATATAAATTCAAATTATTACTAATAAAATGTGAAATTGGCTGAATGATTTATGTTCTTCTGGTGGGAAAGAGACTTCAAACTTGCAGACATACTCTGCTGACAGATCGTGAGTCTCACATTGCAAACACTGACTTTAAAGCTGAGGACCTTTACACTTGGTAGTTAACCTCTTTGACCTCTACCCCTCTGACTTCAGCCTTTCATTAGGTGAAATACTGAGGCAGGTTGGATACATTAAAAAGAGTATTAGTGAGAAGAGAGGCAGTTGAATCAATAGTGTCAGTAAAGGTAGACCTATTTATAGAGAAACAATGTCAGCATATGATAAACCTGTGAGTAAATTGGCTGAAAGCCCAGAGCTTTGTACTGGTTTGGAGAGCTTGATGGTATCTGAGCAACAACGAGAACACCTGGTAATACCTGGGCTCAAAAATGTCAGCCATACTCAATGGGGATCTGAAAAAAAATCAAAAATGTGCCCTGAGGTGGGGAAGGAAGGGGGGAAAAAGGAAGGGAGGAAAGGAGGGAGGAAAGGAAGGAGAGAGGTAGGTTGGAAGTGAAGGAAGGAGGAACAGGCATATTTACAAGTGATAAGGGAAATGCCAAGCCCTGTTAAGGCTGGATGGCACTGATGAATATTGAGGTCCATCTCTGCTCTCTCTTAAACACGGATCTGAGAGGTGGTGACTGAGAGCCACATCCTGAACCATGCCAGAGCTGCTGGTTCTGTTGCTTTAGCTGCGGTGTTAGTGTACACACTGTGCTCACATACACAGAGTGAATACCTTTAAAATGTTCATTTGTAAAGAATCAGAACTACAAGCTGTTTCAAAACCCCTTCATTTTATTAATGTGTCCTTTGATAAAAACTCTTCTAGACATGATTCAGATGAATTAGTACAGGAAAATCTTGCCGAGCTGGAAAGCACTGAATGGGAAGCAGTGCCATCAGTGAATAATGAAAGTAAACCATCATTCTGAAGTATGACTAATGGTGACACAGCCTGTCTAGAAGAACAAATAACCAAAAAAATGTACTACTTGGCCCCAAAACTGAGCTGAACATTTTCTGAAATCACTTCACTGCTATATGAAGGCTACTAAAAAAAAAGGAAACCCTGCCAACTTGTGGACTATAAGTCCAATGGGGAAAAATTTCACTTGTCCAAAGGAGAGATAGATGATTCATTTTGTAAAAGAGTGAGACTTATTACTCTTAGAGACAATATTAATAGATCTATCCAAAATCATCCATGGAACAGATCTATCGATGGTGCCACAGATCCTTAGCTGAAAAATATGCTGAGAAACTTGAATCTGCAACGTAGAATGCTGCAGTGAAGTGATTACATTTTGTGGCACCTAAAATGCTTTTATCAAAGGATGACTTGACAAGACATTGAGATAGCTAAATGCTTACGACTGAATGTCAGTCAAAAACTTACATTTATTATTCAAGAGCAGACTGAGCCTCAGCTTAGCAAAGGGAAAAATGCTGAACTAAGGCTTACAGAAAGTGTGTTTAGGAATAGATAGGAAGTATCTTTTGCAATCCAGCTATGTTCATTCTTGCTTCTTGGGCTAGATGCATTGGGAGTGGCTTCACTAGCACAGGAAAATAATTTGATCCCTAGTGCCTCACTGCAGAGTCCAGGGGTAAATAACAGCATGCATGTGCTGTGGCTTCAGAACCCGAAGTTTTCAACTCAGTGCTGGTAGATCTGTAGCTAACAACTGTCATTGTAAACATGCAGTAAAAGAAATATCCACCACCAAGAAAATGTGTTTTCTTTCAACAGACAAGCATAAATGAGCTGCAATTTACCCTTAGCACAGTGACTCACCATATGAATGATCCCACGCTGAAGAGTGTGCTGTTTATCACTAGGAAGGTCACCCCTGAGCATACATTTTAAAGCCCTGACTCAAACCAAGAGCATCACAGCTCACCCATTCAGTATCAAAGCACGTGTCCCTGGGATGACCAGGAAAAGGACAGCCCACATTTGCAATGGCCTCCCAAGGCCTAGTGAAGAAACCTGGCAGTCAAGAATGATTGCCAACAGCGTATACACCTTGCCCAGTATTGGGACTTGCAGCTGAAAGCAGCACAAATTTTTTTCCATCATCAGATCTTTATAAAAGGCATGAGCCTTATGCTCACATCTGGAGAAAATCAGAACAGTCAACCTTCGGCTTAAAGTGCAACTACCACAGATGAACAAACCAGAAGACGAGTAATGTAGATTTATTCCTTTATGCATATACACATATATATGTTTTCTAATGGTGCAAGTGTCCTACGGCTTGCAGGCTAAGAACTCAGTCCAGGACTGACTTTTATAAAATTCTCAGTCATCCCACTGGCATTATTTTCTGCAGACCTCTCACAGCATCTAACAACACTCTGTAAGTTATTAATTTTACTGTGGAAGTGATCAAAGTAGCGGTGAAATGATGTGCGAAAGGAAAGGTAAGGAATCAATATCACCACAGAGCTCAGACCTGGGAACAGCGCTCCGCTGGTCACGGAAAGGGGAGGAGCACACACTTCCCCCTCTGCAGCATACCTGAGATAATGAACATCGTCTGAGAGAAGGTCAAGGTCAAATTATTGCACTTGTAAAAGCAGGAGTGAAAGGAAGGTAAACAAAGCCTCATGCTTGATCTGCCATCTTCTTGCAACTGTCTAATTGCCTTCTATGCCCAAAGGCTTTGCAAAACAAAGAAGCAAAATGAAAGCGAAGTGCCTTGAAGATGTTAAATATACTTATTAAGGGGGGAAAAAAAAAAAACAGGTTTTCCTATAGGGTACTTGTATCAATTAAACTTTTCGATGAGGAGACCTCCCTTGTGCTCCCAATATCAGCACTCAAGTCTGTACAACTCTGTTTACTCTTTTAGTTAATATGAATGAGCAGTTACCACGGCAATTATTCCATTTTATGATGTGCATAAAGTTTCTGATACAGTTAAAGGATAGGGTCAGTGTTCAAGCTTAGCTCAGCATTTAGCAAGCTTCTCTTCCTGGATGTTTTGATTACTTAGGAAAGCCTTAACCTCTACACCATAATGAAGGACTGGAAAGTTCTAGGGTAATTTGTAGGAGAAGAGTGTGTATGAGGATATATGCACTATTATAAAGCTCAATAAATAATCACTTGAAATCACTGGCATTTAGGACTCTCTTGGGAGGAGCTTTCCCAGCCAGCTCCTGATCCCTCATACACTGAGTAATTCCAGATTAAATCCACGATTCTGTGAAAGCATACGTGACATCAGAGACCCACTGAGTATTTCCAAAATGCATGTTAATTAGCTCCAGACAGCAGCAAGGGGGCCAAACATGGCTGCAACTGTAGGGCTTCAGCTCCTGCATCCTCTGTGTGGCTCAGAGGGAAAGTGGTGCAGAGCACAAATGGCCAGAGCTGTGGGAATGATGTAACATGTCTTCTACTTTCATTTTATTGAGAAAGCCTATACAATTCAAAATCCAGATGTGCATGTTGGTTCAGTCTGCCTATTAAACAGGCAGCATTTTCTCATGCCTATGATTGATACGGTTTCAGACACATCTGCGTACTCACTCAACCCCGCTCCCTCCACCCTCTCCCTCTCAAGCCACTGCGTAGACATGAAAAGTGGGAATTTGCCTTTTGCGTGTGAGGGCATAAAAAGCTTCTTGACTTCCACTGAAGGACAATAAGTGGGGGCTCACACTGATTCCTTCTTAATGCTAATTTCACCTTGGACCCAAGGAAAACACAGATATCCAGCACTGGAGTAATAAGCCCCTTTCTTCACTTTTGAGGCAGAGGAAAGGCTAACTTGGTACGGCCTGGGCATATTTTGCAATAGATAATCTATGGCTTTAGTAAAAATGCACATGAAAGCATTTCAAGCCCACATTTCAGTAAACATTCTCCAGAATTTGTAGCTATTTATCAAATATGAATGCACACTTCAGGATGAGGATCTCGTTTCCCCCTGGTGTTTGTTCCAAAAATAATTGGAAGTGACAATACCGAGAAAGATGATGTTACAACTTCATGTTTAAAATAAATATAAGGCTGTCATCAGAGCCGAGCTGTCTTGTGAAGATCCCTCTCTCAGGAGTCAACAGACAGCTCTACTGATAGAGAATCGTGTTCCATTATTGATTAGCTTTTAAGTTCTTGTTACATATTAGATTAGGATCACTGTATGCATAGGGAATGAATAGCCCAATTACAGTCCGAAAAAGCTCATTTCAAAGAGGTTTGGAATTTTAATATAAAAAGAATTTTAAGGAAATTACAGGGTTTAGTAAGAAAGCCTTTAAGGCAGATATTAACATATTTATTGCACAGCTTCTCATAGTGGGGAGGGCAAAATCGCCCTCTATTATTGCATACAAGGCTGCTTTTAGCTCCCTCCCAGTTATGTTTTTGAAAGCATGGGAGTTAGGGGTTGTTGTGCAGGCAGCTCAGAACCACGTGGCCACTTGCCCAGCACTGCTCAGCAGGATGGGGAACAGAATCAGAAAGGTAAAAGCGTGAGAGCTCATGAGTTGAGTTAAGGAGATTTAAGTGAGAGAAAGGAAAGAAGTAAACAATAAATAAACAAATAAATAAATGTCACCTCAAGTGGTGCCCAACAGCAGCCCCTCTGACCAGTTTCTCCAGTTTTATTGTAGAGCATGAGAACATATGGCATAGGATGTCCTTTTGGCCAGTTTGAGTCTGCTGTCCTGGTTCTGTTCTCTCCCAGCTCCTTGTGCCTCCCAGCTCTTTGCTGGCAAAGCAGCACATGGGGTTGAAACATCCTTCACTCAGTGTAAGTACTGAGGTGCACAAATGTGGTCCTGGCACAGGCAGCCAAAGCCAGGCCAGTGTCCAATCCCTGCACACCCAGAGTTTCAGCATCAGCTTCAGAGCCTCAGACTCTGTCCCCAGTGATGGTGGCCATAAACAATTCCCCAGGGATGGTCTGGGGGCAACCCAGGGCACAGGAGAGCTCAACTCCAGCTTTTGAAAATCATGCTATGCTGACAAACAGAAATCATGCATGCACAACAGGCAGCCATTAATTTTGCTTTGAAAAAGGGACATTCACCTGAAATGAGCCCCTCACTACTTTGGTCCTATTTACTGAGGGTTACCCTGTCCCCTAGAGTGTGTCTTGCAAAAGAAATCTCACCCCCTGATCCCAAATAGCCTTAAGATGCCTTTGGTGGGAATGGATTGACACATGGTCTCATTTAAATCCCTGCTGATGAGAAATGCAGTGTGCACACAGCAAGAGGAACCAGCAGCATCTCTGCTGGTGTTTCTGCTATTGGACACTGCATTGCCACCAAGGCACACCCCATAGCACTGAGATTAGTACAGACCACATTTATGGAAGGTGTTTGCTGCTGTAAGATGCAAGAACAAAGAGTATTTGTACACACAGCCAGAAGCAAACCCTGGGACATCTACCGCATCAGCTGACAAGATCTAAGCTTATGGCCAAACCAACAGCCAGCAATTTACATTGAGGCCATTGGAAAGGAACTGGAGTTTACACGGGATGCAGAAGTCTTGTAGCAAGGCATGTGACAATGAGCTCACCTGCTGGGGTCTAATAGCCATCCGGCATGAAGACAAAAACCACCCACAGGGCTCCACAGAAGCCTCTTCCTGGCTTAAAATTGAGAATCCTTAGTCGAGATCCTGAGTCACCACTCAAGGTCTGCGCTCCAGCCCGGCTGGAACACAATGAAGTGATTTCCTGGTCTATGCATGAAAACTGAGAAGTATTCTTATTCTTCAATCAAAGTAAAAAGTCAACATTCAGAATATTTCAGAGCAGAAAACTGCAAAGGGAGGAGGTTGAATGAGCTCCATTAAAATATTTTGAATTAAAACTGAAATGAAACATTTTTTAAAATTATCTGAAACATCATGATATTTAACTGTGTGATGAAATATAATTTTGAATCTTGGAGGGGAGGCATAGAGAGCTCAAGCTCAAACCTCAGCTCTCAGCATTCACTCATCATGACGCCAGTTTCCATCCCTTATATGCCTGAATATTTCTGTGTAGAAAAGGATGGCTCTTTTTCTACAGCGAATTTCTAGCCTTCAGCATGGTGGAACGGTTTTACAAATTGATCTGCCTTTCCCTCAAATTTGCTTAATTAATCATTCGTCTTTGTAGGTTAATCTCCCTTATGAGGCTGGTGTTGACCACATCTCCAGCAAAGCATGGAAAAGGTCACCAGAAAGAGATTTCCAAGGCCTTAGAGGGACTCTGAGGGCAAATGGTTACCGCGACCCAACGCAGTAAAAGTGTGATTAAAGATAAATGGGAGAACCAGGTGGGAGAGTTGCACTTGCCAATGAAAAACTGCAGTAAAAATGTTTTGTAAGAGCTGCAGGCCCACTGACTCACTCTTTTTGGAAACCAATAAATGAAAAACTCCATAGAGAAAAGTCCTGCTCGCGGAGTTGCACAGCACTGAAAAACTCATGGTATTCCCCAAGTCTGCTGCATACAAAGTGTAATCACCCAGGTGGCTTTCATTCAAGTAATCATGTGTGTATTATTAGAGAATTAGGTCTAAGTCTTCCTGCATGCAAACAAAGTTCCCAAGCCGCTGTGTGCTCCAGGAGCCGCTCCATCACTCCATGAGTGCCTCTGGGGCTTGGGGTCCAAATAAGCCTTTATTTAGCCTATAGTGAGGATGATTTCTGTTAGGAAATAAGCATTTTACAGGCACACAGATCAAGCTGACAAACGGACAATGGATGTGCTGAGCTCTCATTAGAGCACTGTTCCTTTGACAGTCTGAATGGTCCATCATCTACATTAAATCACTTTCTTTAGTTAAACATATGCACAATTCTTACCTAAGCAGGTAGCTATTGAGGAGGAAGTACTTATTTTGTTTCTAATTGTGCTGTTTCCAGCCCATAAGCTAGACCAGAGTGCTCTCTTTAAGACTAAGAAATAAAATTGCTGTTGCTATTACTATTGCCACTATATAATTAGGAAAGTTTCTTTGTTTTCTTTTACCTCAGTAAAACAGCAGCAATTATGTATCTTCATCCATTTCTCTGAGGGGCTATGAAGAAATAATGCATTCAAGGGAAAAAAAATTGAAAATGTTATCAAGATATATAAAACAAATACTCAAGGCATTTTTGAGAGGCATTCTCACATATTGCTGAAATTACACGCAATGTGTGAAAATTTGCTTAACAAATGTGACAAGATGGTTACTTAAGAGTCTGAAACAGAAGGAATAAAATATATATTAGACAACTCAGCTCTCATTAATTATTATTCTGAATGAGAAATAATGCCAAGAGCAAGAGTGGTGCGAGAAGAAGCAATGTGGAAATATATTATCATGTATTTAAAAACCTTTTAAAGGTATAATAATAATTAGGAAATTATTGCACTGTCAGTCTTTTTTAGAAACTGAGCAACCACCTGTTCACACTTTTATTATTCGCTTGCTTGCTTCTTCCTCAAAGATGGTCTGAGAAGATCATTAAAGGAAAATCTACCTGAGTAGAATGTAGAATACAGAATACGTGCTCTGCAGAAAAAAAGTCTATAAAATTCACAATTTTAATTAAGTGCCAGCTAATGCGCGCTTGTTGTCAGACACACATTCATCTCCCAAAACATGCTGTTACTTGCTCTTGAGCGTTGCACAAGCCCCCACTGCTCAGCCTGCAAAGCAGCTGGCAGCGCTGAGGCCTCCTGCTTCTGGTGGCTCCTGCCCTGCTGCTGCTGGAGAGTGCATGCCCCAGCTGCAGTGCTGTGGCCATTTGTGCACACCACGCTCCAAAGCTAAGGAAAGCAAATCACAAGCATTCCTCATCATTCTCTCCATTAGGCTTTGAGGCATTTATGCTTTACCTACCCTGAAACAGAGAAACACACCTTTCTATCAACTTCTGTCCTTGAAATCTCTTTGAAATAAGTACAGAATGCCCAACCTGCTCATTGCTGCAGTCACATCTTTGTCTTGGGTTTCCTCAAAGATTTTATCCTGGCCTTCTCTGTCTCTCACAGACAGCAGCATTGCTTAAATGCAAAAATCCACATCCATTTTCCCCATTACTCTCCCTTTTGCTTCTTTTCTCTATTCCCTCTCCTGAACTTCTCTTCCAGTTTCACTGCTCTGAGATTATTTCCTGAGTGTCTGGTCCTGTGAAACATTTTGAGGACTTTTCTTGTCCATGTGTTCTCCACCAAGGAGATTCTGATCCAGACTTTCACAGCGTAGCCATCTCCACCACCCTCTGTTGCATAGCCTAGTCTGTGCTCACACAGGGGACAGTTAAGTGAGCTCAGTATGGACAGAAATAGGTGGCAGAAGGAGCAAACATCTTCTGCTATTCCTTACCCTCTTGGAAAGAATTCTATTTCCTGGCATTGCTTTGCATGATTAAATGCAGCCCTGCCAGGTGGGGAAGGCAAGATGAGTGTGAAAAAAGATGGGGAAGGAGACAAAATACTTTGCAAAAGGTCCTCTGCTTCATAAAAGGCAGGAAGGATGCTGGTTTGCTGTGACATTGCATGGTCCAATGGTGAGAAAACCTGTGTCTTTGCTTTGCACTTGGCAGTCAAATGACATGAATAGGCACAAGGGTAGGTGTGTGCACACTGCCACACAGGTGCTGCACGAACCCAAGGCAGTGGGGCTTCATTGAATCTGCCTACAGATGTACAAGAGTTCAGCAGTTATTAAAAGCAAAATCCATTCGGAATCATTTTCAGAGGGAAAATAAGGCCCTTTCTGAGGATATTATTTCTAAGTCGTGTTTTATTCTGCCATTATTTTACTTTTGGAATGCATGAGAGCTCCTTGCACCCGAGGCAGGTGATAACGGTCTATTAAAAGACATCATCTTTGTTTCCTAATGCTTTATCAAAGATTCACTGATGAAAATAGCCATCTGACTGCTCTCATCAGCTTTAAGGAATTCCATAAAAGAATGAAATATGCTTTCCTCGTAACTGCTTTTGTCCAAGATTTATGACGAAGTGAGTAACGGATAAACCAGGCACTTGCTGAACAAGGCAAGTGAAGAAGACAAGTGCTAACAAGGAAGCTTCCGATAAGAAATGCATTTCTTGGGAGAAATTTGTAAGCGTTTGTCAAGGACACAGGTTACCACATACTCCTGGCTACACTCACTGGTGGTGAAAACACACACAGCTCCAGCACCTTGCTTTAGCAATGTGTTTGGAGACTGGTCACCTGGACAGCACACACAGTGAGGACTAGGCCAACATCTAGAAGATGTTCTGGGTATGACCACACAGCTGAATAAGCAGTAACATGTTTTATGCCACCTGTACAGAAGGTGTTGCATGTGTAAAGAACATCACGTACTTGCAGGGGAAAAAAAATAGTGCCTGAATGCCTGGCAAAACTTTTTATATTCCTGCTAACAGTAAAGGTAATGTCCGTGGAAATGGATTGTGCAATTAGTATTGTGGGATAATTGCATCCCATTTCCCATCTATTCATCTGGTTTAAACAGGCAAAGATGCAATGGTCATTCCATATCTGTTTACCATTTTGTCAGTAATATGACCCTTTGTTTTTGGCTCCAAGATTACCTAAAGAACAAGATTGACACTATGGAAATTCTTTATCCATTTTTAAGCCTGCTATTGGCTTTTTGTGTAACCTTCAAGCCATTTGAATTTTTGTCCTTGTCTTTTCAGTCTCTAAAACAGGAATAACGATTCCTTCCCAATTTCACTGCACTTTAAAAAGGCAATCAGATACTACAGATGTAAGTGCCACTTAAGTACTTGTAAACACGCCTGTGTCACTCTGTATGTTAAGGCAATCACTACGCTCTCAATAAATGAAAACAAATTATTCAGTCATATGTACTAGGGGTCTCTAGCTATTACCCTATGCCTATATTTGAGGTTGCTATACCTCTACATGTTCACCCATGTGTCCCATGTGCCTATTCTAAATAAGTGCACACGAAGCCAGGCACTCTGAAGTTAAGCAATGCCACCATGAAGGTTGGCAAGACAGAGGACAACCGTGCAGTACAGGATTTAGACTTTTTCAAAATCTTTTGTGCGGCGCCTGGCGCCGGCTGTTCATTATTCATTCTCTGTACATGCTGAACTAGTCACAATTCTTGCCCCGTCTGTGGGCATGCATCATTCTGCATTACTTCTTATCAACGTTGAGCTGCCCACTACCAAGCTCCCTCTCCATTTCCTTGGGGCCTCATCTCATTCTTCTAAACCAATCCGTCAACATGTCCCTTTTCCCACCTTCCAAATTCCAGTAGATTCCTCTCCTCAGGGCTGGCATTTGTCCCATTTACATCAGCATCAGACTTTCCATCTCCACTGTGGAGAAAGTAGAGGACTTATTTCTGTGCTCAGAGTGGAAGTCAACTTACCCTGGGCGGCAGATAATCTTTCCAGGGATGCCACCATAAGATCAGGGATATCCCAGCCCCACACAGTGGGGAAAAGGAGGCTGGGGTCATGAGCTGGTCTGTGCTAAATGTGAATGATGTGTGGTTATCTTTCTGATTCTGAGCTGCTAAAGTCTGAGTCTGTACAAACCTGAATGCTCTCTTTACACACATACACATTTTAAGATTGTTGGTGTGCTTGGATTTGGGTGTTACTTTCCCCCAGAAAAGCCAATAACAGGCAGAATTCTAAACCAGAGCCAGAGGTGAGAGCAGAGTACAAGAGGGGATGTGTCAGCCATTTGAGGAAGAGGCAGTAGTGCAGAAATACTTTGAATACTCTAACTAGTCACTCAGCTTCTCCTCTTTTTCTAGCTAATTACATCAAGAAGACTTTATGGAAATTGTTGCCAAATGTTTTAAACAAGAGCAGTTCAAACATTATTTCAATCCCAGGTTACTATGGTAAATTGTACATGCTCATTTTGTGCATTCATTTATGAACATTTGACATATCAGTGATTAATTAATATTAATTGCAGAAATCACTTCAGACTTGCTTTATGCTAGAAGTCACACACAATCCGGGCTCTAATCACTTGGCACAGAAATAAACTTTAATTGATAACCTAGGTTTAATATCTATCAGGAATGGATTCTGTAGAAGAAACAGAGCAATGTTCCCTGTAATCATCCTAGAGGAGATAGAAAACTTGTTCTACCAAAATCGAAGAGGATTAGGCAGCAGAAGCCTGATAGTAAAGTAGCAATTATGGAAGGGTTTTTTTTTTAATTCCATGCACCTGCTTCATCAAAATAATAGGCATCTTTTAGCAAAATAACCTGAAACTCACTGACTTTCAATTATCTGATGCTGGGAAATGCATCTGGAGAGACAGGAAAAAAGGTGATATACATGCAGGTAAATAAAGAGAAGGGAAAAATTAGAATGAGGGAAAATATGAAGGCCTGGGAGCTACAGAGTAAGTGGGAGCTACAACTACCCTGAGCCTTGTGCTGATTATAGAAAGGTTTTTCTGAGTTTTCTGAGTTAGGATTGTGCCATCAGTCCCTGGTGGAGAGTGCCTATGACTGTAGAGAACATCTTACACCAGAGATGGAATTGTAACATTGCTTTTAAGGGGAAATTTAGGCAACAACCCTTAATGCAAGCAAGGCAAGCTCAGAGAAGCTTTTCACAGATGTTTCAGGCTGTACAGCTCAAAGCAAAAA
Source organism: Phasianus colchicus (assembly GCF_987193195.1). Lineage (NCBI taxonomy): Eukaryota > Metazoa > Chordata > Aves > Galliformes > Phasianidae > Phasianus > Phasianus colchicus. The sequence goes on from NC_143449.1 coordinate 2,208,182, forward strand.
TAACTATCACAAAAACCACTTTAACAGGTAGCCTTGCTACAGAGAACTAGGAAAGACTCCATAATTTTGTTTCAAAAGATGTCTAAAATTAGAGCAGAGCCAAGATTTCATGAAGCTGGGAGGAAGAGAGCCCAAACACAGTCCTGGTTTCATTTGAGGGACTGCACTGTGTCCCTGGACAAGCACAAGGCAGACCCTTGGACCCGGAGTGGTGAAGCTTGCCTATACAATTCTTTGTCAAGCTCCATGGTGTTTGTTTTTTAATAAATCCCAATCTTGCTTGAAAACACTTTATCAGAGGATGGTGTCCCTCAAACATTTCATGACCTACCATCCTGGGACCTCCACCAACAAAGCACAGCAGAGAAAAGCTGCATTGCTCACTAACAGGTAGAGTTCTTATTTCAGACTCAGGATAAAACCAAAGACAACACTTCAGTGCTTCTTGTTTTTAGCTTTACATTCTTTTTACATTGCCATGCCCTCTCAGCCATATTTAATTCCCCACTCTGTTCCATCCAACCACCCCTACTTCTTACTAACTCAGAAATTATCCCTGCCATTGAGTTGGAAGGAATTGCTCCTTCCCCATAGTTCTCATCCTGTGCCATTACAGCTGCTGTTTGAGCACCCATGTCCCTGTAGGACACCCAAGGCACACCAAACATGGTTGGCACAAGCCTACCCTTCAGCAAGAATCCCAGCCACATCCCAACTCCTGTACGTGAAGCAGAAGAATTCCTTTGAAATTAAGTAGAATTTTTTGCGTGAATTCCAAATGAACCTTTGTAACACTGTCATTAGCTTTCAATATATCTCTTATTTTACCTCTTTAGAACTATTGGTAATAAATGGTAGTAACTGGATTGTAATTAAGTAGAAATTAAATTAGTATTTCCCAATGAGCTACAGCAAAGTAATCACTACTTCAAAATACATAAACTGCTGTTTTACTAAGAATACAGGCAACTCATTTTTAATGATTCAATACAAAATTATTATGAATATGTGCCTAAGCTACAAAATAGTCTTGCATCAGTAACTGTGCCTGGTAGATGTCAGCCAGCTGTGCAGTGAGTAGATCTACTCAAGGAACTTGGGACTTGCAAGATGCCAATGACAAAATTGAAAACACTGAATTATGACATTTCAATGATAAACTTTAAAAAATATTTTTGTTTTGAAGAGGTTGCAATTAATTTTTTAAAATTATATAAAAACATGTTGTTGGGAATGTCATCAGAGGAAGAGGACAAAAAGGTACCAATAGCAATATTACATGAAACGAGCATTTTTATGCTTTTATTTTGTGCATGATTATAATGAAAGCACTTTGTAGTACATTCCAGGGTGGTAATTTATTTGTTTCTCCATTTATTTCTACTTTTTTTTCTCTCCACACATATATTAAAAAATATGTATTCATGAGATTCCTCTTCCAGGACTGGTATAAATTTAAAAGAATCCTTAAAAGTACACACTTCTTTGTATTATCACTGACGATGTAACAGACACTTTGTATTAGAATGTGTAAGCCACGAGGCATGCTTGTAATAGGAGGATCAACTATCAACTATCTAATTGAGGTTATACATCAACATTCATTTAAACCACTGGAAACAGCTGTCTTTTTCTCACTTTGAAACGTCCAAGCCAGAGCTGGCAGCACAAATCCCCCCAAGCCACCCCTCAGATGTACATCTGGCACTTCTGCCAACAGTGACCACTGAATTCTCCAGGCTTTCAAAGGCTGTAGATGCTCCTAGGGAATGACTGAGGACTTTTTTTCCCATGCAGGCTCCTCATTTCTGCCCACCATCATTACCTCACACTAGTGACATCTAAGGGACAAGGGCAGCTGGCCACCACAAACACGGGCTGCCATCCCCTTGGCCACAGCACAAGCATTCCTCTCTGATCACAAGACCCATTCCATCACAGTTTCACATGCCCTTGAATGTTTTCATTTCTTCATTTCTTCTCTATCTTTTTACGCTGCAGGGTCAGCATCCAACTCCGATATTTACAATCCAGTTAGATTTTCAGAGGAAATCCAGCATTAGGCTGAGAATGGGATCCCTGGGATCCACCGTCCCGCATGTAAGCTGTGGTGCAGAGTGGCTGCAGGAGAGGGCAGCGGTCCTTCAGCACACTTGCTGTACCCAAATGTACATCACAGACATTGAACAGGGCAAGCAAACTCAGTTTTTCAACTTTGTTACCTAATCAAAACTCTAAAGCTTCCTAGTGTCAGAGAGCGTTCACATATCATCTACTTTCCATACCCAGTGCTGACAAAACAATAAGGCAGGAATAACACAAGTCGTGAGAAAACTAGTCTGTCTCATAAATCTTTGAAGGAAAGTGGCTGCTGTTTTATGTTACTGCAGTGCATTGTTTCCAATGAAGTGATTACTGCTAGATGCGTTTTCAAACTGCTTTTGCTATTTTTAAAAACACATGACTTTGAAAGTGATAGAAATGAGATTGAGTGGCACTAGACAGTGCCTACAGTATGATTAACTTCTTCCCAGATCAGCTCCTTCTGAATTTAAAGCTACCAACATAGCTTTTGTCAACTTTCAACCTGTCTGAAGAGGGCTCATTGGTGTCTGTGATATATATGCCATTATCCAGTGCCATACCCAAACCCTTCTCTTGCTTCAAAAAGTGCAAGCCTTGCTTTCTTCTTCAAGATGTTTGACTAATAGTCTCTAGTGTTATTCTAAAGTGTGAATGTGCATGTGTAGGTACTCGAGTTCTGTAGCACAGGGCCTCAAGCTGCATCTCCCTGTGACAGTTGAGGTTTCTGTCCATGGAGGAGAGGATCAGCTTCCATTGATCATGGTAGGTTAATCAAAGGCACACTAGCACACAAAAAGGCTAAGCTAGATTTACTCAACTCCCAGTCCATGTTAACCTTTTCCAGGTGAGATGAAGTTCATTTGGAAGACATCCAAAGCAATAAATATCAAGTGAGAGGTTTTCTCAGGGCTTTACAAGTCATTAAAACTCCACGTGGTTTTTACCTATCAAGGGATTTACTTATAGGCTGCCACACTCACACAGACCTTTTCCTGGCTATCATCTTATCCCTTCCAGTCATAAATGAAGCCTGCAGGCACACCAGTGCCCATCTACAGGTCCCTCTGCTTGTTGTGTGCTGCACAGACCTGGCTCTGCAGGGTTAAATTTACCCAGACACAGGAGACTCAATAAGAGGCAAAAGGAAAATGAATTAGAGGAAAATCAACAGGCAGCAAAGGAAAAACTAAATTACATTTCATGTACACACATGCAGTCCTTTGGCTGCTGAGGCAGAAAATGTAGCCAAAACCGTGCTGTTTTTATTCTAAGCAGTGTATCAATCCATTGATTAATTTTACACTTTGTTCGTTATGAACCTGGGCTGAGGCCATGAACGCTGCTATGAAAAGAAGAATATAGCCAAAAAGGAACTCTTAAAAAGTTGGCAGCTGTTTCAAGGCAATGTGTCTGGCCAGCAGGAAGGAGATGGCTCCTCCAGGGAAGAGTATGGAGCTATAAAATCATTTGTGAACCAGCCCTGCTTAGTTTATAAGGTATGCAACTGACTTAAAGTCAAGTTTCTTACACAGATTTGTGACTTGTAAATCAAAGGATAAAAGTAGCCTAAAGTATCATTTTTCCAAAAGGGCATTACAAGATTGGTTAAGAATGACTGTATTTCCTCACTTATACCATTAAGTTCAGAATTGTTTCCATCCATTACTGAGCTGAAGAAGGAGGGTTTACTGTAAATTGTTACACACTGCATGGTTCAGATGGTCAGCTTTATGGTACAGGAAGCAGAAATAAAATCAAACAAAGAAATGCAACAAAATACTGTGGAACAATTTCAACTTTGGTATAATCAGCAGAAATTGATGGCATTGCACTCGCTCACACCAAGGCAATGACATCACTTGGACATGAGGCAGTAAACCTCATCTTTCCCTGCTGCTTCCCAGGAGCAGCCAAGGCAAGCAGAAGCATGCTGCCATCCCAGCATTTTCCAGTTACCTGCTATCTGTTGGGAATGATTTGGGAAATACTGAAAAAACCTCTCGAAGATAAGACAAGCATGACTTCAAATAGTTGACATGTGGGTAAGATCTCAAAAAAACGAGGCAGAAGGAGAGAAGAGTTCTGTCTGTGATATATCTCATTCTCACCCAGACCACATTCCTTCATGTGGGACAGTACCATGAGTTTCCATTTACAGGAGGCTCAGAAATCCCCTGTTACCCCTTATCCTGTTTGCATCAAGCAAGAGATAGCAGGAATTGCTCTTCATCAGTAAAAGCTCAGCGCAAAGCAAGGACACTACTGCAGTCCCTTAGAACAGGGACCTGCAGAGACTCAGGGCAGGTGCAGATCACATACAGGCAAACCAAGCATTCCTTGATCAATGGCGGTGTGCTGTCAGCATGCATCTTGGCATGTGTCTCGAGTAAGTTTGTCTCACTGATTAATTTGAGCACACATTTGAATTTTGCAACTACAGTGAAAAACAGTATGTTTCGGTGGGTGCCTGAAACATTGCTAGCAATCCTCAAAGCTGGTGTTGTGAAGGCTGATGGATCATCCAACATTCAGCTCCACGAAGTGACAACAACCTCATCACGATCAGTCCCTGGCTAACAAGGGGTTCAAAAATCTGTGCAGAATACTTTCACATTAATTAATTGCTAATTGATTGCAGAATTTTCACGGCCAGTCTATTGCCCTAGTTGTATGGATAAGGTTTTGTTTGAACCAAACTTCATCCAGAAGAAACAGCGCTTGAGGAGCAACAGAGATATGCCATGTGCTAAAAAAAAGTGATGCTTCTTATAGGAGGCTTCTATTGAAATAACTTTTGAGTTAATATTTGGAAATAATTTTGAAATGAGGCCTTGCTCAGATTTGTTTTCTTAGTGCAGCAACTAGTTTCATGAGCAGCAACTGGCTGCAGCACCTTCTGCTACATCTGACACATTATATAAACTATTCACTCTTAGTTCATTAGTCAAAAATGCAGTTTGTAATATCTGCCAAGCAACAGGACAAGCAGCAAAGCCATGGATCACCTGAAATAGAAAAATAGAGTTAGGCATTCCCACATAAACAGAAAAAAAGGATGGGGCAAGGTACATGAGATGTTGTTCTTCCTACCACGTGGCTTCATCAGAAGACTGTCCCCTGCCCTTTTTCCTTTTTAATGACCAGATTACAATTCTTTTCTTCCCACCAGGTTGGATTGCTTCATTGAAAACTCCCATTGCCTCTGGTGGAAATGTCCTCAGTGTTGGTCACATTTTAATGAAAGCACAATGTCACAGCCTCAAGAAATATCTTATTATTTTTACTGCCAGTCCACTTCTCTATTGTAAGCAAGATTTTTGCAGGGAGTCAATTTATCAGACTTTATGTGGGCTGGCAGCAGCGCTTCATGGAAAGGTGGAAGCTGAGGTAATGCAATGAAACCAGTGAGATTCAGGTAATAATGCTAGGATGCATTTTACAAAGACAAATGCCTGTGATTAAGGTTCTAAATACATATTCAAGCATCAAAATGGATGACATGATTTTCCAGAAGTGTGAAGCAGGAATGGCAGTGGGGGCACATGGTACGTGTACATGTGATAACTGTGTGCACAGTCCCAGTGGAGCTGCTACCATGAAGCAGGCTTGGATAACTTTCTCTTTCCCCTTGTTCAATCAGAATCCCAGGCAGAATTAAAAGGCTTCACCACTGCAGGTCATTTTTCCCAATCACCTGATCAGAAATGACACAAGTCTGCTATGCAAAAAAAAGTTTTGTTTAAAGAACAAGAAAAGAAGAGGAGAAATATAATAAATATCCCATTATTTCCAGTATATATTATGCAAAATTTGACATGAAATCTTTATCTCACATAAATGTGAAGGTCACTTATTTGTTCATTAAATTCTCCTCAGTCTACATCGTTATGCTCATAGTTTTTCTTGTACTTAATGTAGTAAGGGCCTGCCAAACTCATTAGACATCAGCTGATAAATGGATTTGAACTCACAATCTGTTAAAAATCACAGAGGCACATTAGGACAATATTTCCATGGCTTAGAGACCATATACATTTAAATCTTCCCAGAGAACATTTTGAGCATTTTTGATCCAGTGCAACAGACTCAACACATAATTCAAGTCTGCCTGCTGTAAAAATTTACAGGCTGGGATCTTGGTATCACCAGTCATAAATCAAAGCTGCACACTTAAAAATGTGGTGGTGGCAAAACTGTTGGATAGGGTGTAAACATCTTATCAAACTCATTGTCATGCAGAGCTTGCATTGGAATAGTAAACAGAGCTTGTTAAATATTGCATGTATTTTCTCTCTTCTGGTGGAGTTTGTCTATATAGCATATAACCCCGGGTCACGTCCAGACAAGGCAAGTCTGAGGAGGAGGGAAGAGCTTCTGAAGCTGACCTGGATTCTCACCCTAGTGCTCCTACTGCACTTTTGTATGAACTGGGGACAGAGGAGAATATGAAGCATGTTTATGTCATCGTTTATGTTACACTTATTCATTGCTCTTTATTGTAATCTCCCCCAGCTGATGATAAAATGCTTATAAAGCATTGGGCTGATAATTTGCAGACCCTCCTGCTGCTCTGTTTGTTATAAAGCTGCTCATGTCTCCAGGAGAGTCTTTCTTCCTTTGGATTTATGAGCCTAATGAACAACTGTTATTCTCCATCACAGAAGCCCATGATGCTGTGACATTATAGCAGGAACATTTGAAAACTTATGAGAAGGCACTTGAAACAAACTGCTGCTCTTAATAAGTGCCTCTTGTCTTCAGTGTGGTCTGAGGAAGATCTGAGTGAGCTAATGAATGAACAGAACAGACAGAGTCCTGCACTAACCCTACAAATTGCCCCTCAGAATAAGCAGTACTAGTCAGACAAATCCTCTGCTGGTGTGAGCTGCGTTTATCAGTTCATCAGGATGCTGACATTCAGCTCCATGCTCACTCAGCATACAGGGAGCCCAAGCCCTTGGGACTACTTAGAGTTTTAACAGTTTTTGGATGTATGAGACTATATACAATTAAATTAAACTGTCACTAAAATTAACTTCCACCTTAGTAGGACCTCTTCCACTAGAGAACCGGCTGATTAGGCAACTTTTTGTCCCCTAGGTACTCCAGTTTCATTCAAACATCTTTTCCGGAACCAGCCTTTTCAGGAAACTCACATCACCTCAGGCCAAGTAAATAGAGCCAAGGGAAAGGGTTCCTGAAGCCTGGATGCAGGTTACTGGTCACCTTGTTATTTCCATAACGAAGCAGGTTCCTGCCTACCATGATGAGAAAGGCAGTGCCATGACTAGGCCGGCCCCAGGCTATTTAGGAAGTTATGCATCACCTTCAGCTAACCAACGCCTTCAGCCCTACCTGGAGACCATGAAAAAGCCCATGTAAAGCCTGGAGCACACAGTCCATTGGGTGCCAATCAGATGCCCTGAGACAAAATCATGCCTTGTTCAAAGCCTGTTTGTGCTGGCTGTCATTGTCAAAGAGAGAGGCCTCGGACCCAAAAAATGACTTCAGCCAATGTGGGGAGCGAGACAGAAGCAAATTGCCCAGTGTGAAGCAGGAAAGTCAACAGCAGCGCTAGACATAGAACCTGGGCATCCTGGCTGGGAGCATGAGCGAGACACCAGCATGCTCTGGCAAGGAGTCTGCTGCCTTTGGCTGCTGGTGCTGCATTCCCAGGAACAAGCGGGTTGAGCCAGGTGAGCCATGCTGCCTGTCGGGGCAGAACTTGAGACTATGCCAGTCCTTTCCCACCCTAAACGTCCCTGCCTGTGGAGCCAGCTGGCTCCCTGCAGGCTCCAATCAGAGTGTCAGACTGCACGTACACAGCATACCCAGGCAGGCAGCTCACTGGTAGCAGCACCAGGCCATGAGCTACTGTGACAGCCTTGACATACCCTCTCTAGCCAGGGGATGCTAGAGCTGACCTGAAGTTACATTTGCAGGTGAGCAGTCCTGGCAAAATAATGAGACCTCCCCCTACACACAATGCTTAATCATTCTGTCAACTCTGCGTATTATTCATAAAATCTCTGCTGTCTTCAGTTAATCTATAATCATCAGATCTTTCATCAGGGCACACACATCTCAGCAACTGTGCTCATTAGAAAGCCACCGTGGCATAATAGGAAACAATTCCTTTTCCTATCATATTGTGAGATTGGGAAATCGGAGTAATAAAGGTCATTTAACCAATGAAGTATTAGTGGAAGATGTATGGCAACATGCCAATCAGTGCTTTGAAAAGCTCAACCGAGGTGATTCTGTTTGACAAAAAATATTTAAAAGCCTCAATTACAATCAGTTAAAACCAATAAGCATGCAAATTATTTTAAAACAAACTTTAATTAATTTCAGCATATGTTTCACTTAGGCTGATTAGTCAAATCTGATTTTCTGAAAAGAAACAATAAACATCTGCTAATGGTGATTTACATATTACTGCTAGCAAGGCCTGCCTGCAGTGCACTCCGTGGTGGTGCAGGTTCTGCACACAGAAGAGACTTTGTGCTACGCCAGCTGCCCTCAGCCTGCAGCCATCAGGTACAGTGCACGACAGAAATAATTTGTTGCCTAAATGGGTAGAATTGTTTTAAAAGAACATGACAGCTGTTTGTATGAACAACTGTCCCAGAAACTGTCCCCTTTTCATTAGACACCCTTTGGACAACAAACAGGTATGCCTGGACCCATAGGTTGTCTCCTAGCTGAGGTTCTCCACAGCCTGACCTCAGTACAACCCTGTCCTCCGAGATGACAAGTGAGAAGTTACTCAGCCAACTGCATTCAGAATAGCAAGAAGGTATTAACAAGCTGTTCAGACCACACTTCCCTCTAAAAATGGTGAAAAAAATTATCAGTTCTACAAATGCCTAACTTAGACAACACATTCCCTATTCTTCATTCAGTATGGAGGGAGACAGGAAGTGATAATCCCGTGTGGCTGGCAGGATAAATCCCTCTTCATGCCTGAAACTCCTCTGTGGGAGGTCTGAAGGCAGCCCCCTCATACTTTTGGGGCTGTAGCTCACAGTAAAGTAAATATTTAAAGTTCCATACCATTTTATAATCAGAAGGCTGATAATGGAATAATTTTAATATCCTTGCAATGCCAAATGCAGAGTAACATGATAATAGTGGCTTCCAAGCAGTTTATTAGCACCCGTAGCCAACAGGTAGTAATCCTGGAGAAACAAAAAAGAGGGAAAAAAAGAAGTCCTGCCAATATGCAGCTGCAGGATGTCATATTCCAAGAGTTACTTCAGTTGTAGAAGCCACATGGTTTCACTGCTTGGCACAAAGAGCAGATGTAGAGAGAATGGACCACAACAGGTGTTGCTTTAAATATTTTGAAGGTATGCATCAGGAATAGTTCATGAAAGTGCTTCCAAAGTAGTTCTTACACCCACTGGGCTTGGCAGTCCTTGCTCTTAAAAAACACAAACTCGGCACAGTCATCTCCTAAATCTTTTAAACTAACTTAATCCTCCCAGTAATGAAAAGTGCACTCATCTAGATTGGTGCATTTATCTGAAACACACTTATTAATCAAGTAAGTAAAACATCGTTTCAGAAGGCAACTTTGTACTGCCCAATTCTTCTTTCATAAATCAACCCCATTCAAGAGGGTGCCACATTTGTTTTTCCCATTCTCACATTCTGCCTGAACGATCATTCCTCATTTAAAGATGATCCTCTGGAGAGGTCTCTGCATGATTCTGTGATTTCTAGCTCCTGTGCGACCAAAAAACATGTGTGTGCTGACAGTCACCAGGAGGTTTGCAAAATCTGGGGTTCTGGGAATGTTTACGGGAGTTTCCTGTACCAAACAATGCTTCTGCTGTGTGGGCATCCAGTGCAAGTGATAACAGTAGGATTACCACATCTGTGCTGATTCCCTCTCCACAGAGAGGAAGACAGTGAATAGGACATACAGCTGTACTGTATACTGTATACTGTGTATGTGGAACAGGCAGTCGCACACATCACACCCACCATGGCCAGCTACTTTTCACACTTTTTTAACACTTTCTGGATAGATTCTGCAGAAAGTTTTTGCATCTCCTCCATGGGAACAGAGAGCAATCTTAATTCTTCAGTGGTAAAGAATTCACTGCCTCATCCGTCTGTTCAGTTTGGGGAAATAATGGATTTTCTGGGATTCCAGTGGCATACTCGCTACTGCGTCCTTGCTCCATTATGCTGCTTCTCTACAACAAAGTGTACAGTGGCCAAGAAGCATCAATATGCAATGCTTTCAGCTTTAGGATTCAAAAATTTCATTGGAACTTCTCCCTATGGAATTTCTCCCAGAAACTACACAACCCCTGTAGCAACTGCTGGTTCATGACTGCAGAGACATACATTTCTTGGAGGCAAGAAACACAGCTGATACCTGAAATAACATCACTAAGCCACCCTGGGCAACAACACAGCTTCTCCACGCTTCATCTGTGACCAGCCAGCTTCTACCAGAACAAGAAGCTACTGCAAGGTCAAAACAGTTCATGCACCTGAAGATCAGAATTTTCATTGCATTGGGTTTTTTTTAACAATATGGCACATAAAAACAGTATAAAGAAAAAGAGTGCTTTTCTCACCTACCCAGGAGAATGGAATATTCATAAATACACTTACCTTATTCCTTTTACACTAATAACCACCTGTCACCTGATTATTTCAGTCCCAGGACTACTAAAGAAATTTCCTTTATCTTCTTAACTTTGAAAGACTTTCAGATACCAGATGTGAAAGAGCAGAAAGATCGGCACCAGGCTCAACAACGTAATCAAGCCCACAGAAGCAGGACAGAATATTTACACAGGAATTTTGAGAAAAAGAACAGCAGCTCTTCGTTCATTCCTGTATCCTCTTTGAGATCTGGAGTGAAGATTTACTGAGAACATGAGTTACATGTGAGCATACCAGATGATGAGTCAGAAAAGCTGTGGGCAAGAATTCAGCAAACCTCAGTTATACTACTGCTCATGTGCTTCTAAAACAAGATCCTGAGGAGCTTGTTCTTAGGCTCAGGAGAAAATGGGCATTCTGGAGATGTGGCTTTTGTCAGCCAGCAAACTGGATACGTGTATGAGATGGATGTGGCCTCTCAACAGATTCTGCTCTCTCCTAAACGCAGCAGTTCCCAAATTTTGTTGGCTTGGGAACAACAGTGAGCATAAACCATCCTGCCAGAACCTCAGACACTTCTCATCCTGTCTGCATCAGCTTGAAAGTTTAAATTCCCTGTTGACACAGGCAACACTAGTGGGTCTCAAAGGCAACACAAGTCTTCTGCAGTGAGAGATGGGGTCTTTTCTGACAGGTATTAAATAACATCTCCTAGCTCTTCTGGAAGAAGTGAGAGAGGAACAGAATAAAATATACAATGTGATAGCAAAGCTCTTTGTCTTTGAAAGCAAAATTCCCATCCTGTGCAAAGAATATGAAGGAAACAGATGTTCCCATTAATGGCTAGATTGTTAAAACAATAACACAATTTCTTCTCTCTTTATGTGACTTGCTCAGACTAGTACTTCAAATCTTCCTCCTTCTGAATGAATCGTTCTTGACTCAGGATCAGATTCTGACAAGTATGAAGGAAAGCGAGCAGAAATATCTTTGTGATGCTTTCTCCATAGGCATCCTGTATTAGAAGCTGCAAAACTAGTCCATGTTCCCATGGAAGCATGGATACCTTCATCTGTAGGCTTCTGGAAGAAGAAATATCCTTTTAAAGAATTTCCTATCCAAGAATAAGACAGAGGTAAATGGATTTTTGATCAGTCTCCCTCCCAGTGCAGTGACACTGTAAGCAGGTATGGCTGGGGGTTTACAAACTCTCTTCAGTCACAAACACCAGTGAAGTGATTGAGTTTTCAGTGAACCAGCTTTGAGGTGCAGTGACTGCAGAGAGGGTTTCAGTCAAGCTCCAAGAGCCAAGACTACAACTCCTATTCTGCTAGGGCTCCCTGAAAGTGAAACGTACATTAAACCCTCTGCACTGTGCCCTGTTTTCCTCACTTATCTATGAGGCATGAATGGACAGATTTTGGTCTCCAGATTTTCATAATTGAGAATTTCAGAACTGGGGATTTTGCACAGGGAATACATTCCTCCTCTTGTTTTTCACTTCAGGTTTTGAGCAATTGCTTGGGATGCTTTTCAGGTCATTTCCTTTACTCTCAAATTAACCTGATTTCTATCTACAAATAAAAGCAGAGAACATCAAGTATATTGTTGGGAAAGTCAGTAGTTAAGAAGCACCTACATGACCACGTTATGTCCATGAGACCTAAAAAAAAAAAAAAAAAAAAAAAAAAGGTCACTGTGTATTTATCTGGGTGCACACCACATAGGAACTGTGCTCTATAAGAAGTGCTTTTAGCAACAGTTAACATTTTCAAGACAATATGTCAGCTAACGCTAACCTTTGAGAGTAGGGTTCGAAGAAAGGTTAAGGCAAGTTAACCTAAATAGCTTAGAGAAATAAAGAGAAGTGTTGGAGGTAATTAATACTTGAGAGGAAGTAATGTGAAGGAGAAGACAGACTTATGTGACTTTGGCCAAATGCAATGTACAACAAGATGTAACAGCTTTAAATTAAAGAAAGGCAAGTTGAGATAAGAAAAAACTTTCCAACAGGAACAGTAATTCAGCAGCGTGGTGCTCTGAAGAAAGAAGCCATGCACATGTTATCAACAGACACATTCCAGCCAACACCATCTAGCACTCTCAGAGGGAAAATATCTGGGACAGACCACAAGAGATCCCGGTGATTTGACTCAGAAGTATATAAAGACCATTCTAAAACCACCATCTATGATCCTATGATTAACACACATATCACCTATTAATTTTACATGTTTTGATGGCTACCATTTCCCATTTAGGCATACCCACCTGACATAGAGGGATGGTGAATTATAGAACCATAATGCAGCACCACAATAGATGATTGGTTTGATCCTGCCCTTAGCCAGGCATCATGTCTCACCTCATATATGTTATTCCCTATACAGTAAATTTCCAACTCCCACCCGTAGAACAGCCAGATGCACAAACCAACTTGGAAAAGCTGAAAATGTGTTTCAGGTATTCATTTAGCAGCATGTTTAGCTGACCTCAGTTTATAAACATGATGAAATTTTTCAAAATGAAAATGACTGGGTCTTCTAACAACATGATATCAGCTTTTATTTTATGAGTTTATTTGCCATGTTCTTTATACTTTGAAGGATTAGTATTTCCTTCCTCAATCATACAATTTTCCTTCTTTTTCTTTAGTCTACAGTATGATTTGTTGAAGTCTTCTTTGTTTGAAAGGACAGCTGCTGAACCGGATTTCAAAAAAGATTTGATGGCTTCTGGCAGGAAAGAGAAAATACAAGATGTTGCATAGTCTGAAGGAGGAAACAGCATAGGCTCTCATCTATCACATAGTATACCACGTAATTAACTGAAGTATTGTTTCACTCTGATTAAAACCATATTCCAGCAGAACAGTTCATCTGTTGTGCATGTCTCTAAACTACCTGAAGAATAAAACTTCTCAGAAAAATATGGGGAAGCTGAAGACATCCCACAAGAAACTAGTAATTGAATCCAAAAGTAAAAGAGTTGTGGTCAGCAAGGGTATCAGTGGGACAAAAGACTGTAGAATTACGTCCAGATCAGCAGTGATATTCATGTGCTTCACCACCGATGAAACCTGAGAGATGATAATCCATGCAGGGCTAAAAACTTGTCCAGAAACAGAGCCATGAAACTTGGGTTCCTGGGATTTCTCATCAGTTTCGGCATTGTCTTCCTACAAGACTGTGTGCCTAACAACAATTCAGTGCAAAGGTGACACCTATATATCACACATATTCCCAAAAAGTTGCCAAATGCGGTGTCAAAATAATTCTTTCTAAAGTATTTATTACTCAGTCTCCTTACCTCTCTGTTTACCAGATCCAGATATGATTTCCATTACTGAAAGATTTAAGTAATATATCTAGCTATATTAGTCAGACCAAAAGATTAGTGGCAGAAAATTGTCTAGGGTTCAACAGCAGCATTTAATCTTATAGCTGCAGTGTAAGATTCTCCCATTCCTCCTCCCAGCAGGTTAATTTATGGGGGTTTATTGATGGTCATAGTGATGGTGGGCTCAGAAAAAGCAGTACAATAAAAAAGAGAATGGAAAGAGGAAATTTAAGAAAAGAAAGGGAAAACCTTCATATTCTAAAAGCCCCAGCTAGACCCAGGTCCAGATTAGTAGAATTCAGCCTGAGAAAAAGAAAAAAAAGAAAAAAAAACCTTGCAGGACTTTCTGCAACTTAAATTAAGTTTTCTTTGAGGCAAAAGAGCTGTAGAGAGTAGTAGTAAATATAGTTATCTTCAAAGGCCACATGACCATATCTTTGCTAAAAGCTTAATAGACCTAAGTTAGCTATGAAGTATGAGCTGGACACTTCAGTAAATCAAAGGAATCAGGTATTTAGAACAGCTGTCCAGCTGGGCCATGAAACCAAACCCACTTTAAGGTGGAGCGAGTAAAGGAATTAGAGAAATTGCAGGACTGGTTTTCTGCAAGATCTTATTTGCAGAAATACAGAATCACAGAAAGGCCCGGGTTGGAAGGGACCTCAAGGACCATGAATCTCCAACCCCCTGCCACATGCAGTGCCACCAACCTCCACATTTAATACCAGCCCAGGCTGCCCAGGGCCCCATCCAACCTGGCCTTGAACACCTCCAGGGATGGACGGGGCATCCACAGCCTCTCTGGGCAGCTGTTCCAGCACCTCACCGCTCTCTCTGTAAAGAACTTCTCCCTGACATCCAACCTAAATCTTTCCTCCCTCAACTTCAAACCATTTCCCCTTGTCCTGCTGTTGTCTACCCTTTCAAAGAGTTGATTCCCCTCCTGTTTGTAGGCTCCCTTTAGGTACTGAAAGGTTGCAATGAGGTCACCCCGCAACCTTCTCTTCTACACACTGAACAAGCCCAGCTCCCTCAGCCTGTCTTCATAGGGGAGGTGCTCCAGTCCCCTGATCATCTTTGTGGCTCATTACAACTTTCTAAAGGTGATGCAAGGTTACAGGTAACACAGTCTCCCAGAATACAGTCTGTTTAGACTTTGCCTGTGAGCTTGAGTTCCTTTAGTTGCTGCTCCATCACCTATCTCAGGTGTCAGCAATGTGCACTACCCAGGGGCAGCAGTCAAACAAGGCTTTGATGATGATGTTTCAGATTACTCCACAATCTGTTCCACAACCCACAGCTACACACAGCAAACCCACAGCAGCCTTTGTTTGTCCTGCCACCTGCCCCACAGGTCCCTACATCCATGCCCCCCAGCTGCCCGATGGCTGAAGCCAATGAGACACTTCCTTCTGCGAGGAGCTGCTTGCAGGGAGCTGGAGATCCAAATCCACCCGTTGCCTTTGGTCCCTCCTCAGAAACCAGAGGCAATCCCAATCAGAATGAGTTTCTACGAGCTTTTTATGAATGCTGCATGTTTCTTGGGTGACTGAAATTATTCAGTTTCTAGCTCGCTGTCTCACAATTCATGGGAGCTTATTATTAATGGCCCAGTAAAACAATATACAGCCTGTTGTATCTTAATTCAATAGTCAGTAATGACCAACTTAGAGAGATCATTTTAGACCTATGGGTTTTCTAAGGCCTTTTGAAGGTAATGGCAGTAAAATATGCATATATTAATGTTACTTGTGGAAGGCAGAATATAGTGGCAGTATAAGCAATAATGCTGCACTGTGTAATAAAAATTGAAAATTCTTTTCCCTAAGTGTAAATATAAAATACCTCTGGGGGACATATCTAAAGGAAGAGTGTTTCAATAGCACATAGTTAAAATTATATTTTTCAAAGCTATCCAAGTATAGTCTAATAAATAAACCATAAAATAAAGCAACATTTTACAAGGTAGACTCATACAGTATCTCAAGCTTTTTGCCACTCTTAAAATCGTTATTTAATACGGACAGTTCTAGTCACAAAATTTCAAGAGTTTATTCAATATCTTTTATGTGCTTTACAAGGTTATTAGAGAATTTATTTTCTCTTTCCCTTACAGATTGGAAGGTGGGCAGTGATATATGAGCTTTCACATTTTATTTATTCACCAAACTGTTCCAGATGTGATCCCATCATTTATCCACTGACACATCAAACCTGCTGTGTGACCTTTACAGTGACCTCTTTACAACATTTGCTTTCATGCCCTTAAAGTTATAGCAGCTTAACAGTGCTTGCTTCAGTGGGAAGACAAGAGAACTGATATGGGGGGAGGGGGCTATAATTTAAAAATAATCAAAATTTAATTCATCTCCTACAATATGAAAACTAAGTCCAGGTGGTAAACTAGCCAGTGCAGTTATATTCCCAAAAATGTTTCAATCATATTCTACTCTGTGCAGTATTTCACTCCATGGAGTTGGAATGTACTGGATTTGCACAGGCTGGATTTAACAGGCACTGAGTCTTTCTCCATTTTTGTGATTTGTCACAGCAATAGACATTCTTGGGGTGATATGACTTTCATTACTGCACATCAACAAACAGAATAATGAGGGTCCATAGGCAGTTTTCCTTCTTGAAGGGAAGAAACTGCTCATGGCGAATCCAAAATTTCCATTAACTAAAAAAAAACCAAAATCTGCACCATTACACAAGAAAAAAAAAAAAAAAAGAAAGAAAAAGAAGAATTACTGGCATCATGTTTTGGGGAGTCAGTAAGCAGGAGAAACTATTTCAGATATAGATCCCTTCCAGTCAGATCCCAGATCCCAGAGCTGGCCAGCTAGGAGCTTCCAAGCCTGGTGAACTTTTCCTTAGTATTTTTTTGGCTTATATGCTTCCACATTTGGGCTGACACCAGCAGTAGATGTGTCTCTATTGTGGTTCAAGCAATATTTACAGCCTAAGAGGTAGCAGGGAGAATCAAGAAGAAAGCGCGTGCACACACAAGATCACACACCCTCACACATACACACACACAGGCTGAATCCACGACAGTTCTGGCCAAAGGGTGAAGACTTGATGAGGAGCAGCTGAGAGAACCGGGATTATTTAGTCTGGAGCAGAGGAGGCTCAGGAAAGTTCTTTTCACTCTCCACAGCTCCCAGAAGGGAGGTTGTGGCGAAGTGGGAGTCAGCCTCTGCTCCCAGGTAACTAGTGATAGGACTAGAGCTGATGGCCTCAAGTTGTGCCAGGGGAGATTCTGGTTGGACGTAAGGACAAATTTCTTCTCCCTGTGCGTGGTCAGGCACTGGAATGGGCTGACTGGGGGGCAGTGGAGTCACCGTCCCTGGAGGTGTGCGAGAACCATTTAAATGTTTTATTGAGGGACGTGGTTTAGTGGGAAATATTGGTGGTAGGTGGACAGTGGAACTGGATGATCTCGGAGATCTTTTCCAATCTTGGTGATTCTATGATTCCGTGCTGGCATGACAGTGCTGCACACCACGTAACTATCAGCTCCCCCAGCCCACACTGCAATCTCACATAGAAAAATTCCTGTCATTTTAAACAGAATTGCTCAGATAATGCATAAGTAAGAAGTAAAGCCTGGAAAAGACTGTTGTGAGAACTTCTGGATGGCCTCTTGGTATCCACATCCTCCACTCTCTGCTCTGCCCACACCCACTGAAGACTCATTTTGCAAGTATGTCCAAATTTTAGATATTTACCAATGCAAAATCTGAAGTGCAAAACACTCAAGAACCCCCCACCTTTTTCCCTGTTCTCCCTTCCCTCCCTGCTCTGACTTGGCCACTGCTTCAGATGCAGTATGACTGGGCAGACTTTCTTCTGCCTTCTCCAGCTGTGCAGTTTGAGGAGGCACTCACTGCTTCTGAACACAGTGGAGCTGGGTCACAGCCCATCACCAGCTCAGCCCCAGGCAGCAGTCCCTGTGCACACAGTGCAGAGTTGTCATGTAGGAGAAGAGGAACACAGTGATGCAACTGTCTTTCAGCAAACCCTCCCCAGAGCTGCATACAGATGCCTATGGTTAACCCAAATATTGGCTTCTGTTTCAGTGACAACACAGAGTCAAGCACCGGGCTGAAGCTGAGCCTCTAAGATTTATGCCCAAAGTAAAAAATCAGAATCATTCCTGCCACGGTTCTCCCCCAACCACAGTGTTCTGAAACCATCTGCAGGGGGTGGTGTTTTGGAGTTGGTCAGGGTTTTTTTGGTTAGTTTAGTTTGATTTTGGTGGAAATAAGGTTTCAGAGTCAGACTTTAAACAGCCTTCATTTTTAATATTAGTTTATCAAAAATGGAAAAATGGCATCAAAGAAAGCATACTTGTTTCTTCAGGTGTAAATCAAAGTAAGAAGCTAAAGCAACAGAAAAACAATGCATAAACCTAATGTGCTTTGAAAACAGATAAATAATACAAATGCCAGATCTGAGGATGCCAGCAGGAGAATATTACCAAGACAGCTGCTAGTACAGCTTCCAGGTTAAGCATCACAGAAAGATTACGGCAACACCACCACCACCAAGTGATCAACTCTCAAGAAAAAAAAAAGAGAAAAGTGCAGACCATTTTTGATCAATTCTCTGGTTCACAGATACACATTTCAGCTGGATTTGTGCTTTAAATAAACAACTGAGATTTGAAACTTCTCAACTACCCCCCACAAATCACATCCCAGAGAGCTCCCCAGCCCACTTGCTGTTATTTATCCCTGCTGGCAAAGGAAAGGCATCTGTGGGCTTCTGAAAGGCACAGATTTGCAGGGTCTGGGGCATGAGCTGGTGGGAGGATCAGGCTCCTAGTGTCTGTAATTGGAAAGGACATGAGGTAATGAAGTAATTTCCCCATCCCTGTTCCCCATGTTTATCAGAGGCTTGTCTGCAGTGGAGGAAGGGTGAGAGGGTAATCTGAGCCTCCACAGAAAACCTGCTTTTTCTCCAAAGTTATTTGGATTTCCATGAGCACTGGCAGAACTTTGGAAGGAGTCCAGGAGAGCGAAGGAATTTGGCTGTTCTGAAAATATCATACAGGAGCTTTAAAAATTGAACTGATTTATGCCCTGTAATGTTTTCAATACTGTATAAATTAAGTTTGAGTTCCTAGACTGGATTTTAAGAAGAAATTTTATACGTTATGAGCCATGAAAGAACTGGAGAAAAAAATCTTATTGTCTGATAATTCCACCTCTCCCATAAGAAGTGTTAGACTTTGCATATATAATGTGTTTAAAGGAATAATATGGAAAATGCATTACTCTGTAGCATCAAAGGATGTTCCAGAGTACCTCGAGGTCCTGACAGCTATTTGGCATTTCCTAATATCTTACAGCACTGTGAAATAGATTAGCGATAGGAACTTTCTGTGTTCTGTTCATCACTGACCAGCCGTAAAGCTGGATGGTAGGCTTCGAAAGCACAACAGCTAAGAAGTGTAACCTCATTGCAGAGAGGAAATTGTCTCCTGCAGAGCACTGCTTAAAGCCACCTTTGTTATTTCATGCGCAGATGGCTATGCCCAGCCTTGTTCCCTGTATGCACACACCAGCCACAGCCCAACGCTCTCAGCAGTGGCTTTCATGGCACAGTCTCAGGAAGTCCTCTAGTGTCCGTAAGCAGCCACGTGCTTTCTGAGGCTTTACGAGAAACTGAGAAGGTTTTCAAAAGAACCACAATTTGCACTTCTAACGAACATAAATACATTTATCCATGGTGCCTTGTCTTCAGTCAGAGGGAGATACAGCTGTTAGTAGTGACATACATTTTCCTCTTTTAATCATACATGGACACAGCCTCAGCTGGTGATGTAAAGGTTGAGTCACAGCCGAGCCCTGATTTGATTAATCACCAGCCTCCTCTGAGGTTTAATGCTTGTTTTGGGTTCAGAGGTCAGCACATACAAAGACTGTTCCCAGTGAGCCGGCCGCCCCGTGCTGATATGCAGTGTCCCCCAGCAAAGAGCAGCAGAACGGGCAGTGGCAGCAAGCTGCCCCTGCCTCAGCCTGAGGAGGAGCATCAGGAGGTGTCCAGCAGGTAGCTGCCATGCAGAGACATGAAGAACAGAAGTTTAGGAGTATATAACTTGAACAGAAGTTTAGGAGTATATAACTTTCTTTGGGAGCTTGACCTTAAAATCAGGATGTTAGCAGAAACTGACAGAGTGGCCAGGGAAGTGAAAAGATAAAATTAAGGCTGTGCTGGCCACCAAACTGCTCTCTGAGAATCTAGGAGAGCAGTGCAGGTGGAGAGCAGCTCAGTGGGCAGACTGGAAACAGAGCTATTGCAGGAACTCCTTTGTGAGCAGACACGGACCTTCCACACGTGGCTACACGGCGGGGCTGTGGCTGGGGTTTGGTACAAAGCAGGAGGGCACAGAATCTGCTGTTTCTAACTGTTGCACACCTATTGTTCTCCGATCCCTAAACCTTGAGTTATCTTTTCAAAAAAGAGCTCTACGTTTTCTGAGAGCATTATTCAGTCCATGACTATTTGGAACCAGCGTTACCACCCGTCACCTGTTTGTGCACAAGCACCCATATCCACGGCTTTCCGTGTGCAAATGAGATGGCGACAACTCCTCAACTTCGGTAGAAATGATTATGCATGGGTAAATTCAAACAAAAAGAAAAGAAAAATGAAAACATTACCATCTTCCAGAAGGTTATTTCTCTCTATATATACTTTGTGCCATCTACAGATATACAGTCCTCTGAATCAATACCTTTCTTTTCTCCCATAACATTAATATCTTCACCCCATTTCAAACTGCTGTGACAGGCAACAACCCCAACCCTCCATTAAGCCTTTGTAATAAGGGTGCATCTTCGTCTTTTTCCAAAATGCAGCTTTTCTCTTTCTCCATGCCCAAAATCCCAGCAAGTCACAAACAAGAGCCAACACCAAACCAATACTACCTTCCACACTTATGAAAGTGGAGCAGCAATAAACCCAAAGCTGTTCTTTGTTCTGTAGAGAAATCTAGAAATTTAACCCAATGGGAATGCAACAGGCATTTCCAGTGACTTCCAGCAAAGTGGAGGAAGTTCCAGATTTTAGTTATATTTTCCACTGTGAGGTGTTTGGGTTTGTTTGTTTTTTTTTTGCTACAGGATTCTGCAGGCCTTAAAGAAGCGTCCCTGCATCTGAGCACACAGAAGTCTTGGGATATTGCTTAAAAAAAGTACACCAAGAGGAAATTGTGCAATCAATTCCATGAGAATGCCTCCCTCAGCAATAAACACTGCCTGTGCCAAATAAATGGGTGATGTGCGTCATAAATTTCCTTTTCCTGTCAGAGCAGCCACAAGAAATGGATGAAGTTATGCACATTTGTATAAAAATAAAAACGTGCTATTTGCTCTGCAGAGCGCTGCCGACAGCGCAGAGCACCGCGCAGCTGAAGGCACAGCCCTCACACACAAAGGAAAGCGCATCCAGTTTTTGTCACACTCACATTACACCAGTTCCAGCCTCACTCGTCACAAATGAGGAAGGAATGCCCTTAATTTTTACATTCAGCTTAAGCCTCTATCAAAGACATGTTGTTTTTAAAGGGGAGGTCTTTACTTGCTGGAAATCAGACCCAGCACACAGTTGTGGCTGCACAGCTCAAGCCTGACAGCCCAAACCACAGGCTGCTGGCCTGGAAAGTGAGGATCTTTTATGCTTCCCCCTAGGCAGTATTTTTCCCTCTGAATGCACTTACAGAGTGAGAAACTCACTTGCACTGATATCAAAACAGTATCACCCATCACCATCACACACCAAGCTCAGCTCCTCATCAGGCATAGATAAGCACTTCCGTGTCTCCCACAAAGCCAACCCCAGCTGAGGATTCAGATTGTGGTAACGACAAAATTTTGGACTCCTTTATTCTAAGCTATTCTTTCTTCTCTCCCCTCTCTGCAGAGAAATGTTACTCCCTGCCACCACCTGACCCCTTTGTGTCTTTGCACAGCTCTGCAGACCAGCCCTGCCCAGGTGCACAGTGGCACAAAATAGCATCACCTTGCTCCTGTCCCTCAAGAAGCAGCTCATCTTCAACAGCTGCTTCCATAGGATTCCTGCCTCAGCTAGGAAAAAGAGGGACCTGAAATCACTGATATATCAGAAATACAATTCAGGCAGATGTCCTTATTTTTCCTCCTTAGATTGATCTCATTTTCTAGAGTATTATTCTTTCTCCTCCTAGGTCAAACAGCATCTGTTGAACAAAAAAGAAAGCAAGCTAATTTACATTATCAAGTCCACATTTTTCTATTTGTATTTTGCCTTCCCAGGAATTGCCCTGCTCTGCCCTCTGATCTTTAGTGAATTACAGAGTCCATAGACAGATCTTAGCATGACTTCAGCATCCCTAATTGCTAACACAGGCCTTTATTTGATAAAACACCTCTGCTCTGGAGCAGGATTTGGAAGCTGAATAAGCAATGCCCAGAGAGGAGGACAGTCATGCAACTCTGGGTGCAGCACCCTGCTCCCACCTCGCTGCCTCCTCTGTCAGCACAGCGGGCAGCACTGACACCTCCTGCTGCTGCTGCTGCTGCCTGGGGTCTGCTACGGCCACAGAAGGAGTCACTGATGGTTGCCTTTAGCAGTCAGCATAGACACAACTGTAATCTGTCAGAAACTACGCAGAGATGTAATGTCAGCAACTGTAAACTGTCATAACACTGTCATGTGCTGCCGGCCACACCAGAGGGGCACCCAGACCCAGACTCACTGCAGCGAGGGCACTCTGTCCCATTAGAACTCACAACAGTGACCAAAACCCCGTCAGGAATTAAAAGTCAAGTTCCTACATCCAAACCTGATTTAGTCCAGCAAGAGCAAAGCTCACAGAGGGCTCTGCAGTTCTGGCTCTGGCCTTTGAACCTGAGGACCACTGCCTGAGCTCAACACCTTTGTTTTGCTCATCTGCTTCTCAAAAATAGAAGTTGCAGAAAAAGGAAATAAAAGAAAAGATCTCAGCCCTTTGAGGCACAAGATTAAATCAATAGCTGTACATTCATTGGATCCCATTTCGTACACTGAAATGCCAGTTCCTCCCCTTCCGTGTCAAAAGCAGCCGTGAGTTACAGCAAGTGGAGGGAAACAGAAAGATAGCAGTTGCTCAGATGCGTTCCTCAAGAGCAAAGATATCATTCCCATGTTGGTCACTTCCAAGAGCAACTGGTTCAGCTGTCAGAGGACAGATGCTCACAAGGGTCAAGGAAGATAAGTCTTCTTTCACCAGGAAGGACAGGTGAGCACCTCAGGAAGCTAAAGATGTCTCTGATGAATCCCTGCTGCTTTCACTGTGACTTACACCTGATCTTTGGTGCTTGCTTTCCTCTTCTACTGCAACTTCTGCTTTTCAACTGATGATGAGGACTAAAGCTGTAGTAGTTTCCACTACATTTTTCACTTAATAAATAAATAAATAAATATCTTGACTTTTCCATAAGGTTTACTCAAAGAAAATGACAATTTACAAACATGAAAATCTTTGTTAGTACTTCCAAAGGTAAAGAAAAAAATGGCTATCTCCATTTGTTCACATTTGTTCTTTTAGGTAAGTAAGCTAGTATCCTGTTATTTGACCTAATTTCTAGGATATGATGGATTTCTGCAATAGACATTCTCTGCCTGAGCATGGTATGAAGAGCCCTCACGAACAGAAAAGACACAAGGTGAGTAACCACATGCAGAAGTGATTCTCATTCTGATCAGTATATTTCTAAGCAGCAGCAAAACCTTATTGCTGATCACAAGAGCAGTAATTTTTCAGCACACAGCTGGCCAGAAGAACATCCTCCCAGATTGTTTAGATTTTCTACTGAGAATGTGATCTCAGAGGAGCACAGGGACAATGCTCCGAGCCCCCCTCCTTCCAGATGCAGCTCAGGTAGGAGCATATTGAGTGGCCCATCTTCACTTTCAGAAAACAATGTGAAGGACATCCCTGCAGAAAAAAAAATGGCAGAAGTTTCTCCCCACAGCTTCACTGGCGTTGCAGGGCCAGACTAAGATATGTCCTGTGGGCGAGGATGTGACAAGCGTGCCATCTCACTGCACTGCAGGTGTCTAAGTGAAAGAATGGGCACGGCTCCAGCACTGCTGCCAGACCCACCTGGTAGGTTATACTGAGACAGGTAAAGTCTTGCAGGTCTTCAGTCAAGACACAACCCAAAGGCCAAATATCAAGACAAATGAAAATCTTCCAACACTATTGCTTTCACTTGGATCTTCCTGTTCAAAATCACAGGGGAACAGGCACTTTGCTGCAACTGGAATTAAGCAGAGCATCCCATCTCTGCCACTTACCCATTCACACCAGTGTCATCTACACAACAGAGCTCCAGAAAATGCATGGACGTCCAGATGCTGTCACATCCTAATTCACCCTCTGCTAAGACGCCCCAAAAATCACAGGGATGTTTTGTAGGGTGGCTGTAGATTTGCAACTAAAGCCCAAAACCATCATGCTCCAGGTCTAGAAAAAAAACTGCTGAGAATTGTGAAAGAGATTCTGTACAATGGATTGAATAGTTGGTGGTTCCAGTCTAGTCAGAGAGCCTCACAAGAAGGGCCTTACTTTGCAGCTTTAAGTATTTCTGTTCCCAAAGAGCACTAGGGTACAGTGAATCATGTCACAGCTTTTATGGTTAACTGAACATTTCTTTTCAATCTCTGAAGAGCTTGAGGTTTGCCTGAATTGTGAATGATGGCTCACGTCCAGTTCTGTGTGCAACATACTCCTCTAGTGACAAAGTTCACACATTGAGCCTTAGTCAAGAATCCACACATAGCCTGAGTATTGCTGGCACCCACAGCATGTAATTAAGATCATATGAAACAGCATTTTTTTCTCTTGCCCAGCTATATCCAACAAAAGGGCCAAATGACCCTCCTTGCTCTGAAAATTTTAAAGTTGTATCTTATCACTTGGCTTTCATGTGCATGCCTTCATTTCTAGCTATAATTTCTATGTAAACATTTCTTTATACGCTCTGCAACAATCATGGTACTTTCTGACATGACCATTTCCCACATCATAGCAAGGCAATGTTTTCAAAAGCAGCAAAGAGTTAAAAGCACAAGTTCTCAGTCAAAACCTCATCCAGGATGAGAGGTTCCATGAGCAGGGAAGATGGAAGAACAGCACAACATGGATACTAACCTCAATGATGCCAAGAGAGTATCTTGGCAAGTCACCCTAAATATCTGAATTTAAAGAGGTAAAAGACTGGCTTGGCAAGTTGAAATAGCAAGGGTAATTCCACAGCTTTTACAGCAGCAGCCAATTCTTCCCCAATTAATTTAAATGGCAAGAATAAGAAGAATTACTTTTCCTTATTAGACTGATATTTTGTCATCTTGTGCATCAACCTGTTAATTGTTTTATCAGTTAATAAAGAGGAAAAAAGCACTGTTTCAGAGAAATTTTTATTGCCGTCTTTTAAGCTGCTGTGCTCACTGTGCCTTATGACCAACAGCTAAAGGTCCTTACAAACCTTAAAGGCTCAGTATTCCTCCAGTGGTCAGGTCTGGTTAAAAGAGAGGAGTGGAAGAAATGGATATTATGACAGTGAGTCAAGTGCATTTCTTACCTGGCACAACTGCACTGTGTTGACTGCCTCTGGGCACTGACTGACAAGCTTACCGTAATCCTAGGGAAAGCAAAAGTAAGATTGTCTCTTGTACTGCTGAAATGAAATCAGCTGTTCTCTATAGCTGGGTAAATTCTGAGCAACTTGCTGAACTTGCTCTGTGTTTACATCAGTGAAAACAAGGGAAGATTTTTGGTACGGAATTTTTATGATTAGAAACAGCGGTACAATTGTGAGCCAATTCTGAGCATGGAGGAAAGCCACATGTAAGAGTTTTGATGGTCAGTTTGTATGTTTTTCACACCCTGCCTTCAGTTTGATTGTTGAGTTTCTCCTCTTCTACAACTACAGTGATTTCTTTTCATCCGCATCTATGTGCAAAAGAGTGTTGATCATCCTCCTGAATAGCCCATAAAACTTGCACTACTTCAAGTACTGGAGCTGGGGCTCCATCAACATTCAGAACCTTGAGTGATGACAGATGAGAAATCATCTTATTTCTCAGGTAGGGGTGGAGGAGGAGCACTCTATTATGGAAAGACAAAGCAACCCAGCTTGGTAGTACGAGAGTAGGAAAGGGGGAAAATGGGAAGAGAGAGGAAAGGTGGAGGGAAGAAAGCAGGAGAAAGGCTGAGAAATACTCTGGAGAGAGATGTCACTGACTTCAAAATTCCTGACCTCTGGTAGAATGTAAAGGGAAAGTCTTTGTACTCCTCAGATTTCCTCTTCAGATGATGAATGGATGGGGTGGGCAGAAACTTGCCGAGGACAGACCCAGTGCTCCTGCCTTTGTTCACATGCAGGAGTCTGCAGGGCTGTTCTTTGCTGCCTCACACTACAGCACACTGTGGCACAGCGGCCAACACTGCTGACAATACTCCAGGTGAGATCTAATGCCTTTTGCACTAACAGACATATGGCCTCTTTTGTTTTGTACCCTGTCCCTCTACTAAAGCTGCCCTGCCTCTCAGTTGCCCTTTTACTACAGCTGTGATCTAGGCAGACACTTAAAATGATTTTTCCAAAAGAATCTAACCCCCACAAATCCCTCTCTTAATCCCTCTGCTGAATGCTTGCTCTGTTTAGCACACATTCCCTGCTCTGATTCCCCGCTTGCAGATTAACTGTTTTACTCTTGTTGCATTGAACTCCACTTTGCCATTTGTCAACATTGCCACCGAAGAGATCTTAGCCCAGGTGAACCTGCTCAGGCTATGCTTGGTTCTAGGGGACCTTAGCTGGAGTAACTTCTCAGACATCAACACCTTCTCCTTTACACTATG
Organism: Phasianus colchicus; assembly: GCF_987193195.1. Classification (NCBI taxonomy): domain Eukaryota; kingdom Metazoa; phylum Chordata; class Aves; order Galliformes; family Phasianidae; genus Phasianus; species Phasianus colchicus. Next base: position 2,235,132 of record NC_143449.1, read on the forward strand.
CTGCAGTGGGGCAGGCTCATTTTTTTCAAATATTAAGTAATAAATACACTGACTACTCTGAAACATGTGACAGCACAGCAATGTCCTGGCCAAGGGACACCACTGCCTGCAGACTTGTGCCAAGAACTGCTTCCACCCCACACAAATACAGAAAAGCTCCCGGCTGGGCAGTCAGAAGGGGCTGTAGTTAGGATGCCTTGCTGCTGGTGATCCCAAATCTGGGCTTCCTTAGTGCATGAGCATGGCGGGGCACCTTTGTCTTCTCTGGATCATGCATTACAGAGGTCCCAAAACAGTTCCAAGAACAGCCTTCTGCCAGCTTGAAAAGTTTTTATCTGTGCTTATGGTCTCATACCTGCCCTTGAGCTGGTTTTGATCCAACAGCCCCTATTACCTCCTCTTCCTTTACCTTTTGCCTTAGCTATTAATCTCTGATGTGGAACTTTGTGAAATGCTCTTTGAAACTCTAAGCGCACTGCTGAATTTCCCTTATCTAGCCTGGCAGTAATATCTTCAAAGAGCTCCAGGAGGTTAGTTAAGTATGACCTCCTCTAGCTTCAAGCTCAGCTTCCCAGCAAGCCCTTCACTTCATTGCTAGAGATGAGAGAAAGAGGACAGGGAACTCTGGGACAAAGAGGCACATCACAGTTACAATAAAATCAGCAGCAGACACAGCATTGATCCCTCTGCCCAGCACATCTTTAAATTACACTGGTGACACCACTGGCTCTGCTTTCTGTTTTTCAAGGGCCCAGTGCAAACTCTGTCTTGCAGGCAAGCTGCCACTACCCTCACCAGGGATTTCTGAAATAAAGCTGAGGACCCAACCATTCATCACGTACCTTTGGATAACCCTCTCCCCCCCACAAACCCCATTAATGACTGCCCAGCATCCATGGAGCCATTCTATACTTAATGTTACAGCAAAATTTTTCACTGTGGAGGTGGCCAAACACTGAAACAAGCCTTACAAGAAAGGAATTTCCATGCCTGAAACCCAGCTGGTCCAAGTGAGCAGCACTGAAAGTTATCCCTGCTTTAAGCAGGAGTGTGGACAACTCACTTGCACAGTATGTTAGGATAAGGCTTATTCATGGCTTTTTTTCTTCCCTTTGGACCCAGCCCTATCCTCCAGATCTTATAAGTGTAGGAGTCTGCATGTAACTGCTACCTTCCAGAATCTCAGCTGGGACTATGCAGAACTCTGTTAGTTCCCTCCCTTCTGCAATCAGCACAAGCAGCATTTAAAGCCTCTTTCTACAAGTGAGTCCACATTTTAATTCCACCTCCACTTGCAACATGCAGATTTTCCCCTTTCACGTGCTTTCTGTTCCCTCACAGAGCACCTTGCTGTGTTTCCATTCTCGCATCATCTCTTGCTGGTTTCTCATTTACATCATAATACCAGAGTTCTGTTTACACTGAGCTGCACAAATGCTGCACAGTGTTTTAGGTCTGACTGTGGTGTGATCATTAACATCACACCACTGGCCCCAGGGAGTTTCATGACTGGATTCAGATCCATCTGCCCTGTGTTCCCAACAGGAGTTCCCCCTACAGGCCTGAATATTTTGGCAAGAGACAATTCACTACATGTCAGGCAGGGTGTGTTACCTTAAATGATGATCTGTTGTAAGAACGAGCCTGTTGTTTTGTATTTTATCTCTTTAATGAGTGGCCTCTTCAGTTGTGGTGCAATCTGTGCTTCACCAGAATAAACCCACTACGTACCTCTAGTGAGGTGAACACCCTTAGCATTCTGGATTTGTAGATAAACTGCCCCCCAAAAGGATAAAACAAGGACACAGAGTTCATTATTTACAGATGATACCAGGTCAGTAGATTTCAGTGCATTCTCTTGTAGATTTACATCTCAAAAGAGCATGTAATATTTCTGCCACAGTGTCTGCATAGCCTGTCTGGAAATAAAATAAAAGCACACTCTGCTCTGTGTGTTACTGTGGGGAAAGGCACAAAGCAAGCATTTCCAATGTGCCAACAGCAAACCATCACAGGGCAGGGGGGCAGTGAACAGCTACTTCTCTAAGGAGCAAACTTCTAGTTGGCAATCCAGGTGGATACAAGAGCTACAAAGAAAAGAAATGTATTTTCCTCGTAGGAAGTGCTGCAGATCTTCTGTCACTTTGAGGGCCAGTTTCAGCAGGAGGCAGACCAGCCTTTAATTCTCCTCAGATGTTTTTACACCTTGGGCTTACTGCACCTGCCCTTGAACTCCTTTCCACTGTGTCTATCCACCATTTGTTTAAGTACTCTAAATCAAATCCCTCAAGATGAGATTTTAAGGAACACATGCAGATGGACAAAAAACAGCAGTTTTTTTACCTTCAAACATGAGAACAGAACTTAACTTACTGTCTACCTCTACTCTTCTATGTCCACAGAGGCAAGAGACACCTTAATCTGCACTGATGGTAAATGTTGCTCCATCTTTGAGGACAGAAAGTCACTCCTGATGCTTGGCACAGAGGAGGTTCAAAGTTGCAGCCTAAAAATGGCTGCATTCTCTGAAGAAGAGAAAAGAAAGGAAGAAAGGAAGAAAGGAAGAAAGGAAGGAAGGAAGGAAGGAAGGAAGGAAGGAAGGAAGGAAGGAAGGAAGGAAGGAAGGAAGGAAGGAAGAAAGGAAGAAAGGAAGAAAGGAAGAAAGGAAGAAAGGAAGAAAGAAAGAAAGAAAGAAAGAAAGAAAGAAAGAAAGAAAGAAAGAAAGAAAGAAAGAAAGAAGGATAGAAAGAAAGAAGGAAAGAAAGAAAGAAAGAAAGAAAGAAAGAAAGAAAGAAGGAAAGAAAGAGAGAAAGAAAGAAGGAAAGAAGGAAAGAAAGAAGGAAAGAAGGAAAGAAGGAAAGAAGGAAAGAAAGAAGGAAAGAAAGAAGGAAAGAAAGAAGGAAAGAAAGAAGGAAAGAAAGAAGGAAAGAAAGAAGGAAAGAAAGAAGGAAAGAAAGAAGGAAAGAAAGAAAGAAAGAAAGAAAGAAAGAAAGAAAGAAAGAAAGAAAGAAAGAAAGAAAGAAAGAAAGAAAGAAAGAAGGAAAGAAAGAAGGAAAGAAAAAAGAAAATTACTAGCAGAATATTAAGTATTACAGAGCTTGTCCTAAACAACAGCAATCTCTGTTGGCTTCTCAGAAGTTGCAGAACGTACACATGCAAACAGAAGTGCCCTCGGGAGACATGCACAACACAAACTGGGCCCCAAGGCTGGCTGTTGGCTCTGTCCTTTCATCTCTAACGCACAGCTCAGTCTGACCTTTAATGGGGAAATGGAAAAAAGGGAGGTGGCTGCTACTGAGTTGCACAGAGGAGAAAAAAATAGAGTGTGAGTTATTAAGGGGAAGAAAGGAAAACATTTAGAAAATCCTGGGAGGCAGAATATTTTAAGAATGCTTCTGGATGGAGCACAGATTCTGCAGAAGTGGCTGCTGCGCTGTGGGTTTGTTACTGAGTATCCTTAGGCTTTCTCGGGGTGGATACCCAAAGTCTGAGACTTCAAAATCTGCATGAACTTTTGAAAATCTTGGTTTCTTACATGTTCCTGTACTGCTCCAACAGCTGTGAACCCTTGAACTTCCTCAGCACTAAGTGTTGTTACAGGAATTAGGACAGGTGTCTTTCTGGGGCAAATATGGAATACTAAGACCCCACAGTTTGGCAGGGAATCATAGAATCCTAAATCATAGACTGGTTTGGGATGGAAGGGACCTCAAAGCTGGCTGTCAGCTCAGCCTGTCCAGGGCCCACCCAGCCCAGCCTTGGGCACCTCCAGGGCTGAGTACCCACAGCAGTGCCAGGACCTCACCACCCTCTGAGTGAAGAATTTCTAATACCTAACCTAAATTTCCCCTCTTCTAGTTTAAAAACATTCCCTGTTGTCCTCGTACCATCTGTCCATGTGAAAAGCTTCTCCTGTTTATAAGCTCCCATTAAGTACTGGAAGGTCTCCCTGGATCTTTCTCTTCTCAAGGCTGAACAAGCCCAGCTCCCTCAATTTCTCTTTATAGGAGAGGTGCTCCACCCCTATCAGCATCTTCACAGCCCTCCTCTGAACCTGCCCCAACAGCTCCAATGGGAAATTCCACGTACTCAAACCAACATAAAACAGGCTGTGGTGCAGCCAGCAACAAGTGTGATAGCACACTGTCCAGCATAGGTTGGACAATCATCATCACCAATTTACTCTCTTTCTAAAAAGAAAAGATGAGTTTTCAAAGAGTGGCAGTCTCTGTCTATTTTTCAACACCCCCCATACTTTGGATAGGTGACCTGTAGCTAGTTCAGCTACTCCTGTATATACTCATGTCTATGTGAGGAACAGAGAAGGCCCCGCTGACCTGCTGCCACACATACCATCCACTGTGCATACCTACATGGGGGTCCAGCTTCTGTGCCTGAACCAAAGCTGCCTTCACTTGTGGCCATGGGGGAGAGCCCAGAGTCTCTGTCTGTGGCAGCACAACTTCATGCCTGTTGGAAGAATTGTGTGGAAGAAAGTGGAGAAAAAATCACTGTGAATTAATCAAGCCATCATCAATGGCACCAGGTGCACTGGCTGTACAAGGAAAACAAATAAATCAACCCATGGTTAAAAATAGCCTTTTTGATTACTGTCCTCAGTCTTCATCTAAAGACAGCATAACGACTTAACGTTCTCTCAGGAGCTAACCCTTGTCCAATATTTTACTGCTGCTGCCCTTAGAGTTAGTCAATACTCACAGAAGATAGGAATGTAGATTGATTACAGGTAAGAAATACCTGTGCTGTACACTCTTGCTTTTGCACGGCCCAGGATAGCCACAGAGCTCACGGGAAGGCCCCCAGTTCCTGCACACTTTATGAGGCCAGAGTCATGCCAAGGGAGCCCAGTGCTCAGCCAGCCAGCCACAGGCCATTAATACTCACTGCACAACTGACACCATTTGTATTCCCGATCAGATCTCACAACAGGAAATGCAGTACTGCATTTCTCATGTCTACCTTGCTGCAAATTAATGTATAACTCCAAAAAGCTTTATTGTCCCTGAGTTAGTTGTCATTCCTGGTAGTCTCCAACAGTGCTCAGGTTCCAATAGTATTAAAAAAAAAAAAAAAAAATTTACTTGACAATAGCAATAAATGACAATAATAATAATAATTAGAAGATAAAAAGGAGGGATACCAGTAGTATGTTATTAACTTCTAGCAGTTCTGAATTTATTTTAAAACGCTATCATATCGCTAGGAGAAAAATCACCTTGAGTTATCATACCTAGCAGATACTGAACTAAGTTGTCTAACCTAAGTAGAAGAGCTAAGCCTAGCATGCAAGAACCAAACTAACACCACAACCCTATCCCCAAATGCTCACAATGCTCATTAATTCACTGCTGCCATTTCTTTGCATTAGCTACCTGTACATCACAGAATCACAGAATCGTAGGGGTTGGAAGGGACCTCCAGAGATCATCGAGTCCAACCCCCTGCCAAAGCAGGATCCCTACACCAGGTCACACAGGTAGGCGTCCAGGTGAGTCTTGAATATCTCCAGAGAAGGAGACTCCACCACCTCCCTGGGCAGCCTGTTCCAGTGCTCCGTCACCTCACCTGAAGAAGTTCTTGTGCACATTTGTGTGGAACTTCCTATGCTGCAGTTTCCAGCCGTTTCTCCTCGTCCTGTCTCCACACACTGCTGAAAACAGTCTGGCCTCACCATTCTGCCCCCCACACCTTAGATATTTATACACCTGGATCAGGTACATGCCCAGCATGAGAAGCAATGAGAAAGGGGATGTGGAATGAGGCCACACTGAACCACACAGCCCCACCAGCCCTGCAGCAAGCGCTGGGGAGCTGGCACTGCTCACAGGGCCCAGCACTTCAAATAAACAGCCCCGGCTGCTGCCTCGCAGTGACAGGATGCAGTTAGGAGCTTTGTAATTGTAAATGTTCCCATTGCCCACATAAATGTCTAATCCTTTCTGGAACCTGTCTAAGCTTGTGGCCTCAATTAAATCTTGAGGCAGTAAATGTGACAGGTTAATCATAGGACTTGTTTCTAAAAACTCAAGTGTCTCCAGTTAATTTTAATTGTGCCACCTTCTCACTTCAATATCTTCTTGAGGAAGGGTAAGCAGGAGAACCCAGTGTCTGCTTTCACACTATTCATTACTTCAATACATTCTATTATATTTCCTTTATTAATTACCTCATTTATTAGCTGGCCCAGGTTTTTTAGTTTCTCCTCATACAAAAGTTGTTCCTTGAATCCAGTTTGTGGATAATAAGGTCCCCCTCAATAAATGAAGCATCCATCATAGCATCTAACATAGTCTTACTAGGGCCAGGGATCACAGCAGAGTTCTTCAGCCCTACCTACCTGAACATGTGCACTGCCAGGTCCTGTTTCTCCCACGTGGTCAGACCAGATGTGCAGCTCTTCTGTTCCTGCATTTATCTGAGCAATATAATCATCCCTGAACCATAATCCAAAATCATATAAACTCATATCATATGAACTCATAAGTCATATAAAGCGTAATGCAGGGCCAGCTCCTCCTCCTACTTACAGAGAAAAAATACTGACTAAGCTCCTTGCTTGCTTGGAGTTTTTGTTTGGTTGCTCCAATCATTCATTTGCAACTCAGTGTTGACACGGGACACACAATTTGTAAATCTACATCAACTATACACAGAAAGATTTTCCAGGACTGATACATGTGAATAGGTGGCTCCCATGCAGTCTGATTCATTTAGACTCATTTTTTCAGACATTTGACCTCGCGGTATTTTCCCAGGAATGTCATTTGTCCAACTACCACCACCATCAACAGCAGGAAGTTCCCACCTCAGGACCACATGCTTCAGCCAGCACCTGGACCCAGGAGGCTCAGACAATTGCTAGGAGTGATCAGAGCTTTCCTGAGCCAGCAGCAAGGAGGTACTCTCTCTTCACTAGGAAATCCTGAAAGCTAGGTATTATGTCTGAAATGTCTACTGTTGAAATAAAGATAGGAAAGGAAGGTTTTGGAAACATGGCTCAAGTCTCCAATGTGACTTTTAAATTACTGAGCAAGAAATATGGGGTGAGATCTCCAGAAATCTTTGCATGACACAGAAGCATAAAAATTCAACTGAAAATGGAACCTTAGACCTTTCATGTTCTCCAAGAGGGATTCTGTCACTTAATGGACCACACTTTGACCTCAAATTCATTGTCACAAGCCTTCAGCAGCTTTTATTTTTATATGGTTAAGATTTAAGTCATTCAGCTTGTGAAGGCAGTGACTGGTGCACAGACAGTCATCATCATCATCTGCCCATTTCTGGAGACAAATGACTCAGGAGACCTGCAGAAAAGTAACTCCACCAGGCTTTGCCAAGTTGCATATGAGTTTTTTGCAGCAGCCTTTCAGTGCCTGACTCTTCTGCTACACAACAGCAATACAGTGATTGCAATGAGATGATCTTTTATCTTCCTCAAAATCGCATAACAGCTCCATCAGAGAAGGCTGAAGGACGGTGATGAAGGACTCAGCATATTTTCTCTAATGGAGGCCTGCCCACTGCACGCGGTGTCCCGTGGATCACATGGCAACCAGAAATATTGGAATGGGCCTCGATGGAAAGAACTGGCTAATAGAAATGTAACCACTTGTGAAAGGGTAGTTCGGCTTGTGATTCAATATATATTACTTGTGTACCATTGGAGAGGTCAGTAAACAACAGAGCTTTCATGCAATTTATGGTGCAGCTAAGCAATACTTGGGATTAGCAAAAGTATCAAGGTACTCATTAGAAAAGAAACAAACAAAAAATTCTCTCTTCTATGGCTGTATACTCCAATGGTAAGAATGAAAAGAAACTTCTTCCCCCCTCACGGACACCTGTGAAGAGAAACTCACAGAAAACTTCACTGTGGCAATGGAGATTCTTTTGACACTGGGCTATTTCCTTCATAAATGGGCTTTATTAATTCAAAAAGCATTCTTGAGGGGAAAAAAAAAATGTATTTACCATTGTATTTCTGTTAAAAATACAGATCAATGTTATTACTTTAAGATATGTTAAAAATACCTGTTTCAGAGTGGGATTGCTTCTCCATCTGTGCTAAGAATTCCCCATTGTGAACACAAAGAGTATCATTTTCCTTACACCTTAAGGGAACAAATAATTTTCCTATTTCCTACGACATTAATATACTTTAAATGGTTCTAAATTATGCACATATAAGAAAGGAAAGATTCCTATCACTTCAATCTATGCGAAAATTTCAGCTGTAGCATTTGCCTTATTGAGATTCACTGATTTTAAAATTGCAGGAATGCCACCACTGATCTTTTGAATTAAAATAGATAGAGCTTCTGGTTTAAAGAAAGTTATCCTCCCAAGGTAGGCAAATTAATACTGTACAAATCCAGATTCAGTCTAATACTGAACTTCTTGCAAACGTTTGAAGAAACTGTTTGTGAACTTTGTTTTGCACCTGTACATACCTCTGCCTTCCAAGATATATCAGTGGGAGTCCAGAAGATAATATATACTGACCCCAGGTGACTTTTGCAGAATCCACTCCCTATTTCTATCAAATGACCTAATCTCTAGGAGTTTTGATTCAGAATCACATCAGGCAACAAATTTCACTGCAGCACTCTAGGAGCAAGGGTAGCTGAATGAGAGATGGAGGGTACATTGAACGAAGCCATCAAACAGCTGCAAAGGAGAAAGCAGCAGCTGTAATGAAACTGAAGGCTATACAAGTTCCTCTTTAAATCATCCATATTTTACGGTGTGAAATCCTCACCCTTTACCAGGATTATTCTCACAGTGAGAGGGCAATTTAGTGTCACTCTGTTTGTGACACTAGATATCTCACCGCAGTCAACAAGCCATTATCACGTTTCTACCTCTGATAGCTGTCTGTATCCTAACAGTGAGACACCAACCATTACTAAGCAGATGATCAGTAGCTGGAACAAATGGAATGACCCATTCTAGAGTTTTTCTGCAAGCAAGACCATGTTGGAGAAGAGAAGATGCAGCTGTATGCGAGCAGTTGCAACAGTGGGACATTGTCTCAGCACCCAGTCTCAAACCTGTGGTTTCCAAACCACCCTGCTTGCAGCCTCCACTCTGTACAGTAAGAAGAAATAACACAGGCATAGGCTATTTGCACTCAATGCTTGAAGACTGTGCTCCTGCACTAGACCTGTGTCCTTTAATAAAAGGTCATTCATCAAGTGCAGTGTCAGAACACAACTTGACTGCTGAGCTAGTGGTGCAACATGTCCTGAACGAACCTGGGAAACAAACCTCCAGGTAACTGAGGGGAAGAGCACATTCTGCTTTGTAGGGGAAAAAGAAAAACAAGAGAGAGAGACAGATGTCATCTCAAAAGATCCATTCAAAAGGCATAGCTTCTGGAGAAGAACAGTGCGTTCATAGTGCAATTACAACAGAACAGAAAAGAGACTGATAAACTAAATAGCCTTAACTCACTCCCCAAGTTCCAAGCGGTGATGTGCTCACTGGTTTAACTTTCCACCAAGATTACGGCTGTGTGACACTGGAGCCTATGAATTTAGATAGCTCATTGGTTGTAGGAGACTAAACACGTAACCGTAGCAAGTGTGTTTTCAGATCCTTCAAACATGAGGAGAATTCGGGTAGAGAGTATCATGTGCTGCTGCCGCCTGGAGTCTCTGACACAACTCTGATTTTCTATTACAGCTTTTATACATAACTTTCAGACTTCATTAATTCTGGTGGAATTATGATTCGTCTTTCACTTTTTTAAGGTTATATGTGACAAAAAAATTATGCTTTCAATTTTTAAAACCAAATACCTACGTGGGACCTGTCACCACCAACAGAAGCTCCAAACAATCACACTGATGGGGTTAATTGGCATTTTTAAATAAATCACTGCCTCCGGATTGATTTATTTCCCCCTCCTCTCTTTACACAACATTACTGCTTTCTCTATAATTATTCAATGCTAAGTTCATGCTTTTGAAGCAGACGACTGCAGACTTAGGAAATGGTGTTTGATTTGTTGCCATGGAAACATCTTGCTGTAGATGTACTCTAATCCCATGACAACTCTGTCTCTTAAGAACCATTTTTTCTGACATAATAAAAATCTGATCAAGGTCAGATTTAATAACAATCTCAGTTCCCAGACTTTATTACGTAAAGGTTTAGTGGAGTTATTTATTTTCCAAAGGGATTCTCTGGAAACTTTGTTTGTTTTCTTAGCTGCATTGAAATTCATTCCCTAAAATACATAAACCTGGCGTGGTGTCATGTTAATTTACAGTGCATCTTTTGTTATTGTCTAATTGCATCATTAAAAGAAAGTTACTTGTAATTGTTTCTATCGCCCTGGCAGATGTTAACATTTTACATAACATTGTTCCCGCTAATACATAAGTTTGGGATATCAATAATGCTTATCATTTTCTAACAACTGGTGTTTACATAGAAGCAAATACCAGCATAGCTTAACTTTCATTTTGTACTGTAATGTTGTTCTGAGCTAGTTATCACAGGCATATTCAAACCAGGAAGGTTTGAGACAAGTGCCAGTGGTCTTTGTGTTACACCATAGGATAAAATCACACATGAACAGAAGAGTCATATTAACATAAAAAAATGACTTGGCAATGAGGGTCTTGAACAGCACTCAGGTATGAGCTTTGGGAATTTTTTCCCCTCCTTGGCACAGCTGTATTAGTTCTTTGGCTGTTAGGTTTCCACCGAGGGCTTTTGAACAGCAATAGCTCCATAGTAAGACCCTTGGCTAGCATTACTCAGCTATTCTATTTAGGCTGGACTTTCAACAGGCACTTTGCTCCTGACAGTGCTGATGACACAATAGAGATTTTAGAGATGCTTTTTCATTTGTTCTTGTCCAGCCTCTGAGTCCTTAGGAACTTCCACTTCCAAAGCAGTGCTACGCATGCACGCAGTGCTCAGTCACTGGGTGAAATCCTGGCTGCTTGGCCTCAGTGGCCAAACTGCCACCTGCTCTACATGGATGTTGTTACCTTTGCTTTTTAATAGGGAGTGGGGAACAAACTGAACTTAAATTTACTGTGGGGACTTCTCCATCTGTTCTACTTGTCTAGCATTGCTTTATAGCTCCCAAAGAAAAGGAAAGATATTTATCTCGTTTAACTCATTCTTGGGTAGATATCTATGGTAGATCAGAAAAATCACAGCCTATAAACAACATCCTTTCCATTGGTTATGGAAGGAATACCAACTTACTATGAGGCAAAGGTCCCACATCTTCAGTCACAGAAGCACTTCCTTCAAATCAGATCTGAGACAGCTAGGAGAACATCTGTGGGAAACACACCCTTCCTAAAGCAGGCTCCAGGGAGATCTGTGAGTGGACTTTCAGTATGTAATGGGGAATAGAAGAAAGAAGGGGACAGATTCTTTAGCAGGGTCTGTGGTGATACTACAAGGGGAAATGATTTCAAACTAGAACAGGGGAAATTTAGATTGGATATAAGAAAGAAACTTTTTTATGATGAGGGTGGTGAGGTACCGGCACAAGTTCCCCAGAGATGAGGTGGATGCCCCATCCCTGCAGACACCCAAGGTCAGGCTGGACAGGCTCTGAGCACCTGATGGAGCTGCAGGTGTCCCTGTTCAGTGCAAGGAGTTGGGCCAGATGGCCTTTAAGTGTCTCTTCCAACTCAGATGATTCTACACTTACTCTTATGCTAATCAATGGCCCCACGAACAAAATAATCTGTTGCTTTTCATTGTCAACATGCAATTAACACCCTCTCTCTATATCAGTAGCGTCCTGGAACTGCTTAATACATTGCATCATAGTCTGTGACACCACAGCTACCAGTTTTCTTCTTATTCTGTCAAGCACAGTCTTACACTATTAGAAGATCCTTGGTCTATATCTTTATAACCATTCAGCACCTAATTATTTGATCTGCTCCCAGTTTCACCACATTCTTACCACTGCCATTCACCAAACCATATCACAGTAGTATTTTGGATCCACTCACAGGCCACATGGGTTATACCAGACATCCGATAAAATGAGGGGTAATGGTCTCTACCAAGTATGGTCTGTTGGTCTCTGGCAGTCAAATTCCACCACTGAAATACAGCAAAGAGTTTTGGGGACTGCTGTTAAAGCATAAGGAATTTGTTCTGTAGATGCTTATATTGTATGTAATACTATTACCAAAATGTATGAAAACGCAGAAACTGTCATTTAAAATAAGAACCGGGACAAATCTTACTAAGTTGCTCAAAACAACAGCTTTTCTATAATAACTTTCAACTGTGACACCACAGGCAGAATATAAGCCTTTCTGATAGACCAGAAAAAAACAGAGCTACATCTGTTCTTTGACATTACAGGTGATAAAGCACCACTTTGATGGCCCAGTTGAGATCAGAGCACATGCTAAGTACCACATAGATGCACACTAAGATACAGCATCTGCCCTGCAGAGCTTTCATTTTAAGTACTGCAAGACAGAGCAGAAAAGGAATTATTCATATTCCTGTACTCCAGGTCAGGAAACTGAACCCTGGGCTTTAAGTACAAGTTTGCTCTCCCTTTTGCATTATCAGCAAAAACAAAGATAATTGACAGTGTTACTGTGAGGAAATAAGAAAAGCCAGAACAGCTTAAGATTATATCATGGCATGCAAATTATTTCAAGCATATACACATGGCCCATCAGCATGGAGACAGAAACTGCTGATGTTGGCACTGTAGAACTTTGGGGTACTGGCCACGTGCCCTGTGCCCATCCTGTTGGATGTTGTAAACATGAATATACCTACGCATACCAAAAGGCAGGTTCTGCTCTGGAAAGCAAAGGGTCCCGTGAGAATACTGCTGCAAGATCCATGTGCCAGTAAATACAGCATCACTGTGCTGTCAGTCTTTCAGCATTCAATTGCCTGGTGAAAATGCAATATAACAGAAAAGGCCACCCTTCAGGACAAGTAAGTCAGGCACTGCAGCAAAGAGAACAGCAAATCCCATTCACCCAGGCTGCCCTGCCCTCCCCTTCACTGCAGTCAGCTGAAGCATTTGAGCTCTTCTCCACGCTTACCTTCAAGAAGGATGTCTTTAGGGGCTTATCGCAGTGTGCGGACAGACCAGTACCACACAATCACTAAGTGGTGCACAAACACAGAACAAAAGGATGCTATCGAAACTAAAGAGCTCAGAACTTGCTCCTACATTAAAGATGATCAATATCTATTTTTCTTCTTTTACTTACTCCAAGCAGACTGCCTGATCTGCCCTGCTAAACACCAGACCTTGATCACTGCCTACCAAGGATAAGTCACAGGAGGGAGCATCAATTCCAAATATTAATTTCCTCTCATAAGGAATGTCAGCCAGTTCTCAGCTACTTTTACTTGGTCGTTTTCTATTGCAAAGTAAAAACAGCCTAAACAAAACAAAAACAAAAACAAAACAAAACAAAAAAACAACAACAACAACAACAAAAAAAAACCCTCCCCATTGTTTTATTTGTTTTGTTCTGTTGGTTTGGGTTGCTTGTTTGGAAGGGGAGGAGGGGTGATTTCTGAGCCCATATTTGGAGCATCAGTAAAAGCAAAGTTGCCTTGACAACTGTAGGCATCTGTACATAGTAATACTCTTTGCAAAGAGCAAGGCTGCTTTAATTCCTCATTTTTCCTCTCTGTATATACCAAGATGCCCTCCCTCTCCTCCCAGCTAAGGTGCTGTCATGTACATGCTGTTTCTCCCCCAGTGTGTAACTCAGGGTATAGCCTGATCTTGTTGACTAACTCTGGAGTTTCAATAGATGTCATTTGACTTTTTAAAGCATTTTGTATTAAAATTTTCAGACCTAATTGACAGATATTCGATTTCAAAGTCCCGCTCTCCTCTTCATAAATTGCTAATAGTATTTTATCTGAAACAGAGCTAACCTAATAAACAGATGAAACTTTGTTGTCATTTCATCTGCTCAGCGCTCTGGGCTGTATGTAATTGCTCTCTCCGTTTTACAGTTCTTCTGCTTCAGATTAAACTTTTTCAGGATGTTGCGACGCCGAAACGTGCATTCTAACAGGAAATCGGCATCAAAGGTAATGGGCTCGCAATACATCTTTGATGCTTTGAAACCAGAGGAAGAGAAAGAACTGTTTAATTTACAACAGTTATTTCAGAGGACCGGAGGAGGGGAAGAAACGACAAGAAGGCTGAGTGACGGAGGCGGAGGGCAGCTCCGTGCGATGCTGAGCAGCCCGCAGGCGGCACAGCTCGGGCTCGGCACGCCCCCCAGCGGCCCCCAGCGACCCCCAGCCCGGTGCCCGAGCGGCTGCGGGAGAGCAGCGACACGGCGTGGGCCGTCCGAGCCCCCGGCAGCAAAAGGACGCCTCGAAACAGAAGAGAAAGTGAAGGGAATTGCTTTCAGGAACGAAAGAAAAATGTCGGCGCATTAAGTAATCCTCTACGATAAAAACGTATTCGTGCTTCTGGAAAAGAGTCAGAAATTTGCATCTATTTTTTCACCTTTGAGAACATCTATTTTTTCACCTTTGCTGCAACTCTCCATTCAGTAGCAATGATTGTCATGGATTATTTTAAATAATTCCAGTAATGACAACAGACAGCACCTGCACACCGCCGTGCTCACCTCCGGGGCAACCACAGCATAAATTCACAAGGAAGTGTTGTGGAGACACACACTGAATCTGGGCAGCACCAGCAATCCTCCCCGAAGGACAACCAACAACTGAGCATGGCAAATGTTGCTCACCGCCCTCGGTCCAGTGTTGCATTAGGATGCTGGGGGCACACCTGGAGAAAAAATGCATTGCAGTGTGCAATCCTCATGGCCTCAGTGTGGGCAGCTCAGGGAGCTGGTGGCCAATACGGTTTGAAGGAATCTTCCCACACTGACCACCTGCAGTCCTGGCAGAGCACTGCTGGATGCCCACGTACCATTGGAAGAAGACAGTACAGAAAGGTGAGGAGCGGAGCCAAAGCAGATCACAGAATCAAAGAATCATGGAATGATTTGGGTTGGAAGGGACCTCTAAAATCACCCAGTTCCAACCCCCTGCTATAGGCAGGGACACCTCTCTCTAGACCAGGTTGCTCACAGCCCCCTCCAGCTTGGCTTTGAATGTCTCCAGGGATGGAGCATCCGCAGCCTCTCTGGGCAACACGTTCCACTGTCTCGCCACCCTCGCAGTAAAGAATTTCTTAATATCCAGCCTAAATCTACCTTCTTCCAGTTTAAAACCATTTTCCCTCGTCATGTCACAACCTGCCCTCATAAAAATTCCTTCCCCATCTTTCCTCTGGGCCCCCTTCAGGTACTGGAAGACTGCTGCAAGGTCCCTCCAGATGAGCGCGTGTCTGTGTGCATGCATGCACAGATGGGCAAGAAGATGAAAAAGTTGAGCAACGTTAAAGTATGATTAAAGAAGTCACAAGGAAATGTAAAATGTTCTGATTAAATATTGCTTGGGCACAACAAAATATTTTATTGCCTCAGATTAAAAAATTCAAACAAGAAACAGAAATGTATGGCACTTCTTTCCTCACCGTGAAAAATGTCATGGGTAAATGTTCCCATTTTTCCATTTATAAATTGTGGATGGTTTATTTTCCTTGAAATTGTTTATATTTGTAAACACAGAAGCATACATCTACCTTGATAATCCTTGTTAAACACAATTCAGCATGCTTGAAATGCAGACTGATCCCTTCTGAACTGTTCAATGATATCAAAATATTTTTTCTTTCCAAAAACAGAGTCCTCCTTGTAGTAAGTTCTCCTACCAAAGTACAGGGTGATCTCATACGCTGAGTACCCTACTACAAACCACCAGTGCCTTCAAGCCTCAGCTTCCCTTGTTGCACAAGAGTACGATGATGCTCTGCCGTGAACAAGCAACTCTGCGGTCTGCAGATGAAGTAAACCAGACGGTAATTGCCATCAGTCACAGCAGAATCCAAGAAACTAACAGCAAGATGTGGCTCATCTCCCAGATTACTATTTGGTTAACACACACAGAAACAAATAATCAGACAAGAGAAACCTGCTTTCATAGGAATCACACATAATTACAAGGATATTCATTAGGATGTTTGGAGAATAAAAGAAAATAAAGATGAGTGGACACATATCTAACTTCTGCTATAGAGCTGCATTTGTTTGTAGAGCCCCTACTCCTCCCACTCAGAGGAATCTTTGATAATTCACATGTGAAATTAAAGGCATCTTATTTATTCAGTTATTTATTATTCTCTGTAAAATGAGTTAGGAATTTGTCCCTGTGAATAATGCTAGCCATAATAGTTAATTTACTCCTATTCATTGGCAGTAATAAAAATGTACAAGGGGATGCAGAAACATTATTATTTCTTGCTTGAAGTGCAATTTCATGTGGTGAGAAAAACATGCTAATATGCTGCAAAGTGCTACAGGAATTTAGTTCTCAAAGGAATGGCAGTATTAAATGTATTCTGACAAGAAGGGGCTTTGGAAGGGAAACATTTATCTTCATAAAGTCATTAAATTTACTGAGCAGCACCGCATTCTTACTGCAATCTGCTCACTCCATTAAAGGCAGGGCTGTGGAACGGTCTCTGCTGTATTAGGAGAATCTACGTTTTTGAAAATTGTAATAATGGGGGGAAAGAAGGCTCAAGGATGGGGAAATATAATCTCCTTCTTTAAAGAACCCTCTGCACAAAAAGAAACTTGGAAATCGCCTCTCAGAAAAAGAAGCAGCTTCACTGCCTACCCCTGGAAAGAAATATGTTATAGGGGAACTTTGGAAGATAAGACTTTAAAACACTGACATGAGGACTAATGCCTTTGAAGGAATTGGCAGCACATAACTGACACGTGAGGGATGCTCATGGTATCAAGTTTGCACATTTCTGTTTGTCCATAACTACCAGCTCATGTTCAGACTTCTGTTGATAGAACGGAATTGGAGCAAGTAGATAACTCTGGATAACTGGAGGCACTGGTCTCAGTGTCATTTCCTGCACAGTTGCTAATTTTAATTCTCTTGCTCCTTGATGGCTATGTGGGTGTGCAGTACAAAGAGAAGCCCACTGTGGGTGTTGCGGTGCCTCAGTGACACAGTGGGTAAAGCTTACTGTGCCAACCCAACTCAAGGGCCTGGGTCAAAGTCACACTGCCATAACCTATTGCATATTTGAAGAGAAAAGCAGTTCTAGCAGCAGCAGGAGAGTTCCTCCAGCTGGGAGAAAACTAGGTAGGGTCATTTGCATTGGGATCTTATCATGCTAAGTCCAAAAAGAAAGTAGTCCTGAAATCAATCATTCCTTTGACAATGAAAATTGCTGCACGGCGGGCACCAGGCCCAGGACACACGCTGTGCTTCTCTAGCCCAATTGTAACCTCCTTCAGAACCGGGATGCACACATTGCTCTTCTCTAATCCCATCACAACTTCTGCAATGATTTCTGAAACACCCAGCAGAGAAGCGTCTAAGTGTTCTTAGATTACAGCAAACATCAAAAAGAGACAGCTAATTAACTACCGGCCTAATAAGACAGTAACACTGGAAAAACGTAATTCTGAACAACAGCCAGAGCCACCAGCATCATCTCTATTGCAGGCTTTTTGTATCAGTGCACAGAGTACCAAAGGAACCTGTCTGAGAAACACAGCAGCAGGAAACGTTAACAATCAAACTGACCTCCCCTGCTAACACAAAACTATACAGCACATGGGAACGTGCTCATGGAGCAGCCTTGTGAGCAGCAGATCCTGCTCCTCGCCCTCAGCAGGGCTCTGCCTGTCTGAAACAAATAGCATTGCTCTCCTCTCCCCTGCTCACTGCCACTGATTTGTTATTTTCACATCCGCAGACATCTCAGTAACTCACAAATAGGTACGTTGGGTAGCACAGCCCACAGAACAGTGGTACAACCATAACAATTTCTAATATGCTCGTAGCCGGTTGCAACCTTGCTGTAAAAGAGAAAGCAAAAAAATCTACATCAGGAAACCACAGACTTCCCTAATGGGTTACAGTGCATAATTGAGTATAAAATATAGTTATTGCTTGAACTACAGTTAAACCGAGATTTCCAGCTTCTCAAGTAAATGTTCTGCTACTGCTGCTAAGCTATGGTAATAATTTCTAATTGTGTGGGTTTTAAGTGAAAACAGTAAGAAATGCTGTTCGATTGGTTACCGTAAACTATTCCTGCCAGTGCTACCAGGTCAGCAGAACAAGCCCTGGAAATCAGATGTCTTTTACCTAAACAACACTACCAGAAGCTGGAAACTAACGAACCGATGCTGCAGTAGCATCACTCCCATTACACAATTAGAGGGACAGCACTGGACACCATGAAATTGTCACACACCTTGCTAATGAAGCATGTTTTATGCACATTTAATTAATTAATTATGGCTGAAGCCATTCACTGCTCACCAGCAACTGCTTTATTATACACAAACCTGACCACCTTACAAATACCATACTGGAGTGCTAATGAGCTATTAAGTGGGGCTGCATGTTACAAGCAATTTTGTGGGAAATCAAGTAATAAGAGATCAAATATCAAATAGAGGAGCTTTTAATCCAAGTGAGATAATTAATTGCACCTCCTGTCTCACAGCTTTCCAAGTACTTTACATGAGAATTAAAAAAAAAAAAAAAAAAAAACAAAAAACTTTCTCATCAAGTTAATATGATCTTATTGCCAAAAACTTATAAAATTACGAGCGCCATTTAGCAGGTATGACAGGAATTATTATTTACACAGTGCTTTCTCCTTGGGATTCCAAAGTACCACAGGGACATTCAAACACTGGGGAAGGAGAGTCACTGATCCAACAAGCTGGAGCAACAAGTTAGGGAGGAAAGAGGGGAAGGTAAGAGTTTGTACATGGCAGCCAGTATTCTCCTGGTTCCCACTCACTATTCAGTCACCCATCTGCTTTTCAAAACCATGTCAAATATACTCAGGATGGAGGGAACACCCAGTGCACTTTGTCAAAGGGTGGGCGAAACAGCAGATCTTGCACTTGAGGCAAATCTTGAGGGCCAACAGGGCAGGAGAGCAGTGATAAGAGACTGCTTCTCCAGCATTACAGCTTGGTGAACTCTGCAAAGAATCTGCCTTGACATCCTGAAGGTCTCCTACACCTGTGCTGCTCTGCTAAGCCTTAGGACCGCCTGCCCCTCTACATTCCAGCCTGGAATAAGAAGACATTTATTAATGCATCCCTTCATGCACCAGATGTGTTTAAAAAGAAGCCCCTAGCACACTATCCAACCAAATTTTTGATCCTACCTGGCTAAGAAGGAATTAACTCTGTCCCACTTTTACTTTTCCCTTTATCATAAGGGTGCTCATAAGACAGTACAGAATACGACCAGGAGATTAGAAAACCTGGTATTCAAACCCCTTCTCAGCTATTGATCTCTGACTCAAAAAAAAAAAAACAGTCTGCTAAGTCTAAATCAGGAATTTGTGCTTTGGGGTCACCAGATAGGAGAAGGGCTGCTTTCTGGGGAGGAACCACATGATACGCCCAAATTCTATACATACCAAGGCATTCCACATTCTGTGAGTGTCATCTGCTGCCGATTTCTGTGGCTGGAATGTATCTGAAGACACTCCTCTACTGCTGTGGTGTTGATGTAAGATTAAGTTTTCTTGTGAATTTCTACCAAAATTTTTGAGGTAATTTTCCATAAGATGTCTGTCTTCTCAGGAGAACAGGCTGGGCCTAGCATGCTGCAGGGCTGAAGTTGCTAGGACAGCCAAAAATTTGGCAGTTCCAGGTCACTTTTGTAGCCTAAATAACACTCTTCTACAGTAAGACTCTTTAGTTTGCATACGTGTATATGCAAGTGTATTACAAATCCCTGGGGCTTTCACAGAACTTTTTGTCTACAGCTTTGGTTCAGAGTAGCTTAGTCATGCCTTCCGTATCTCCCATAGAGTCTGAAGTAACATGATGAAAGTATACTTCATTTCTCCCTGGGTCAAGAATTACTTGCTCACTACGCTTAAGTCTCATTTTTTAGTTCACTGGCTGATACCATCATCCCTGTTATCCAATTATTTCCTTCTGCTAAAACCTTCTAGTCTTTCAGTATTCTACAGCCAATCATTAGTTAATTCCAGTTGACTTTTATCAATTGTACTCTCCCTAATTGGTTTGTCACATTCCTATTTCCTTTTCATTCCATTTCCATTTTTATTTTCCCACATTCTAACTTCCTTCCTCCAATTTATTTTCCCCTTACATAAACTATGATTTTTATTGTTGTTGAATACAGCCTGCAGGCTAAAAATTATAGTCAGCCCAAAACCAAGCGATCATAGTGCTTCAGTTTCTCACAGATTCATTTCAGAAAAGAGGTTCTATTTGGCTAAATTTCCTTTTCTGTATTTCTAGCCACTGAAGAAGCTGCACATACGATAAATATTTAATAAGAAATCCCCTTCAGCTAAATTCAGGCCCCACAGCATCTCATTACCACGTCTCAGAATAGCATCCTCATTGTCACTTGTTTAATTACGCTAGGAAAGAGTTGAATAGTGTGGCTGTTGGGATCAGAAAGTGATTAAATTCACTTGGCAAGACATTGGATATCTCATTATGATCCTCATTTAGCACTTCTAATTGAGTCCATTTAAAAAAATATATTTTTTAGATCACTACAATCCTGACTTAGGATCTTTCCAACACTGTAAATATTTCTTTAACTTTTCCCTTTTCTGATATAAATTTCTACCATGAAAAAAATCCCGTAAAGATCAAAAGCGAATTGATGTACTGGTGCACCACTAATCTTTTTGAACCACTGTCACTCTTATGAGCAAAAGGAACTGAAACTCTCTTGAGTAGACACTAAATCTCTCTTTTCTACACGCTGACACTTGCTGAGTATATTGCCCTCTATAAATGGTCATAAATGACAGCTTGCTCCCAGCAATCCCTATGACCATAGCTTTCTAGCAGTTTGAGAGCTTGTCTCCTCATGTCAGGTGGGAGCATCAGCATGCTGAAGATGAAGATGAGGATGCTGGTGGGGAGGAGGAGGTTTCTGCTTGAAAAGTTACTACTTCGCAAGAAATTCACTTCTGTAGAGAAAGCCAGCAGAAGAGCTGGGTATCATTTCAATTACAATTAATAGCTCAAAAGAAGACTCAAGTGATGTACAAGTGCCAGATATCTGAGCAGGGGGTTAATTTCATCCCAAGATGTCAGATGGCAGAGAGCACACTATTGAAGTCAGCGTATGTACAGTTTAACAGCGTAGATATAGTTCTTATACTAGTATTGGAAAAGCATCTTAATGGCATCTCCAGATAAACTCTCACAGCAATGGCTACATGCAGTCAGAAATAGACAATCTGTTCAGTCACTCATTTATAAGAAACTGTCCAAAAAACGGTCCCATAAAAAAGAGACCTTTAACAAACTGTGGGTAACATCTGTGCTAATTGAGTCCTGTTCCAGTACAGAAACACTGTTGAAAGTTTCTTCCTCGTAATGAGATATAAATAACATCCATATATCCTTAGATTAGCCTTTAAATAATAATATATTCTGAATGCTGGAATTAAGGACTGAGTATTCTAGGACACTGTTCCTTATGAACATCCTTAGGAGTCTTAAGAAGCAACCACCAAAGCTACACCTTTGTTTCATGAAGATGTAGAAAGGAAGGTAGGTATTTTAAGAAGCCATGGAGAAATCTCTAGAAAGACTTACAGAAATAAGAAATAGGAAATCTTGAATCAACTCAAATAAGGCATATACACAACAATTTATTATATACATAAAAACAAAGCTAGAAAAAAGTTATATGTCTTTGCCAAAGCCTCTACAAAAAGGACAGTGGTACCAAGAAATAGGCCTCTAACAACCTCCTTGTCCACACAGACAGATGCTCTGACTGAGTATAGCATCACCACTTTCAGTCTGCTCCAACACTTGGCGTGCTACAGTGGCCAACTAGCCTTCCTGTAGATCCTCATCCATAGCAAAGATTATACATTTTCCCAAATCCAATCATCTCTTTATTTCTCATTCCCTCTAGAAAAACTTCTTTTTTTGCATAACCTCCCATACGTAACTCCACAAGAAACAAAGATGTTTTCGGGTTTCCTTTTCGCAGGTGTAAACTAACCTCTAAGACAGACAAAACCTGCTCTACCACAGCTGAGGATTTGGCCCCTTACTTTTAGTTCAGTGATTGCCACAGAGAAAGTTTCTCTAAAATTGGCACAGTGATTTTGTAGAGCAATCCTTAGCTACTGAAAAGCCCAGATTTTAGAGACTGGAGGTCTTACTTAATTTCTGAACTACTAAATATTTGCTGATATAAGCATCTCTTCTACAAATTCTTTGAAGTTTATTAATGCAAACAAAGGGGGAAAAACTAAGAAATGGCAAAGTAAAACGTGAAGTCTCAAAGCCACCATCAGCCCTAGGATTTGTGGTTCTCCTGAGTGTGTTTTTTTAGTGTGTCTGTTCAAGCTGGCGCAGGAGATTGACTTTTAAGGTTGATGGTATTGATCTAATTCATAGCCCTATACTCATTTATCATGATTCTTTAATCAATAGTGTAGCTACTTAAGATACCCGGAGTTTGGGTCCTTATTTATCTAGATGACATTTTGATGGCACCTATATCCTCAGGGGCTCTTGTCTTTTAGGTCAGCACTTCATTTCACCTCATCTTTCCTCAAGGTGTGTGAGCAGAGAGAAGACATTAACGGCACTTAGCTCAGTATTTTTTTGGTGCGGCAACACCATGATTCTGACTCCTCAGCAGGTTTCCTGATCACACACGCATACAGGGCAGGCGCTGAGCTAGTGATAGATGACATCCTTTCAGCAGAGCCACTCTGGTTTTCAGGACTCTCCTTCACAGTCCATTTTGGCTGT
The DNA here is from genome assembly GCF_987193195.1 of Phasianus colchicus. Taxonomy (NCBI): domain Eukaryota; kingdom Metazoa; phylum Chordata; class Aves; order Galliformes; family Phasianidae; genus Phasianus; species Phasianus colchicus. The sequence continues at coordinate 2,258,057 of NC_143449.1, forward strand.
GTGACACCAAAGGCTCACCCATTAAAGTGTTTCCACATTGCTTCCTGCCCCAGTGAAATCTTCTTGTCCCAGTGAAGTCTTCCTACCCCATAAACACGTTAACTCAACCTCACCATTAGTTATAATCTCTTCTGATAGCACTAGAAGATTGGAGATTATCTCCACCAAGGTCAGTCAGGTTACAGCAGCTAGTATGGTCATGCTACATCCATTCCTCATGGAACTCTATGAACTTCAAGTCAGTTGTATCAGAAGAATATTTTCTTCCATTGTTCCAGAGAGAAGAGCAAATATAGTCAATAACCATCCATAGATTTCTCCTAAACCCACCACAATTCTTTGTGGAGTCCGTTTAACCCCGCATTCAGGTTTCCACATCCACTTCAATCTTTAAAGTAGGTTTATCTGGAGAGAAGTAGTCCTTGAACTGGGATTCTATAGAGAGGGGTGAATTCTACCAGTCTATTTAGCAGAATTCATAGCTTCCCAAAACAATATAACTACAGCTGCTCCCTGACATGCAGAGAAATGTCATCTTTAAGAAGGACTGCAGCAGCTTGTATCTCAAAGGCAGAATAAGTGATGCAGGGTGACAGATGCTTTCATAGATGTTTTTGCATTGTAGAACTTACACAGCACATACATAAATATATCTACCACACATGCAAGGAAGACTTTATTTACACATTTCCTTCTTGTCATATTTAATTCACACATTCATACGCACAGTCTGCTGTGTTCCAACTTGGCCAAATCCTCGTTCACCAAACTCTATCTTCCCTCAGCACTGCAACATCCTGAGGGCACACAACTGAGAGAAGAGGAAAGCCTATTAAGTGATGAGGATGCAGTGTTTATAAAAATTAAAATGTGTGCTTGGGAAAGAATGAAAAAAATTTCAAGGGCTGCATTGAAGTGAGCTGAATAATTTTAAAATATTAAATCAAGGCCTTAATTACTATGTCTCTAATCTCATGCAGTCACACTTCACTTTGAGGCAATTTGTGATTAAATAATAATACTTTAAGGCAAATAACAACACTTGGCACTTTTATAGTGCCTTTTGCCTAATTAGTTTGGGATTAGTTCCTTCACATTGGGTATGGGGCTTTGAAGATATAAAGTGCTAAGTATCATTATGACCCGAGGATCTCAAAGCATTTTACCCATACGCATTAATTAAGTGTCAGAGTGCTCCTATGAGGTAGGTAAGTATTTTTGTATCCCTTTGTGTTCAGCAGGCCCAAATGGAAGGTGTGTCAGCCAGTGTTTTCAAGCTTGCAGACATGTTCTGCAAGTGCTCATGTGTACAAGATGCCTTGCTGAGCTGGGCTCTCACTGCTCCACAACCAGAAAGCATCCATGCGAGCATCTCATTTCCAACTGCAAGTCTCATAACAGTAAACTCCACAGTAGTTGCTAGGTGTGTTTACAACAGCTGGGAAATCACAGTACCTTTTTCTAAGGAACGAGTTCATTCCTACCTGCAGGGAGCCCAGCTGAATAGCTTATCCATTGCCGTGGTCAAAGCGTTACGGACATGAGGAGTGAAACTGAACCATTCCAACAGATCAAATGCAGGGATTTACCTGGTGGAGTCAGGCCCTGTTTCAAGCTTATGGCCCTCAGTTCTCCAGAAACAGGAGATGCACTCTTCCGTTCTTTTTCCTAAAACCAGCAGATCTCAAAGGCTGCCTAGGAGTCACAGGTTGTTAGCAAAGCAAAGAAAGGAAACTTCTTCCTTTTTAGTTCATCCATTATGAAAACATAAACCAGCAATAAGGAGTTACAGAATCTTCTTTCTATTCATAATTAATATTGTACCTGAAGCAGTCACCTGCAGAATAAAGGAGGTATGAAAGGATTTCAACTGACTTTGATAATTAAGGGTATTTAGTGTCCTTTAAACAAAGTTTAAAAAGGAGGAAATCCACAATCTGCTTGAATGTTCTTAGTTCAACAAAGTCTTTGAGTTGACAGCTAATAATTAATTAACAATGAATGGTGTCTTTCAGCCTGTCACCGTGATTGACACTATCATCTTCTGAAAAATGTTAATGTGGCAGACTACAGTCTGGGAAACGTTAAAGCTTCATAATTTCCACTGCTTTCAGCTAAATGCTTGACATGACAGGTTAGCTCACTCATAAAGAGGAGGTGAAGAATACAGCAGCAACCTCTGCTGGTGGAAGCACGGATTAAATGTGGAGGTTGGTGGCCCTGCATGTGGCAGAGGGTTGGAGATTCATGATCCTTGAGGTCCCTTCCAACGTGGGCCATTCTGTGATTCTGTGTGATTCCGTGATTCCCCTCTGAGCAGTGATTTTGCTTCAGACAGACGGGAGAAAAGGAGGATCAAGTGACTGACTGGCTCAGAAAATCTGGGAGATACACTTTGCTGGGGGGCAGGTCAACCGCCTGGGAAGCATTAAATTGCACTTTTGCCCAGTGCTGATCACGTTCCCAGGCCTGGGACGCTGCAGGGTGTGAGCTGAGAGGGGCCCAGGGCAGATGCTGGCTGGGGGGACCACTGTGAGAGCCCTTGCCCCCCCACAGTCACTCAGCTCAGCACTGCGACTTATGCTTTTCTCTGGCATGTTCATCAAATAAGTACAAAGCAGTTGTCTGAGACAGTAGCTGGGAAATAATTTTTGGTTACACATATTTGATGGTTTTTTTTTAATTCCTATTTTTAAGGCACTGCCAAAAACTATGAAGTGTGTTATAACTTAAAATAACTGACCTGATTAAGTGAATCAGGCAGCAGAGTTATATTCCATTCTAGTAAACACTGAGTCCTGCTTTCTCATCTCCTCAGTATTGCTTCTGTCTACCATAGATTCAGCTTCTCATCAGCCTTCCTTTCTTACTGTTGGCTCTTTCACTCTCAACAATGGCAACATCTATGCTGGCAAACCACCGGTACTCAGTGCTGTCACCTTTTTAAAGCCCACCCAGCCCCAACCCCTGCCATGGGCTGACTGCTCCCCCAGCTCAGGCTGCCCAAGGCCCACCCAGCCCAGCCATGGGCACCTCCAGGGATGGGCACCCACAGCTCTGGGCAGCAGTGCCAGGGCCTCACTGCTCTCTGAGTAAAGAATTTCCTCCCAACACCTAACCTACACCTCTTCTCTTTTAGTTTAAAACCATTCCTCATTGTCTTATCACCATCTAGTCACTTAAAAAGTTGTTCTCCCTCTTGTTTAGAAGTTCACTTCAAGTATTGGAAGGCCACAATGAGGTCTACCCTGAGCCTTCGCCAGGCTGAACAAGCCCAGCTGCCTCATCCTTTCTTCATAGGACAGGTGCTCCAGCCCTCTGAGCATCTTCATTGTCTCCTCTGGACCCGCTCCAACCGCCCCACATCCTCCTTGTGCTGGGGGCCCTAGGCCTGGTCGCAGTACTTTAGACGGGCCCTCATGAGAGCAGAGCAGAAGGGGACATTCACCTCCCTCCCCAGTGCCATCCCTCTGCTGATGCAACTCAGGACACTTTTGGCCTTCCAGGCTGTGATTGCACACTGCTGGCTCATGTCCAGCTTTTTGTCCACCAGGACCCCGAAGTTCTTCTCCACAGGGCTGCTATCAAGAAGTTCTTCTCCCAGTCTGTACACATATCTGGGATTGCCCCAATCCATGCTGAATCTCATTAAATTCACGTGTCCACTTTTCAAGCCTGTCCAGGCCTCTTTGGATGGAATCCCTTCCTTCTATTGTATCAACTGCACTGCTTAGCTTGGCATGTCATCAGTAAACTTTTTGAGAGTATCCTTGATCCCACTATCTGAGTCATTGAGAAAGATGTTGAGGAGCACTGTTCCCAAGACAGATCCCTGGGGGCATGACCTCCCATGACCTCACTCATGAATTACCTCCACCTAGAGATAGAGCCATTGACCACAACCCTCTGGATATGACCATCTTACCAATTATTTATCCATTGAATAGTCCAACATCCAAATCCATCTTTCTCCAATGCAGGACCACATCAAAGGCCTTGAAGTCCAGCTAGATGAACCACTTTGTCTCTCCTTTGTCCACCAATCCCATCACTCCATCATAGAAGTCCATCAGATTGGTCTGGCATGATCTTCCCTTGGTGAAGCCATGCTGCTGTCTTGGATCATTCCTCAAGTGCCCTAACATCTTTCCACAAGGATCTGTTCCATGATGTTCCCAGACATAGAAGTGATGTTCATCAGTCTGTAGTTCCCCAGGTCTTCCTTTCTATCTTTCTTAAAAATAGGAGTGATGTTTCTCTTTTTCCAGTTACCAGAGACTTTGTCTGACAGCCATCAGTTTTCAAATATGATGGAGCAGGATGGCAACCACATCAGCCAGTTCCTTCTGGGCTCTGAGATGCATGTCATTCAGCCCCACAGACTTGTATACATTCAAGTCTTATGAGGTGATCTCTGGCTTGCTCTTCTCTTACAGTGGGAGGAATATTACTGCCCCAATCTCCACCTAGAGGTTCAAGGACATGAGAGCCAGGGAAGCCTTTCCTTGTGGACACAAGACTTATGAACATTTCCTGTGCTTTACTCTCCCTTGTGTCTTTTTCCTCTTCATTTCCCATCAGACATAGAAACTACTTTGCTTCTGCTAACAAATTTAGTTGCCCAGGAACTGTTCTCTTTCTCCTCCCATTTCCTCTTGTCTCTGTGCACCCAGTATTAGTGTATTCCATCTCCCTGCTCAAAAGGTTCCCACACTGATTCTGCTTGCTTCTCTACCTGTTCATCCATTCCTTTTCAATCTCCACAACTCCATTTCACTGTTTTTGTCTGTAAAATATTTTTTCTTCTGCTTTTTCATGCAAGCTCTATTCCATCCTCCTGTCACATCAACATTCTTCTCTCTGGTCTTTCCAATGCAATCTTTCCCCAATACCATTCCTTCCCAAATGATGATACAAACACTTTTTTTCCAGCTCATCCCCTGTGATCATGTGTGTTGTTTTTTTTCTTTGGGCTCCCCTTCTATTATTTATGGGTTGTTTGCTTTGAGTTTCAAGGCTGTTCATGATTTACTGACACATCCCATTTCCTCTCATCTGCTCCCAAGATGTCAGTTCTTGTCTTCAACCAGCCCTTGGCACCAAACTTCTTCATTTGCTACTTTTAAAAATCAGGACTTTATTTCCTTCCTCTCATTCTATCCCCCCACACCATGAAACACCCTAAAACCTCATTCATTCGGTTTTTCAAAATTATCCTTTCTAATAATGTCTACAAAGAAACTGACATCAAAGGCTATTTTTTTTTCCAGATCCTGTCACACAAAATACTACTTCCTTACATTACTTATACTGCTGCCTACCAGGAATGGTCAAAATCCCTAAATGGATCTCCTGGTTGCTACAGAAATGTAAGTACTAAATAACAAATAGAACTTGTAGGCAAAGTACACAAAATTCACACCACTTGCTCTTTGCAGAGAAAGCTCCAGAGAACACCCACAAATAAGCCAGCAGCCCCGTGCACATGGAAGGCTTATGTGCCAGTATTGATGATAGAAGATGCTCAATCCCTCTTTAGTAGTTTACCAGCTCAGGCATCAACCTCCTACAGGTGTTCTCTATTTCAAAGGAGGAAGTGCAAAGAGAGAAGGGGAGAGCATTACAAGACATCCTCAGTAATATATCATTTCTCTGAAGATAGAACTCAGGGAACTTTGTATTCCATATGCTAAAAGCACTGCAAGTCAACAGATGCACAAGAGCACAGCAACATGACTTCTGCAGGACTCCTGCAAGCATAGTCTGCTTAGTTAAAGGCTTTAATTAACAACTTTGCAAAGGACAATGAGATTACAGCAATTATTCACTGCAGGCAGCCTGCTTTTTCCTCCTCCAGACTCCAGCGCTTGCTTCAGCCTGCATTCCAGATAAATATTTTATTCAGTATGGGTAGAAGGTTCATTATGCAAGTGACAAAAAGAAATAATCAATTGCCATACACACAGATCCTGATGTACCTGGTTAATGTAGTTATAATATGTCACTGCAAAACACCTTGTCAGAATTTTGTAACTAAAAAATCTATTGCAATAATAAAGGCAACGCATTTAACGGAGACGAGTACCATGTGTAAGATGATCTTCCAAAGCAAAAACCAGTACTACAAAAGCAAAGCCTTGATAACCTTACCCTGCATACTTCACTACCCTTCAATGCTCTTTGGTCCAATAAAGTGCCCTTTTCTGCTCTATAATAGTGCTATTCAGATAAGTAGCACTGACCAATCTACAGGGCTGCAACACTTTTCCAAGGACAAAAAGCATTTCTTTCCCATTGAGTCAGCAGGATATCTACATTATTGTAACAAAGAGTTTTCTGAACTGCTGAGAGATTTGTCAAAACAGAATCACAAATGATACATTAAACAGCCAGAGTGAAGAACTTATTATTAGGCATTAAAAGAGAAATCTGTAAGTTTACAAGAGTAGGACTGTGTACTCAACTTCGTAAATTCTCTGTAAATGAGAAATCAAACATGAAGGGCAAACATTTAATCTATAGTAAATTCAGTCATTTTAATCATAGCCACTCACAATCCTACAGTCTTACACTTCATCATACACAGCAAAGGGCAACTAGCAGGGCATGAACGTGCACCTGCTTAGTGCTCTGCAGTGCGCTGCAGTTGTTTAAATATGACTTATCAAATCACCAGAAGGAATGTTATATTGATGAAATGCCAGCTCCCTCTTTTGCAATTGAGCCCATAACAAAGGCAGGCACTCGTCAGACCTCAGTGGTTCCAGGAGCAGCACAACACCTTTCTTCTTCCAAAGGCACAATCTGCCCACAGGGCTGGAAGGTCTCATTGCTTTCTTCTGGCCCTATGAGTCCCGGGAAGTTCGTTGCAATTGTCCAGAAGGGCTGCAGCACACCCCAGTAACGTAGTATTTGAGGCCATATTCATACTCATATTCATTCATACTTACAGGTCAATTACCTTAACAAAGCCAGATGTCCTCACCCCAGCCTTCTGCTATTCAGCCACTGTATGAAAAGGGAAGGAGAGACCAAATCCTGCTTAACGCATCAGCCTCTATCACCTACTGTCATTTCAGTACTGTCATTTCAGCAACAACACAGGACACACAATAAGTAGAGCAGTCTCACCTACATACACTGTTCTGATGCCAATGCAGTGTGCCCATGGACAAAAGAGTAAGAGAACTACACATCTATGAACACTAGCATACTTATTTAGAATAAACATTCTACATAAGCAAAAATAACTCACTTATCTCCTTCCAAATTTGACATAATATGAACAGAGGACTTTTTATAATTCATTTTTTTTGTTGTTGTTTTCAAAAGAGGGAGTATGTGGGACAAGAACATAAGGATCTGAGTTTTGAGTGAGTGATTCGGGGAAGATTTTTGTGAAGAAAAGAAATCCAAAAGTTGATTCAAACTCTGTCCTCATACTTGCTATTCACTTAACCAGTGATGCTAAATAAACCCAAGGGTCTGAAGATAGCAAGGGGTCATAAATAGTTTAGAGATAGAGGGGAAGATAAGCAACAGAAGTACTGGAACAGTTCTTTATTAGAACAATTCCTTTAATTCAGCATTAAGAAGGGGAGTTATCCTCAACCGTTTCAGAATTTCAATCTCTGTGGCTGAAACCTACCCTGGGTTATTGTGCACATCTATCCTGCAGGCAAACACAAGTTTTCCTTTCCTTTCCTGTTCACCTCTCACACTAACCCATGAGAACACATGGGGCTCCTTGCTAACATGGTATCTTCCAACACCAACAGTTCTTCATGCATTACTGCAACCAAAGCTGATGCTGGAGGATAAAACACAGACAGAAAAAACAGCCCTGGAAAGGAGTGTGAACACATACTGAATAACAGGAGCAATATATCAATATCTATTTTAATTTGTCCATTGCTACAACAGCTGAATGGTCTCTGTTGTGTGTATATTTTCAGTGTTTTATGACTTCAGGAAGAACACAGGTAAGAATGCATAGAGGATTTCAACCCAAAGATTCCTCTAATAATGCATTAGGATGCAGGATTGAAAACATTTCTCTGCGAGGGGCTCCATCAGCCCTAGATGTTTGCTTGCTCCAATAACATTTCCAGCAAGAAAACACTTGTTTTCTTCAGATTTTTTTTCTTATTTTAAATCTAACATGTCTCCATAGCAGTAGAAAGCTAATCTTTAATTGATGAATGCAAAAGCTTAGACAAACCACAAATGCGCTATTCAGCATGTCAGGCTCACAAAGGAAGTTCTAGTTCTATCAGTTTCCACACCACATACAGCTGCAACACTGGCTTATATTACTAATCACTTGCAGTATTTGTGTCTTGGGTTGTAACAGATGGTGTTTGTGAAGCATGCAAAAGCTCTGAATTGCCAAATGGTACAGCAGTTGAGATAAGGAAAAAAATCCTCCAAACAAAATACCCATCCCTACTGTGGAGGCTGGAATGTGAGCAGTGTTTAAATTATTCCTTCCCTCTGCAAGCACATTACATTTACAGACTCTTAACCCCTGCAATTAAAATACTCAAAAGGCCAGTGAGGCTAAAGGCTCTAACAGAAATCACACTTCAGGTAAGACAGACGGCACTTCCTTTTTGCTAAGGGAGTACAAATAAATAAATTAGTGATTTATGTATATTTTTTAAAAGGAAGCATAGCTGAGAGTATCTGAAGACTTTCTGTGAAGCCAGGCTCCATCTGTGCTGTGTGCCCAAGCTCTGAGCCCCACTTGGCTCTTGCTGTCAGTGCTCGGGTACAAGCAGAATGTTCCCAAGGAGCTGGGTGATGATTCGAAAGCCAAACAGTGACATTACAGTCAGTGGGTTACCAGTTAGCAGACCCAAAGTGTAGCAACATAAGATAAACCACAGCCCTGGACTGATACTCTGAAAGGCCACAGGGACAGATCACCACAGAATCACAGGGGTTGAAAGGGACATCAAGAGATGGAGTCCAAATTCCGTGCTAAAGCAGGTTCCCTACAACAGGTTGCACAGGTAGGCATCCAGACAGGTCTTGAATATCTCCAGAGAAGGAGACTTCTCCACCCCCCCAGGCAGCCTGTTCCAGTGCTCCACCACTCTTATCATAAAAAAGTTCTGCTGAACATTAGTACAGAACGTCCTACATTCAAGTTTTAGAACGTCAGTCCTTGTCCTATTGCTATACACACTGAGAAGAGGCTGGCTTCAATGATTTGCCTCCCACCTCCCTCTGTGAAGAGTCATTTTCACGATTCCCATTTTCATGAGGTTTTTTTGCCCATATGCTGATCTTGCTTACAAGATACAGAACAAACAAAAGACAATATGCATCTTCATACTGGCACTTACTGATCAGGAGGTCTCTCATCAGTTTCACAAGGTTAACAAAGGAAAAAAGATGCTGGAGCCCAGGGCAGCTGCCAGCCAAGACTACAGAGCCTTGTTTTATAGGAAAGGATAGAGAAAATAAAACTGTTTTTTGTCCTATCCTTATTAGACTCATCAATCCTTGATCTTTCCAATGGCATTATCAAATAACGTGATAATACAATTATGACTATTTTTCTATAGCCTTAGTAACTAATGATAACAACATCGTACACGTATTAGATGAGGGAAAAACCTATACCTCATAACAAAAACTGTAGATGACATCACTCTTTTTTGGACAAGAAAATAATCCCCCTCCAATTATTATCATTCCTTTTTAATTCGTTTTCCATTAACAATACAGACACAAGACTAAGATTTTTTTTAGTTCCTTCAATTAAAAATAGAGAATATAGAGACCATTAAATATCATTGTGAATAAAGTGGATTTTTGTGTGTTCTTCTTATGTTTGTTTGTTTGTTTGTTTGAAGCGAGACTTTTAGAAGATATTCTGACCACTGCTAGATACCATTAGGCAGAGCTGAATCCCATTATACTAAACAAAGCTGGGTTCACTCTGTTCTGTGTTGCTTTTAAAACACTTTCAACAGATAGGCTCCAGATTCTCTTGTTGGCTTGTGTGCTTAATTTTATGATGATATTCGTGCTGCCTTTGCTTTTACAGGCATATAGTTTTGTTTAAATTATGCTAATCTGAAAGTACAATGCCAGCCTGAGAAGCCTTTACAACAGGTTTCCATGACCTTGATGTGTAGCAGCACTGACATCTATTATCAGTGATACCTGACTGGTATTTTTGATGTCCCACTATCAAATTCTGAACCACTGAAGAGAAAACGATTTGCTATTAGTCTTCACTGAAGCAGCTCTGGTTCTAAAGAGGGAGGCTCCAAAACATCACCAATTACATCTTGTAGCTGCAGAAGACAAAGCAGAGAGAATTAATACAGCACTAAAATACAGAAAAATGTGCCTGATTAGGCCATTTCAGATAACACACTGCCAAAGTGGAAAGCAGCAGTCATCCAGAATGTGCATTAGCACTTAAGAAAATGCACCTCATCACATCTTTCTGTAGTAGCAAACACACAGCAGTCAGGAGCACAGAGAGTCAGCACTTGCCTTTTTTCCCTCAGCATGTCAGGCTTAGTAAGACACCAATAACACACTGCTTCTTTGAGTGCTTTCGGAGGGCCTGCTGCTGGAATGGGCTAGTGTTCTCCCAGGTATCCTCTCACAGGTGAGAACAGATTTGAGATGAACCTCAGCCCTGCACACAGAGGCACACAGCTTAGTGCTCAGTGCTTCTGCTGTACCACAAAACGACGAGGCAGTCAGCACACGTGGAAGAAAAGTGACTCAGTGTAAAAAGCCAGAGGGGCACTTGGGAATCACAGAATGGCCAGGGTTGGAAGGGACCTCAGGGATCATGAATCTCCAGCCCACCTGCCACAGGCCACCAACCTCCACATTTAATACCAGCCCAGGCTGCCCAGGGCCCCATCCAACCTGGCCTTGAACACCTCCAGGGATGGACGGGGCATCCACAGCCTCTCTGGGCAGCTGTTCCAGCACCTCACCGCTCTCTCTGTAAAGAACTTCTCCCTAACATCCAACCTAAATCTTTCCTCCCTCAACTTAAAACCATTTCCCCTTGTCCTGCAGTTATCTACCCTTTCAAAGAGTTGATTCCCCTCCTGTTTGTAGGCTCCCTTTAGGTACTGAAAGGCTGCAATGAGGTCACCCCGCAGCCTTCTTTTCTCCAGGCTGAACAAGCCCAGCTCTTTCAGCCTGTCCTCATAGGGGAGGTGCTCCAGTCCCCTGATCATCTTTGTGGCTCCTCTGGACCCTCTCCAACAGCTCCCTGTCTTTCTTGTACTGGGGCTCCACACTTAGACGCAGTTCTCCAGATGGGGCCTCACAAGAGCAGAGTAGAGGGGAACAATCACCTCTCTGTCCCTGCTGGCCACCCCTCTTCTGATGGAGCCCAGGATCCCATTTGCCTTCCGAGCCGCAAGGGCACACTGCTGGCTCATGTTAAGTTTTTCATCCATCAAGATCCCCAGGTCCTTCTCTGCAGGGCTGCTCTCAAGGACCGCTCCTTCCAGTCTGTAGGGATGCCTGGGATTCCTCCGGCCCAAGTGCAAAACCTTGCATTGTGCCATGTTGAACCTCATTAGATTCACCTGGGCCCACCTTTTGAGTCTGTCGAGGTCCCTCTGAATGGCATCCCTTCCTTCCATCATGACAACCACACCACTCAGCTTGGTGTCATCAGCAAACTTGCTGAGGGTGCACTCGATTCTGTCACTGATGTCATTGATAAAGATGTTAAAGAGCACCGGTCCCAAGGCAGATCCCTGAGGGATGCCACTCATTACCAGCCTCCACCTGGACACAGAACCATTGATGACCACCCTCTGTCTGCAGCCTTTCCACCAATTCCTTATTCATCCAGTGGTCCACCCATCAAATCCACATCCCTCCAGTTTGGAGATAAGGATGTGGTGGGGGACCATGTCAAAGGCCTTGCTCAAGTCCAGGTAAATGACATCGGTCGCCCTCACTTTGTCCACCAATGCTGTCACCCCATCATAGAAGGCCACCAGATTAGTTGGGTAACCCAGCACCCACTCCAAAAGGTACCAGAGGCCTAATGGATAACCTCCAAAAGGTCACCTCACCTTTTCCTTAGGTCTTCTATTTACCTTACTATAGAATGACAGCACGGGTCAACAGCACAATTTGGTTTTTGAACCTCCACCAGTAGCACACCTCTTACAAGGATGTACTTGTTTTGTTCCTTGCCCAACACAGCTGTGGGCATTAAAATCCAAGGCACTACTGGCAAACCCCCAGGCAGGCACATGCTACTGCTGACTACTGTAGTGCTCCTCATCGGCTTCAACGCTTTCATTTAATTGGTGACTCTTATCTAGCTCCTTCCTGATTTGTTTCATTCCCCAATAATCAAAGTACTTGAGTGGTTGAAGAGGCAACACTTTTGTCAGCTGTGTTCTCTACTGTTACCATTCAGAGTGGAGTGAGAAGATCAAATTTGGGTTGAAGCTCTCTGTACTTGTGGTGCTTGCAGAGATGAATGAGAAATTAACCTTCTGCCATAGGAATACACCAGATATCAAACCTGAGGTTGCTGGCACTCGAAGCGGAAGGTCTGAACTAGAGGCCTTCCACATGTCAGATGTCCTGCAGGATGGCCTCTTATGAACAGAATCATAGAATCACTCAGGTTGGAAAAGACTTAAAAGATCATCAAGTCCAACCATGAAACAGTAACAAGTGGAGATGTAAAAATTGCATGCTACAGTAACACAAGCCACATTCATTTTCAGCATTTTTAGGCAAAATCCTGGGACCACTTGACTTTTATTAGTAGTTAAAGAAGGAAACTGTTTCTCAAATGAGCAATCAGTCTTAGTAAAGTACATGAGTGTAAACTGAATCAAGCTTCAGAAGCTTACTTTATATTTTATGTAAAAATAGGAAAAATAATACATGGAATAGAGCCATTAAAATGCATGTGCATTTGCGTGCAAATTCTCTTTCTTCTCTTCCTTTTCTTCCCAGCTTGATAACTGTATTGTTAATAAGAATAAAATATCAGCCTTTACTTGTACACATACCCAAGATCTTGTAAGTCATTACAACGTGTTTTTGAGATTTGCCACTTCACTGCTCTATAAAAAGCTTCCTGAAAAAGTATTAACAGATGGCCTCTTACTCTCCGAGACTGTTTGCAATACACCAGATGGCAACCTGAAAGAGAAAATCCAACTTACATTTTCAAAACTGAAGGAAATGTGACAATATCCTCACAATAAATATACAGCATGAAGGTAGCAATAAATGATCTGTTTGAAGCAAACTGCCTTTCTTTATTTAAGCAGTGAATCTAGCCCTCATTTTATAACATATTGCAGAATGTTTCATATCCAGTGCTGGAAGTAATTTCTGATGCAAGCTGAAAGTTTGGTTTAAATGAGCAACAGGTTTATGAGAAGCAAGATTATTTGAAAGAGCAAAAAGAATGGGCCAATAGCCTCGGGGGTTAAGATTTCATATACTCAATCTCTGGTATCTGGTTTGTGTCTAAGAGCTAATCAGTAGGTTGCCTCATTTTTGCCATTAATATTAGAGGTATTAAACCCAACTTGCCAGTCAGAGGTTGGTTAGGGGAAGGTAATAGCTGTTCCAGATCTTACCGCTTCTTAGCATTCTGATTCACCTGCTAGAGAGCAGTTTAGCTCTTCTCAAGAGACCTGGAGAGCTCTGCTAAATACAATCAACTGCTTGCTGTGCTCCTGGCTGTTCTTTGGGATTGCAACTACCATTTAGATTGATCATATTATCCTTCAGATAAAGTGAATAACCCTTGCTTCTCAAAGAAGTCCCACTGAAATACAAGGGCCACTGATGGGGTTAGAGATGTTTTCCAGCACACATTAGGAAACAGAAGACCAGACCTTTGTACTTGTACAGTGTTACAGCCGTGGGCCTTCTTTGGTAAAGCTTTGATGAGTCACTGCAATTTCATAGCGTCCATTTAAGTTATGATCCTGTGCCTAGTTTTAAAGCCCCAAGGGATTCCGAAGAGATGAAAGAAATTCTATAGGCAAGGACAAGTAACTTTCCTACATCTCGACACCGTGGGTCAGTAACTGTACTTAGCAAGTTCACCTTTCATGTGAGAACGCACCTGGAAAGCCCATCGATTTCCTCCTCCAGAGCTTCTCTGAAGCTGAAAGACAGGCAGTGGGCATATAAATGCCTACATCTGCTTTCCCAGGAATACAGTTAGCTATTGTGCCACCAGGTTTTAAGCAGAACTCCCTGCTGAAGTCAATATGCTATAAGCACAACGTTCCTGTAAGATAAATCATGAAATTACAGACCAGAGAGCTGTCCTACCATAGCCTATAAAAGTAAACTATTTCTATAAGGCTGGTATTTATTATTAATAAAATAAAATATTTATAAATACAGCAGATGTATGAGAATTGTCACAGGCAAAGTTTTCCTCTTTACTTTCTCATTGGCAGCAAGCCCATTTACACAGCTACAAACAATTAACAAAAATAACTCTATGGAGATAAGACAACAATGGACTACTGCTGGGCTTTCTGTGTAACCATGCCACCATGTAGCTGTAAAATCTTCTTTCTTAGCCCAGGACAGTAGGCTGCATAAACCATTTAGAGTTTTGGGAAGAGGCATGAAATTGGCCAAGTTCCAGCCTTTCAAAGTCAACTCTAACATGCCCATGGATTTCACCTGAAGCTGGATCAGCTTTTCTCCTAAACAAACATTGTATTAGTTGCCAGCTTATATTTTACAACTTCATTGTTTTCCCACTGGACTTTATTGTTTTCTCACTGGATGTAGATTCACAGTGCTAGAATCTACACTGTACAAAAATTAATCTTCAGAAGAACACAGGATAAAATAGCATCTCAATATTACTATTATTATTGGGTTTTGTTGCAGTTTTCCTGGTGGCTTTTTCTTAATTTCTGTCAAAAGAAAACCAATCATATGATGCTCGAGTAGCAGTATTTAAGCAGTTTCTTTGTATCTGACAAGAAAGTCAGTGTCTTAGGAACTGGAGCTTGCCCAGTTTGTGAAGTGAATGTATCAGATTCCCTTGCCTTTATTATTCAGAAAGCTATTGGTTATTTGAGCTTACCTCACCCAGTTCTCACCTAACATACACCATCTTCTGGAATTGGGCCAGTCTGCCATCTTCTCCCCCTGCAACAACATATAATGTGCATTCCCTAATCACACTACTGCCTCTCTCTGCTTACAAAACCACTTGAAAAGTTCAGACACGTTGCTAGGAAAAGGACCAGTAATTGCATTACTTTCATCCATCTTTGTGTAGGTGCTAGGTTTGCAAGACTAAAGCCATCATAGGTCACATGCTGCTTACTCTGACACTCCTCCAGCTCCCTGGTGAACAAGATCAGTAGAAAGAAAAGACAAACTTTTGTTAGTTTTGCAAGTTGAAATGGCTTTCATCAGAAGGGTGAGGGCAGAGTCAGACAGCTGAACAGCAGCAGAAAGCTGGGACCATCCCAGTTCCTGCCAGTCAGATCAGCCATTAAAAAACCTCCCCCTTGCAATGGCTTGCACAACTAAGCCTTAGCCAGTTAGGGTCTTTAGACCCAACTGAGAATTGGAAATTTGAAACAGTGAACTTGTAGTAAAGAATCCACATGGCACCACTTAAACCAGATATTATCTTTGTCCTTTGAGTGAAGCAAATCCAAGCTAATCCCATTGGCCTTCATGGAGTCACACCAGCACACGACTTGATTTACTTTAATAAAGAGGTTAAAATATTACATTTCCTTCTACCCTAGTCATTCAGTGATCAAATGCAACACAGTCCTATTTAACCCACATGCCTGAGTTTCCTTTTTAAAGCTGACTGAATGACAGGGTATAGCGGATGGTGACGGCCTGCCAGCATTTCCTTTGAGACCTGGCAGTTTGCCTTATGTGCAAGCTCAAAAACAGAGATACCAGACCTACGAGCTGCCTGCAGTGGGCTTATAAAAGCAGTCAGTGACTGCGTCCTAGGAACTTGCCTTGGACAGATAGCAACTAACCTGCATTGAGAAAGCATAAATAGGTCTCTGTACTTTGTTTTATTCTTTCTTATGTTTCTTCTGCTTGGGATTGGGAAGAAGGAGAAAAAAAAAAAAACCACAGCCAAACTGCAAAATTGGTCTGAAATTATCTCTTTTACTCAGTTCTGAGCCAGGCTCACACAAAACCTGTGCTGGACACCACAGCCACCTTTACTCCTGCTTCAAAAAGATTCTCAGATTGCAATAGGAAAGGGAAATAGGAAAGAAATCTCTCAGTCTGATATTATTCATTAGAATTACACCATTCATTATAATTGTTGATGTTTCACATTTCAAAAGCACCAAATCTGGTCCCACTCTCACTCCTCATTGCATAAATCCCAAAGTAGCTTTCAAATGTAAAACCAGCAGGAGGAAAGGAAGCAGCCCTAGTGTAAGACTGCTGATGTGCCTTGTCCCGGGTTTCTTCACACAGAAAAACTCTAAGTTAGCTGAGACAAGAATGCTGGGAAACAGCAGCTTCTCCCCCATGAAGAATTAGTGCGCAGCTCTTAAGAGTGCAGCATTCAAATAAGAATCAGCATTTTAGCTGGAGACAAATGCACTAATCATGGTCATGAACACAGCTGAACTAAATGCCTCAGCAAAACTACTCAGTAATGGCATTAGTCATGATAAAGGAACTGAGTATTTTCAGGATAGGATACACTCAAAGAATACAAACAGAATCTTTTGTGCTTTCTTGTATGGAGGGATGATTCAGAGTATATATTTGAACAACTTGCTCCTAAAATAAATAACAGGGCAATTCAAGATATCCGTTCAAGGAATGTGTCTGGAAAAGAAAGAGCCACTCCATAAATTGTTTTCTAATTGTTTGGATGATCAGTTCCTCTATCACTGAGCAGGGAAAAAAAAGAAAAAAGAAAAAAAAAAAAGAAATACAGGAACAGTAAGAATGATTATAAAAATAAATTGAAAAATAGATACCTATTTTACCTCTGAGCATCCCTAAATCTTTTTTATATTAAAACTTGACTACTCCATACTCCCTGAAGTTGTAGGGAAGTGGGAATCAGAACTTGGTGTCTGTTTAAAAACCAAACAATTTTTAACCCCCTCTGCTTCACACAGATCTTGTCTTCCAAGCAAATTGCTCAGTGCTGTGCGAAGAAGCCATCGATGCAACTTAAGGCATTATAGATACTGAGGCAGCAGTAAAGCATCTCTAAAAATCACTGTGTGTTTTTTTAAGTGTGTGCTTTATGGAAACTTATCATCACATTAAAAACAAATCACATCAAAAGGACAACGATTTTTTCTTGTTTAAAACTTGGAAGTGCTACTTTCAGTGCTTCTAATAGTATAAAATGAAAAGATGACAGAAGCATTCCACTACTCTGGCTCACATATCTCAGCAATGTACAGCTGACGATGATAAACCATATCAGAATTCTTTATTCCAAGTGTAAAGTAAAATATGCCCTGCAGTAGCTGATGTCCCACAGCTCAGGGTTTTGTGTCTCACATGTTACCCGATGTGTTGCTGACCTCTAGTTGAGGAGATCTGGAAATACAGGCTCTGGCCTCCCACATAAGCAGACAACATCTGAAGCATTAAT
Source organism: Phasianus colchicus (assembly GCF_987193195.1). Taxonomy (NCBI): domain Eukaryota; kingdom Metazoa; phylum Chordata; class Aves; order Galliformes; family Phasianidae; genus Phasianus; species Phasianus colchicus. The sequence goes on from NC_143449.1 coordinate 2,275,686, forward strand.
ACAAAATCCAAACAAAGAAGCAGAAGGCTGAAGGACTTTTGCCTCCTCTCAGCTGTGGTCATGAGACAAAGCCTGAAGGCGCAATGCAAAGCGTAGACAAGCAGATGGAGAGTTTGTAATAGATTGGTGGGAGAGATTTAGTGTAGGAACACAACACATTTTTGCTTCCAAGATTTGAATTTTAATGTCTCCTGACTTATTTAAACCTCTCAAGTGAAGTGAGGGATTATTGATCTGCAACAATGTATAGGAAAAAACGTTGAGAAATCCAGACCTAGTGTTTTAAACTAATAAATGACAGAGAGAGGGAGGTGGGAGCTTTGTTAGGTCTGCAGCACACAGTCACAGAACGGCTTAGCTTGGAAGGGACCTTCAAGATCCACACCATGGATGGACATGGCTCCACCCACCAGATCGGGCTGCCCAGGTCCCCATCCAGCCTGGCTCTGAATGCCTCCAGAGATGCCTCACTGCCCTCTCAACCATTTTATTACTTCTGAAGATCCCAAAACTACAAAGATCCATATGTAAACAACTGACCCCAAAACACGTCGAGGCGACATTTTTCCATCAGAAAATAAATCTTGTAAGACTCAGGCTGTCAAAACTTCAAACTCAGAAATTTTACTTCTGAAGTCTTCAAACCTGGACTTCAAACTAAATGGCACAATAGCACAACAGCTTGGCATTCCTGCAACACCTGCATCTAAACTTACTACAGAACATGACGTTGCAGTTGATGTAAAGCAAGTACACAACATACTCGGGCATTTTCAGTGAGTATTGTCTTGGAAAAGAATAAACGTAGATAAGAGCAACGCTTTCTGAAACTAATCACCCTTAAGAGATGAGGGTTTGAAAATTCTTAAAATATGAAGACCCATTTGAAGTAAGCCTATCACAATTTCCTGTCCACAGTGCCATACCTCCAAAACAAACAGCTTTAATCTGTGCTAATCTTATTTCAGCAAAGAGAAGGTAAAGCTGGCAACAGGAAAAAGATTAATCAAGTTCAATAAGCCAATCTATTCGTTTTTAACACCTCTGACCTTGATTTTGTTTAGCAAAACAAAAGCTACCTGGATTCTCCAGTGGAGTAGATAAAGGAAAAAGATGAGTATTCCACAGCTGCATGTTACAAGGGCTCCCTGAGTCACGGATCACATCTTTCTTGCTGCGAGAGATTCAAGAGGGCTCCAGTAAAAGGAATCATTTCCTCCAGCACAAGATCAAGCTCACTTTGAAAACAGGAAAACGTGGGGAGTATTAGAATAGGCTGCAGGTTCAGTCAAGGATAGATATTATACACTTCATACCTGCCAAGGTTTGTCTTCTAGGAATTATATCCTAATTCTTTTACTAGGAAACTGTTTCAGAAAAGCCTCTGTTCTTGAAAGCTGCAACAGCAGACACAGAAATCAAAATAAACTTTTTCCAGACGTGTGATTAATATTTGCCCTTGCATTGGGCAACTTGTTGAAGGGGCAAGCACTGCTTAACATTCACCGCAGCTCTCGGGTCAGGAGAACCTTTTCTTTGACTCTGCAGGGGTTGTGCAGCCTGGCTTCTCAGGAGGGAGGGATGGTAGGAGCGCCTCCTGCAGCAGGATCAGGCAGGAACAGAGCAGGGCTGGGGAGTGTTGTGTTGGATGGGAAATGTAAGAAAAAAACACAACTCTGTTTTTTGAAGAAAAATTATTATTGCGTTTTTCAGTTGGGCACCTGTTCTTTATAGTAGTGTGTCCTGTATTAGGACTACCTCATGTTATTTGTAAACCATCTTCAGAAAGCTTTGGAAAAGCATAAACAGCCTTGGGCTAAAAGCAATGGGATATGGAATCCAATGTCCTTTCAATGCAGCTCATCTGACTCATTAGCTCTGCAGGCCGGAGTCCTCGGTCTGTAAAACAGGAATAATCTCTGACTGCCCCTCTCTGTTTATTCAGGGTGAGAGCTGGGCTTATCACTGATCTTGAGCACTGAAAACAGAACAGGCTTAAATCTTCGACACTACTAATGTTAATTTTTTAATGGTGCCAGATAAGAAGCTGCACTTATTGGGATTTCCCATTATTTTCTTAGTGACAATAGTTTGATATTTCCTTGGAAGACAAGGTTTTCATTTAAAAAAAAAAGTAAATCTGTTTTAGAAACTAAAACTAACATTAGTGATATTGAGTCATTTCATTTTGACAGAATTGAACACTTCTGGTCAAGATCTTTTGCTTTGGTTTCATTATTTTGACAAACTAATTGCATTCTCATTTGTTGTAATTCTTTAGTGTGTCAAAATTATACAGTGAGAAAACTCAAAATGATGAAACTGAAGGCCCCTCATCTTACCAAAACATAAGTTCCAATACAACTGTCAGCAAAACAGTTCTTCTACACTGAGTCTGATTTAACCAAAAAAACGTTTTCCTGACAGAAAACACGCAGTCTGATGATACTCAGAGAGCTCTTATAATTTCTTCAGATGATGCGTAGGCAAGACTTTGTTCAGAAGGCATGCAGCTAATTCTCAACAGTGCTTTGCAGTCCAATACAACCCTTAAGCATAACCAGGCTCCAGCTCCCTCTGTAGCCACTGCAAGTAGCTCCAGCAGGATGCAGAAGAGGAACTCAGTCTGGAATTCTGCTCAGTACTGAACACAAGCTGGCCATGGAGCACACTGAAACTGATAGGAATACATTGTTTATTGAAAACTGCTCATCAGTGATGCTATAAGGAGTAAGCAGGGCAACTTCAGCAGAATGTACAACATATTAAAATTGCAGACAGATTCTGCTATACCAGGGCAAAAAAAAAAAAAAAAAAAAAAAGAGCAAGAGATCAGAATATGTGGATAATACCAATGGACAACACTCAGAACAAAACTCACAAAACACTGTCCAGAGGTAGGTCTTCTTTGAGTATCTCTCTGAAGCAGTTTTGTATTTGCATAGTGAATCACAACTTGTACAAATCTGACAGATATTATACTGAGAATACAAAAATAAATTACATCAGAAACAAGATTTGAGTACCTAGCAGTACCTAATTAATTCTGCTATGCCTAAAACCAGACAGATACAACATTTCCCTTTTGAATCCTGCTCTTTCTAGATTTCTGTTCTATTTTCTTGCTGGATTCTAATCTTTCAGACATTACTTCATATTTAATTTCGCTGTTCTTTATATCTTACTGTTTTTTTCCTCTCTGCTGCTTCAGTTCAGCTGTTATCCCCACTCCATGTCCAACTCACATACAGAAATATCAAGCTCTATCAGTTCCCCCTGCTTACTCAAAGCTCCATTATAGCACATTCCAGGACTTTCACACACTGCTGCTCAGCATTGAATCGGGTGTTAATGAAAGGGCAAACAGCTCTTTGCTGCTTCATATGGTGGATCTCGATGCTGGAAGTCAAACTCCTTTCAGAAGCAGATCTGCCACAGGCTTCAAAAAGGAGATCTGCACGTGTGGGCAGAGGAGAATATTGGAGTCAAGATCTACCCATGCAGATCTAAAGATAATTTTCATTAGCTAGACGTCAGTCAAACAGACGTTTAAAAAGTTGACACAGACAATTCAACTTGGTTGGGAATTTTAAACATGAACAGCAAGGTGGTCTGCAGCCTAGAAAACTGTCATAAAACCTAGTTACCAAGAGGGCCATTTCATTCTTTACATAATGTTTCACATTTAAACACTCAGTGCCTATTAGAGAGAAATATCCATATTCACCTAAGGATCTCAGTTGCCACCACTAGCCACTTCCCAAATTTAGTCTGAAACTGACTTTAACCTAAAGAGATGAAACATAAGCTGACTGCAGTACCCTATAAAAGCTGGATCTTGGTCATGATACTACAGCCATTTTGCCAATGGCAACTTTGCTCCCCATCAGAGAAAATGCATGTTAACATCAGAAATTAAGAAATATCCTGATTAGAGGCATCACGTCTACATCCCTTCTGCCATGCTGTGGAACACTCATTCCAGCAGGGGACTCCACTTGACCAGCAGAAGGTAGTAGCAAGTTGCTAATATATAATTAACATGCAACAACAATTAATTAGTCAGCATCTGACCAATAACCATGACATTCAGCTGCTTTTGCCTGCCTCACAACACAGAAACATTTGCAACTCCCACAGACAGCTATTAATTCAAATATACCCTACTTCCCTCAGCAAGTGCAGAGCACCAAAGGCCAAAAGGAGCATTCCAATCTGTTGCACAGTGCAGTATGAAGCAACATTTCCAGACACCCCAGCATGCACAGCATGCTGGAAATTAGACCCAAACCCTACCTCTGCAGACAGCAAGTCATAAACATTCAACTCAGATATTCCAAAATGCACCCAAATACACAGTCATCTTCATTTTTAAATGACCCCTGTTAGTTTGTACGTAGTGACTTTGTTTTTAGAACCTGTACAGCTGTACACTAGAAACTTCAGAGTTATGACTGACTGAGGTATGGCTGGTTAAGGAATGTTTTCAAATCCATCGCTTAATTGCTCCCTGTACATTAACTTATTAACAGAGGCCTGTTTATTGACTCTGCTTTGTGCCAAGTGCTTACAACAGCTACTCTAGAGTCCCCAGTGGAATCTCTCCATACACATACTGCAGGTAACAATTCCTGCTGATGCAGCATCATGCTGTTCTTCCAGCTGTTCTGGTGCCAGCCAGAGAAATAGGGTCAGCATTGGTATCTTATTTGTTTCCTGATGCTTGGCTTGCATCCTCCTTCCCTCTAGAGAGAGCATTGTTCACAAAAGCACTTTATTTTTATTGCTCCTGTTAAGCTCTTTTTGCTCTTCAGCAGAGGCTGCTCAGCCTAGCAAAACCCAGAGTGCAGGCTCTCCAGTGGAAGCAGTATTTGGGTTTGAGAAACATGTCTCCTGCCTTTGCTTCTGCTGCTTTTGTACTTCTCATAAAAAATTCCACACCAATCTAACTCACACAACGCTTCTAAGAGCAGAGATCTTTCACTGCTGTGCCCCACTCATGTCCTAAAAAAATGTTAAGCCTCAAACAGCAGCAGGCAGAAGGAAATTGCTTGCTAGGTGGACTGCAGTCCTGCTCATTGACTTGTGCAATTATTCAAGAACGTCCTTGCTCTGAGCACGTGGATATGTGTCTTGATTCACTAGCTGTCAGAGACAATTCTGTTTCATGTCCCCTAAAAACATTACTAGATTTTGATTAAGGAAGGTCAAGGATGGCTTTTCCCTTCCAATACTGAGACTTGAGGGAAAAAAAAAAGCAAAGAAAAAGAAAAAGGTACTCATCACCTTTTATCTCCACTTGAAAAATCAAATTGCCTGAAATGACAGAAGCCATAGATAGCAGTACATACAAGAACGTTGCCATGCAAATAGGTTCCTGAAACTACAGCATGTAGGTTAAGTCCCCTAAAAAGTATTTTTACAGAACAAAGCAATGCTCAGGCAGCCAATTCTAGGACAATATCGATTTGCCAGAGCAATTTTAAATGTGTATTGTTACTGACCTAGCATATTGGAGACTTAAATTAATCCTTAATGCTTCAGTACATTCAAAAAAAAAAACCAAACCAAACAAAAACAAAAACAAAAAAACAACTTTCCCAGTATTTGATTTGCCTTTGAAGGTAAGAATGTCAAGAGACATAATTAGCTCTAGCTGCAGACTCCAAATCTTCTGGCACCACTGTCAATAAAACACGTCCTCAGCCAGTGTGAAATTGGTATAGCTACACTGGATCTGCTACATGCAGCTGCAGTATTTCACACCAACTGAGGATCGAAGTATACATGTATAAATGAAGGAAGCATATGTTTTCATCTGGATTAATAATGCTGCAGAACACAGAGCATCTCAAGCTGAGTAAAACAAATGACAAGTTCATAAGAAATATATTCTTCTAATTGAGTTTAGGGCACTAAATAACTGCTGTCTTCTAACAGGGAATCAGATTCATGGAGGATATCTCCACATTAATTAGGAGCAAGACTGTCACATGGATTTTAATGAAATAAAGTTATGTCTGTGGCTTCTCTAGGATATTAAAGTCAATTTATCTGAGGAAGACACATAACAGCTGGCTTTTTCTTTTTGTAGGAATTGGAAGAACAGTTCATTGAGGAAGGTAAGCAGGAGTTAGCATTCAGAACAAGGTCTTATCTGCTAAGATTTTGATATTCTGAAAGCCTCAATCACCAAGATGGAATTATAGAAATCCAGCAGGCTGATAGAACAACAAATTATACCACCATCATGCTAGAGCAGTGCTCATGGCAGTGAGCATGATGCACAGACAGGACTTAGATCAGAATGCAGCCAAAACATTTTTCAGCTACAAGATCCCAATCATGCTGGCCTCAAATCATTTGGCCACACAGAAATATACTTGCCAGCATAGTATTAGACAACTACTGCTTTGCATCTGTGTTGCTAAACACAAGAGAACTTAAATCTAAATGAAAGGTTTTTAGCTGTCTTAGTCCAGAACACAAAGTTGGGAGGTAGTGTTGATCTGCCTGAGGGGAGAAAGGAACTACAGAGGGACCTGGATAGACTGGGCCAATGTTAACTGTATGAGTTTCAATAGGGCCAAGTGTCGGGCCCTGCAACCCCAGGCAACCCTACAGGCTTGGGGAGGAGTGGCTGGAAAGCTGCCTGATGGAAAGGGACCTCGGTGTACTGGTGGACAGTCAGCTGAATATGAGCCAGCACTGTGCCCAGGTGGCCAAGAAGCCCAATGCATCCTGGCTTGTATCAGCAATGCTGTGGTGAGCAGGACCAGGGAAGTCATCCTGCCCCTGTGCTCGGCACTGGTGAGGCCTCACCTCGAGTGCTGTGTTCAGTTTTGGGCACCTCAGTACAGAAAGGACACGGAGGTGCTGGAGCAGGTCCAAAGAAGGGCAGCAAGGCTGGTGAAGGGCTTGGAGGATGTGTCCCGTGAGGAGAGACTGAAGGAACTGGGGCTGTTCAGTCTGGGGAAAAGGAGGCTGAGGGGAGACCTTATTGCTCTCTTCCAATATACAAAAGGTGCTTATAGTGAGAGCGGGGTTGGTCTCTTCTCACTGGTGACAGGATGAAGGGAAATGGCTTTAAGTTGCACCAGGATAAGTTTAGGTTGGATATCAGAACAAACTTCTTTACAGAAAGGGTTGTTAAGCACTGGAATGGACTCCCCAGGGAGGTGGTTGAGTCACCATCCCTGGATGTGTTTAAAAACCATTTGGACGTGGTGCTCAGGAACATGATTTAGTGGAGGGTTGTTAGAGTTAGGGTAGTTAGGTTAGGGTGTGATTGGACTCAATGATCTTTAAGGTCTTTCCAACCTGGTTCTATGATTCTAAATAAACTGCCAAACCCCACTTCGCATTTTAGAAAACAAATATCCAAGTATCTATCACTGCAGATAAGAAGTGATAGGACATGACAACTCACAGGTGTGCCAAGCAGTTCTACAAATAGATGCCAGCAAGCTACAACAGCTAAAGATTTCTATCTGCTCTCACCTGTGGGACCTCATTGGACAGATCCTCACTAAAAACTACAGGAGAGTACTGTGGTGTTACATTAACCCCTCAGTCTTCTTCAGCATTTAAGTAATGAAATCATTCACATATGTTATGAAAATTCAGGCCCCCTCCCATAGGTTAAGAAGGAGTAATCTCCCAGTAATTCTTCTCAAAATAAAAGTTTAACATTTTTGAATGAAACACATAAGATTTCCCTTGAAGTTCCAGTCAGTTCTACTACAGGCTGATGACAGACACCTCAGTTCCTCACTGCTACCAAATGTCCCCTTGATAACTCTAGCTCCAAGCCTCAGGGTGAAGTGGATAGAACCTGTTTACCAGGACACGTTCTCTGCATAGCCTTTCAAGTAGAAAAGTTCCTTTTTTTCCACATTCCACAGCAGCTTCAGCACAGGTGATGAATGTTTCTTCAGTCACTACTACACTGAAGATCACAAAGTTGTTTCACAGTACAGGTCTGCATGTAATCTTTTCAAAAGTGTTTTAAAACAAGCATACAACACAACTGCAGAAATAATTTCACTGACTAGTAAGAGTTGTAACATGAGAAAAGCATTAGCTGGTGTTTTTATACAAACAGGATTTTAATTTAGTCCACGTGCTTTCTGCACATCAGAAAGGTGTCATAGCAAAAAAAGCAAGAGATCCACACAAAGTTCCTGATGCCTAATGCTTCAGGAAGTCAACAATTTTTTTGAAAAGATGACCATGCAAGGTATTGTTATAGATGTTATTATCCTGGTTTGGATCAGTCTCCATCATATACAGCTCTCCTGCATGGACATCCTCAAAGTCAGCGCTAAAGTTCTCAGGATTAAACCGAACCCATACAGTGTATCTGCAGTCAACTGTACGCATGGAATAGCCCATGATTCTGATGTCTTTTAGCTTCGGCTTGTCAGAGTCCCACTGTGGAGTGTCTGCAGGCCGGGGATACTGGCTGAAAGCAACAGGTTCTTCACTGTTACACCTGTTAGTGTCATTACAACCATCCTCCTCCTTCTGTACCTTCTGTTCAGAGGACTTAAAATACCGGACAATGCTTGCCCCCTCAGTGCACAGTGCAACATGAAATGAAGTCCTTGGGCACGCAGGAGGAACCTGCAGGCCAGCAAGTTCAGCAAGCGTTGAAAAGAGAGAGACAAGCTCTACCATTTTTTTGCTTTGTCCTGGAAGAAACACCAAAATACATATTACTGAACATGATGATTTGTCAGACATTGGTACATATTTGGAACTTACTCCCATAACTGAATTGGTATTTTATTGCAAGTGCTCTGTACTAGATGTGTGGAGTAATATAATCAAGGTGTAGCAGTTTGCTCTGAGGATGCTAGGCTATATATATTTTAACGAGAAGAAATTTTTGCACTTACAGTTCTCAAATGTGCAAACTCTTCAAGACAACGACATTCATTACTTTGAGAAAAAAACCTCAGAAACACAAAGCAAATTCCAGTGTCAACTGTTTAACATGACTGCTTTTATCAAAACAGTTCCTAATGTCACAGTCCTACTACACAGAGACATAGAGAACTCTTACTCATTACTGTTTCAAAGCAGCTGCCACTACAAAAGGGAGGTTGAGTATTGTTTCATTCTTGTGTAGTACAGACGCCTCAATTACCTGCTGTATTAATGCAGGCATCTACTGCTAAGGCGTAGCTAACCATAGTAGAAGCCTGCGTCCAAATACGGAACATTCCCTTCATCATTTTGTTCCTTATTAGTACAGAAGCACACAACACCAAAAAGCTGCTCATATTTGAAGCATCATTGTATCACTCACTGTTTTTTAAATATATCCAGTGCAAACAAACAAAACCAAAAATTTACCTTGTGGTACCAAGCCTAAAATATTGCTAAAGGGATCAAGGTAGGGGAAGACTCTCTCTCCTTGGCTAGCAGAGGAAGTCGTCATTCCTGGTACATAAAACATCAGCGGCACTTGGGTAGCAACGTCAAAATTGCTGTATTTTGCCCATTCACCATGCTCTCCTAGGGACCATCCTAAATGACAGAGTATAATTCAGAACAGATACAGACTTGTAATTTAGAAGTCATTTCTTTTTCACTGTAAAGTGACTTTGGCAGTTGAGGCCATTAGTCTTATCAAGGTTATATTAAAACGCAAATAACCTATCTGTGTTTAAACATAACAAGATTTTTCTAATACAAAAACTATTTCAACAGGCATGTAAATCTTGCAACTTGATATTCTCATATCAAGGAAACAATTACACCTGTCTCTATTTCCATTATCCTAGATTAGAATTAGGAAATCAGTATTAAAACAGCATAAAAGAGGAACTGGGATTAGTCATTGCACCTGCAAGAATCTTCACCTTGAAGTTTTGTGCAGCTGCCAGCTCTCCAATACCAGTTACACTGTAACTGAATATCTCTTGGAGCCAATACTGCTATCTAAGCCAGACTGCCACATCAGGATGCTACTCTGAAGAAAGCAATAGAGTTAAAATCTCTTTAGCTTTCCCCATCCTCTTGGAGAAGATGCCAACATGGCTTCCTTTCAGGGCAGACTGATTGCTAACTTCACTATTTGCAAAATTTTTTGTCTCATTTTGCTGACATGGTACTGGAAACACCACTTGTTTACAGTTAACCACAGCAAGAAAAGCAGAAGAAAAAAAAAGAGAAAGAAAAATAAAGAAATGAAAGAAGGAAATTCAGACTGAGTGGCAGATTGGCAAGTCAGGAGGTACATCTAGAACTTCTTTTGTACAAGAAGTGTTAATTCTATTACTCTGCAATTCACAAGGGCTTTTTTACACAGACATACTCACAAACCTTAACCAAACATGTGACTTTAAATTGTTGTAGTTAAGTCATACCCTGTTTTAAGTCAGCTAAGCCATTTCACAATTAAGAGGACCACAGGAAGATTATCTTAATGAATATTAGAATACTGAAGCAATTACAAGCTTGAGGCATTTTTCCCATAATTCAAAGACCCCAAATATGAGAGGGGAAAACAAATTGCTATCAGTTTACACACTGCTAGCAGCAATGACGTGCAAAAAAAAGAAAACAAAACCCAACATTTTAGTGGTTAATGAGAAAGCTTGTTGCCCACTGTAGCAGATGCTCTTTACAAACTGCAAAGAGGGCGACATGGTGGCAATCCTATAGCAGCGCTCTTCCCAGCAGGAGCCACTCCTTGAGGTAGGAGGTGGGAATGTAGTAAGCTCAGCCCAGTGTTCTGGAAGGCAGCCTCATAACACACTCATCTCTATACTCATAGCCAACCCTCAACCTGATTAAAGACAGAGGTGCCTGCAGAGGAACAGAGCCACAGTCATAGAACTCCATGTCGGTCCATTAAGGATGGACAGACTAGCCAGATATACATGGTACAGCAGCTCTGCTATGCATTATAAAAACACACACCTAATTAACACGCCAGCACTGAGTTGCACAATTAAGAATTTACCAGCAGGGAGCTGGAGGAAGATTTAGACACTTACCATGATCAGCAGTAAAAACTACTATTGTGCTATTTGAGAGTCCTACATCATCTAAAGCATTCAAGAGCAGGCCGACCTGCATATCCAGGTAAGAAACTGCTGCATAGTAGCTCTGACGAATCAGCCTCTGAAAATTAAGAAACAGGAGAAAAAAGAAAAAAAAAAGCTGGATACCTCAGAACATCTAAAAGCAGCCTCTTGCTCCCTTGCATTTGAATAAGTTATGGAAGTTTGATTTCACTGTATTGACAGCTTACCTGGAAGTCATCTGGAAGTGGCCCATAAGGGAAAGTAACATTTAATGCTTTCACATCATCCCTCTGTCTGATATCCATCCAGGGGTTGTACGCCACAGGAGGTAGTTTCTCAGGCACCCAGGGATCTGGGGCTAATGTGATGTTTTCCAGGGGGTACAACTTCAGAAATTCCTTTGCAACACAAGCACACAAAGACTGTCCTCACCTTTAAGGTCTACTGTTATATTGCATTGCAAACCATTAACCGTTTCTCCTTGCATGACCCTTCCTTAATATTCTTACAGTTAGTTTATAAGACTTCAGCCATCCCCAAGTACAAAAAGGTAACATTGTTATGTTAGTTAATTCCAACAAATTTCTGAAAAATTCTGAGTTAGTAACTGGTATCATATCTCTTAACACAGTCTCCCGAATCTCAAAGTTACACTGAAATATAAGGCCCAACGTTGCCACCTCTAATATGAGTAGGACTTCTGCTACTGGCTCATATGGAGAAGCGAGAAGGCCTTACTATGTCACATCATGACAAATAGTATCTCCATGCAATAGCTATCAGACTATTAAGGTGGTAGATGTCCAAATTTTAGCTGACTGGTCACAACTCTCACTAAACACCCTGAAATTCAACACAGCTCTAAAATTATATTGAGTAAAGGCTGTTTTTCAGTTTTCTTTTCAGAAACAATAATAACAAAGCATCTGTGAAACAGCTTTAATAAGAAAAACACTTTTCTAAGTTCCTTTCACCACAGGCTTTAGGTTCCTCACCTGTGGATACCTCAAAGGGATGTGTGGCTTATGGTAACCAACAGCCAGGAAGAATTTTTGCTTCTTGGTTTTCATAACGTTCAGTAAGCGTATGGCTTCTTCAGTGGTTTGAATGTCAGGCAGAGTACCACCAGGCATTTCTGTCACATCTACTGGGCACACCAAGTTAGCATAAAGTCTTCCATCTTTTCCCCTGCAGGTCTTAAAAAAAAAAAAAAAAAAAAAAAGTTATGTAATTTAACTTCTGCACAAGCAAAGAAATAATCTTCAGTTCTGTAATTGTCAAATAACTTTGTTTCTCAACCCTTTCACATACTGCAGATCATATGCAAAAATGAATTTCACAACTTCTGTGAACACTGAAACCACCAACCAGCTTGATGACTGAGGCAGAAAGTTTCAGGGGCTGATGAATGCACAAAACATACAACAATTTTTATGTCTAAAGAAAAGCAGAATCTCTTCTAAAGCTGGCCAAAACTTGAAAAGTAGTTACACAGAAAAAGACAGAGCTTCTATAATGAATAGAGGCTCTGACCTATTAACAAGAAGGTACAACCTGGTTACACTATACACATGCATTTTTTGATTCCTCTGATCCCATAGAAAGCTGCCTGAAAGCTACTAATGAGTCATTAATTTCTGAGCAAGTCCAGCCATTTATGGTCAGTGAGGAAAGATAAATTCACACAAATGGCTGCCAAGAAAAGGCGGCCTCAGCAGGTAGCTTGGGAGAGCTGCTAAATGAACGTAAAGAGAAGTATGTCATGGATACAAATGCTGTTGTTAAAATCAGTATTTTTCAGCAGTAAATGCAAGAACAAAGTATCACCAAGGCTGCCTGTACCCTCACAGCTGCATCTCCTAGCTCTGACATTTACAGACTCCAGCACACAGTGTTATTCCAGTACGTGCACAAGTGTAAAATAAATTCTTTTAGGCCATGTTTAAGAGTAACAAACATTCTAGAAAATCAAATTAAAGTTTCAGATAATTTAAAGTTTTTTTCAATTATGAGTTCCCCTCCCTGGCTCGGCTCTATATCTGTAATATAAATTCACCAAGCCTATGACAATGTTTTACAAAAAAACCATTCAGTTACAACTGAATAGAGTAAGACCAGCATGGAAGCTGACAACTGCACTTTTCAGATAAAGAATTCCATGACATAGACGCATGGTTAAGATCACTTTATCTTGAATTCATCTTTATATCTCAGTAACATTACCAAATTCTAATTTCTAAATACTTAAGTTCAGAATGGGCTTATGAATTAACATGACACAACTTACCATGGAGTACAGACCTCCCTTGGAAGTTTTAGCAGCAGTATCAAACTGGAGTAGTTATTTCCTTGTCCAGTGTTACAGTCTCAAAAGCCAGACCACAGGCTTATGTTAGACACAAAGAACTTTGTTATACCTGAAAACCTTTCTTTGTTAGCATCCCACAAATCACTTTTACCTTATCATTTTCATATTTTTCAGTAGAAGGATGAAAGGGTGGAATGGACCAGCTGTATGGATAGTCATCGCTGTAATTGGATGAAACTCCTGACAAAAGTAAACATATAAAAGTGTTCCAGTAATTCACTAAATCAGGAAGCTCCAATGCAAACGTGAGTTGTTTTCAAAATATATGTTTATTTGTAATTCCACATTCTAAACATAGGCTATTCTCCCTGAAATACACCTGTTATTGAGAAAAGACACTTAAGCTTTTCAAAGAACCTTACTTTAGGAGCAGAAGAAACAGAACTAATAATATATACATCCCTAATCAGATTTTTCATCAACTGAACATCTGTAGACCCACATAAGTTAATCTCTGGGGTAAAGATTTACCAGAAAGAGAATCACCTAAGTATTATACTATTTTTCATCTCAGTGGTGTTATTAGTTTTTAACTAAAGAACCAATTTCCTATTTAACCAGTAACATCAGCCATATGGTCTATATCTCCTGATCCAGACAGCCTATTGCATAACATGAAATGTGTGTATGCAAAACTAGGACAATGAGGCTGTTCACCTTTAGTAGACACCTAATTTCAAGACATGTTTTGAAAATGGCAAACATTTCTTCCCATAACCCCTAGACAGAACATGAAAATATGTACTAGATAGTAGTCATCTAATAAATCTTGAGGTATTAGAGATGAACATAAGATTGCCTTTAAATGATCATCTATAACCATAATCTGCCAGACACAACGATTTAAGTTGTCCATATAGATAAAAATCATGTCATTCATACACACACATTCTCAAAAACAGACCTCATATACAGAGTATGTTATGCAGACAACAATTCAAACCTTACCAGGATGAAAAACTTTCCCCACAGACATGGTCACGTAGCCATTCTCTTTGAAATACTGGGGCATTGTGGAATAGTTTCCTGAATGCACTCTCCAGTAGGAGTAGAAGTCATACAGCCGGGTAGTATCAGGTCTGCGCCCAGTAAGGAATGACACTCTACTTGGTGCACACACAGCTTGCTGAGGAGAGAGCCAGACAAAAGGAAAATCAGTTCTGAACATAAAACAAAGCATACCTAGCAACTGCAACCTACCAACTTCAGCATGGCTGGACAAAACATCCAAGGGCTCAAAACTGCAGTGAAAGTGATATACTTCAAGCTGGCTGAACAGCATCTTTATTGGGAACACAAATTCCCAACTGGAACATTTTATCAAGATATACATTTACCTATTTATCATTTTCCTTTGATAACCAATTCCTCCACGCTAAAGTTCATAAATTACATTTCAGCATAACCATTCTTTTCTAATACAATTATTTAAGTAGTTAAGTAATTAAATAAATACCTTTTTTCCCAAAGATCTGCCTAAAACCTATTGTTATAATACCAGTATGTATTTTGCAGAGAGAAAACATTTTTGTTTTTATCTCACCTGTGCATATGCATTGCTGAAGACAATACTATGAGAAGCAAGTTGATCAATGTTAGGAGATTTCACAAGGTTATCTCCATAACAACCCAAAACAGGACGCAGGTCATCCACAACTATAAAAAGGACATTCATGCCATCTAAGAGGAAACAGAACAAGGATACACTAACTTGAGCTTCAGCTATTTTACACACTTAATACAGCCCAGAAATTTTCTGGAAAATTTAACCTGGAAGAATATTTAAGAGAAATAAAATAAGTTAAGTCAGCAAGAACACTGAATATCTTTACAAGGAAATGTAAATACTGGGATTCAATCCCTCAACCAACAGAAACGAATTCAAAGGTTCTCTTTTTATTTGGCCTAGGCAGAACAACTTCCATTCCCTTTCACTTCCCTTTTTCACAGAATCATAGAACGAGTAAGGTTGGAAAAGACCAGTAAGATCATTTTGTCCAATCATCAACCCTTCCCCACCATGTCCCTCAGTGCCACACCTCCACAGTTCTTTAACACCTTGAAGGACAGTGACTCCACCAACTCCTTGGGCAGCCTCTCTACTCTTTGTAACAATAAATCTTTCCTAGCATCCAACCTGAACCTCCCCTGGTGCAACTCGAAGCCATCACCTCTCGTCCTATCGCTGTTACCCGGGAGCAGAGGCCGACCCCCACCTCCCCACAACCTCCATTCAGGGAGCTGTGCTTTAAGGTCTCCCCTGAGCCTCCTCTGCTGCAGACTGACCCATCCCAGCTCTCAGGCCGCTCCCCATCACACTCGTGCTGCAGAGCCCTCACAGCTCCGCTGCCCATCGCTGGACACTCTCCAGGGCCTCCACGCCTGTACTGCAGTGAGGGGCCAACACAGCACTGAGCTGTGACCTCACCAGTGCACAACAGGATGACCACCTCCTGCTTCTGCTGCCTGCACTACTGCTGACAGAAGCCAGGATGCCACCACTGGCTTTCTTGGCCTCCTTATTTCCCTCCACAGCATTTTCTTCAGCTACCGCCAATTCTGTACAGAAAAAAAAAAAAAAAAAAAAAAAAGCTGCAGTCTTTTAGTTCTACCTCCTTTTAAACTTTACAAACTAGGGCCAAAGGAGGATTGTTAAGCTGCATAATCCTGCTCCAAACAGAGTAAAATAAAGCGACGAGCTATCTAACACGAAGCACATGTTATTAAACACTCTCTGAAGGCAGCATGCTATATTACAGCTCCAACACCACAAAAAGTACCGGCAGCCAGCAGCACTCAGAGCCCCGCCGGAACCCGGCACGGAGCGAGGGAGCCCAGCCTGCAGCACGGCGCCCGCGCCCAGAGCTCGGCTCTCCACGCGGCGGCCCGGCAGGAGCCATGCCCTCGCACGGCGCCTTAACCCCGGCCCCGGGAAGCCCGGCCCGATTCGGCCCTCCCTTTCTGCTGCCGGGAAGGACGAGACCCACCCAGGCCCCGCCGCACCTCCGGGCCCCGCCGTCCTGCGAGTGCGGAGCCTGGGGACCGCCGCCGCCACGGAGGAGAGCGCGAAGACCGCGCACGGGGCCGCCAGCAAACAGACGAAGAGTCGGGCGGCGGCCGCCATGTCGCAGTGCCGCGGGGCTAGCGCACCCGGCGGGGCTCTGAGCCCCGGCTCAGTCGCCGTGCCGTTCTCCCGCATGGTGGCGCCGTAGTCCCGCGCAGAGCTGCGCTGCGCCGGGCGCGGTCCGGGTGCGGCGCGCCGCGGGAGCGTTCGGGGCAGCGGGCGGCCGGGAGGGACTGCGGGGGGAGCGGCGGGCCGGATCAGCGGCGCGGCTCAGGCGGCGTTACGGTCTGCCAAGGGAGACGCTGCAGAGTGAGTGCGCGGGTTCGCGTTCTTAGCACCATTTAGTCCTTCCGGGAGTCCCTAGGCATTTAGTGCGACAGTACTCCTCGTTAAGGGAATGGTACCCGGGTAATTACGTCTTCCCCATGCAGATCACAGCGTTGAGGAATGAGGAAGTCAGGTGCGTTACACTTCATATTTAGAGAAGTTCTCTCTGAGTGATACTTAGCTCTCATCCCGTTTGTTAATCAGATCTGCTGCTAGTTAATGCTCATTTTCTTTAAACATGTACTGTACGTCCAGAACTACTACGAGATCCAGGGGCTGAGTTGATGCCGTCTGTTGGGGATGCTCCGTACAGCAGGCAGCAAGCACTGGGCGCCAGGGCTGAGATGTGCACGTTGCTGGCCTCAGTGGACAGGAAAGCTGCATGTTGTTTCCTCTGTGCAGTATTAAAACATACTCCGTAAAAAGCCCTGAAACTCTGCATGGTTTATGTTTTGAATAATGGAAGAGGGAAGGGTTTATTGCTGGTATTCCTGAATGACATGAACTTGTGGTTAACCATACAAATGGTTCCCATTTGCAACTGTAAGGTTACCGAAGAGCAATATAGCAACTCAGAAAAGAATCATAGAAACACAGAATGGCCTGGGTTGAACAGGACCTCAAAGATCATCTCATTTCAACACCCCTGCCACAGGTGAGGTTGCCAACCAGCAGCCCAGGCTGCCCAGAGCCACATCCAGCCTGGCCTGGAATGCCTGCAGGGATGGGGCATCCACAGCCTCCTTGGGCAACCTGTTCCAGTGCCTCACCACTCTATGAGTGAAAAACTTCCTCCTCATATCTAACCTAAACCTCTCCTGTCTCAGTTTAAAACCATGCCCCCTTGTTCTATCTCTATCCAGCCTTGTGAACAGCCATTCCCCCTCCTGTTTATACGCTCCCTTCAAGTACAGGAAGGCCACAATGAGGTCTTCCCGGAGTCTTTTCTTCTCCAAGCTAAACAAGCCCCGTTCCCTCAACCTTTCCTCATAGGAGAGCTGCTCCAGCCCTCTGACATCTCAGTGCCCTCCTCTGGACCCGCTCCAAGAGCTCCACGTCCTTCCTGTGCTGGGAGCCCCAGCCTGGATGCAGTACTGCAGAGGGGCCTCCCCTCAGAGGGGGGCAATCACCTCCCTCTCCCTGCTGGCCACCCCTTTTTTCATGCAGCCCAGCACACAGTTGGCCTTCTGGGCTGCAAGCACACACTGCTGGCTCATGTCCAGCTTCTCGTCCACCAGGACCCCCAAGTCCTTCTCCGCAGGGCTGCTCTCAAGGAGATCTTCCCCCAGTTTGTATAAATACCTGGGATTGTCCCAACCCAAGTGCAACGCCCTGCACTTGGCCTTGTTGAATCTCATTAGGTTTTCATGGGCCCACTTCTCCAGCCTGTCCAGGTCCCTCTGGATGCTTCCCTTCCTTCCAATGTATCGACTGCACTGTTCAGTTTGGTGTCATTTGCAAACTTGCTGAGGGTGCACTCAGTGCCATTGTCTGTGTAGTTGATGAAGATGTTGAAGAGCACCAGTCCCAAGACCAATCCCTGAGGGAAGCCGCTTGCAACTGGCCACTACCCTGACACAGAACCATTATCACAACCCTTTGGCTGCGTCCAGCCAACCAAATGAGTTAAAAGACCATAGTTATATGGACCTAAACACTTAACAAGCAGGTGAATTGACTAAATATAAAAAATATGAATATAAAAAGCATACACCAAGTTTTCACTCAGTGGCATGCAAATACTGCAGTCTGCTGATGTTAACCAAGATGGCACATGTTGCTTTCCTTTCTTTTTTCACAAATGTCAGGTGCTCCTTTGACTACAAGCGGCAGATCAGCAGTGAAACAGACTGGCAAATATCTATGCCTCTATGACCAGACTATGAACAATAAAACTAGAGGAAAAGCCTCTACTACAGAAAACATGCAATTTTTCTTTTTTCTTTTTTTTTTTTTTTACAGAAAAATGCAAAACAAATGGATATAAGAAAGAAGCCTTTTACACTAAGGGTGGTGAGGCACTGGCACAGGTTGCCCAGAGAGGTAGTAGTGCTCCATCCCTGGTGGAATGAGGAAGGTGAGGCTAGGCAGGCTCTGAGCACCTGCTGAGCTGTAGATGTCCCTGATCAGTGCAGGGGAGTTTTACCAGGTGGCCTTTAAAAGTCCCTTCCAACTCTAAAGAATCTATGATTCCATGATTCAAATAACATAATCTCCAATGGAAGAAAGATGCAGAGCCCTTGGAATGGGTCACTTGGAGGGTCACTAAGATGATCAGAGAGATGGAATACCTTTCCTGTGAGGAAAGGCTGAGGAAACTGGGCTTGTTTAGCTTGGAGAGGGCTCCAGGAAGACCTCATTGTGGCCTTCCAATACTTTCAGGGGGTGGATAAACAGGGCAGGGAATTACTGTTTACATGGGTTGATAGTGATTTGATGGTGATTTGCCCCTGTACTTGGCACTGGTGAGGCCTCACCTCGAGTACTGTGTTCAGTTTTGGGCACCTCAGTACAGAAAGGATGTGGAGGTGCTGGAGCAGGTCCAAAGAAGGGCAGCAAGGCTGGTGAAGGGCTTGGAGAATATGGCCTACAAGGGGAGACTGAAGGAACTGGGGCTGTTCAATGTGGAGAAAAGGAGGCTGACATGAGACCTTATTGCTCTCTTCCAATATCTGAAAGGTGATTGCAGTGAGAGCGGGGTTGGTCTCTTCTCACTGGTGACAGGTAACAGGATGAGGCTGGGTCTGGTTGTTGGGACCCTGCACATAGCAGGGGGGTTGAAATGAGGTGATCATTGTGGTCCTTTTCAACCCAGGCCATTCTGTAATTCTGTGAATATATAATTTTATTCTTTATGTGCCTCAAGAGTGGGTGGCTCTTTTTTGTGAAAATTAAAATGTTGCCAGTGTGATCTTTAAGAGAAAAATGACCGAATCCATTGCTTCTTTTTCTGTATGCTGAGAACAAGCATTTCAAAACAAAATCAGTAGCTGAGAAGTTCAAATATAACCAACCCCACCCCATTGGGTAATTAAGTAGTCTTGTTGTACCCTCCAGCCTACCAGAGCCAGGGCAGTAGATTTATCAGGTGTAATTAGTTCACAGCAGGTCCAAGCAGCAAAAAGCACACAAAAAAACCTCGATGCCTTCTCAAGTTATTGAACATACTGTTCATGTACATGTTAATTGTACACCTTTCAAGGGTCTGTGTCTTGCTGGGTTTGTTGGATCTCCTTCACACTTTTGGTACAGGTGGCTTGCACAATACCTCCAGTACATGCAAGACACAGAAAAATTAACACCAATATGCAAGTTCTATTTACATGTACAAGTGATATACCTCATCTGTATTAGAATTTAATATTTTCACATGTTTGTAAACTGAATGCCTGATAGTTTCCTATAACCAGTTTCCTTGTCCATCTCATTAGGAGAATGGGATAGGGAATAACCTGTTTCGCTGCTCTCTACATAAACATTCCTGAACCCATATGCAATGGATGGGCTTATCATAAACTTTTGATCTCACCAGCGAGAATTAGCTAAAATGATCTGTCACAATCTTATTCTATAGGATGTATAGCTGAAAAACCTGATGTATTATATATTAGTATGCACATGCACATTTAATCACATGAACTTTCTCTAAAATAATTAGAGTAATGTGTATTTTTATTCCTTTCTAGAGACATTAAAAATGCCTAAAGTACATGAGGAATCCTGTTACTACAAATTCAGTTACTGCAAATCATGTAGTGAGTAACCAGCTCATTCAGTTAATTTGATACATATTTTGGAATTAATTTTGTATGTAAGCACATCTCACAGGTATCAGCATCTCTCCTAGCAAAGATGAGCTGCTAGAAATATTGAATAATGCATCCCTAAGTGAGACTTCTTCATTCAGAGACTTTTCATGGAAAAAGCAGAGCAATTTTTCTGCTGTTCTACGTGGATTTAATTACCATAAAACTTACCTCTCTCAAATGCAAATATGTTAAGTGGCACTTGATAAGGTTTGCCTGATACACATATTTAGCAATCATCTCAAGTTCAGTCCACTAGAGAACAAACTGCACAGAAATTCTTTTCAAAGATCAAGCAAACTTGATGCTAGAAAGTGAGCTGGAATTATTGCAGGCACTGAAATCAGAGCCCTAATAGTATGTCTTTGACAAACTGTTCCCACAGCTCAGATGTTCACTCCACCCTGGATGTAAGGTCATCTGAGCTGCCTGTGATTCAGTTCCTGAGCTAACACCACTGTACTGGCTGTGATGAGTCAGGACAGTAAAGAAAGGTTAAATCCAGACGCTGCCTGAGCTAGAGACAACACTCCTCCTTAGCCATTCTACTAGAAATTCCTTCCAGATCAGCCAAGATCTTCTACCTACTGCCATTGCCACTGAGTATCAAATCTGGCACAGCCTAACAGAGGCATATACTGAGGACCTGGGGGTCTGCAGTAGTGCTTGCACAAACATTAACAACATAGATGGGCCACCATCACAACAGCTGGATATCTTAAAATCAACCAGCTTCTATGACAGACTCAATTTAAGACACAGCAAAAAATAGTGCAGCAATATTTTAGTAGCAAAAAAATCCCATTAATGCAACTCCCTAAGGAATGGCTGTACTATCAGACCCATAGCAGATCTTATAAGGTACTGTCTTCATGTCTGGGAATACCTTCCCGGAAAAAAATTCCACATGCACACTTCTTGTTTGAAAGAGAATTTCCTCAGTTTTGTTTGGAAATTGCTTTTCTTTAGTGTTCAAAGATCTTGAGCCAAAATCCAACAAGATAACTAATGCTGACAATTCAGCATCTAAGGAATAGGCTTGTAAAGAAGTACATGCAAGTATCAGAGGAATAACATTACTTTGCCATACAAAGTATGTGATCACTTTGGTTTTCTCTGCTGTTTACTTGCGCAGTAAAATGACTTTGATCCTCTTGCTGGATGGAGGGCAGCAACATGCCAAGGGCTAACTACCAAAACGGGAATAAAAAATACTTTAAAACTTACAGGTTTTCATGTTCTTCCTTTCCTCTGAAGAGGAAGACAGAAGATGCTTTTATGACAAAGTCAATATGGTCAGGAAAAATAATATATGCCAGGTGTGGAGCTCAGCTTTGGAAGGATGTCTTGGCTCTGCACATCTGTATCCTGTTCTTGCACATGGTCCCCACTGAATTCACAACAAGTTGCATTTGTCTCAAACAGTATCTCCAAATCTATGTTAAGTTCATTAGCAAGTCTAAGGGATTTGTTTCTCTGTTGCTCAGGAAGTCATTCTAAGAAAGCAGGTTTCCATAAACAAGTGTTTGGATACAATGATCATTTCACTCAAACTCTGAGCTACGCTATTTTCAGTGAATCAATACAACTAACTTACATGGAATATTGATTATTATTCATTTCTCATGCATTAGAGAAAGCATTTGACTAATCAAGAAGGTTCTAAGTGGCAAAAGTCACTTATCTCTACAGTGATTTTTAAAAAGCACTGTTTTCATTTTTGTTTGATGTACCAATCAACTTCATTTCTGTAAAAGTTGATATATGGCAAATGAGAAACAGGCCTGGTAAAAAACTAATGCATGCATTAATATCTGCAGTCTTCTCTAGCATATATGGTGAGGAAGTGAAATCCAACAGCAGACACGGAGCTGCCAGAACCACTGAGACATAAAGTTGATGGCTCTAAATAATGTTTTTATTTCTGAAAGATGTCATAGGTGTACTTCCAGAACCAAATCAAGTGTCCTTTAAGTCTTTTGTGAACCTTAGCACCCAAGGGTAAGCCAAAAACACTGTATCAAACACACCTGCATAGACCTTGTTACAACTCTTATAATAAATGATTGAATAGGATTGTGGGCAAGTACACTGCAGCATAGCCTCTGAGAAATAACCTCTGTGTCCACAGGCATTGGTAAGGGTAGTTGCTCTAGTTATACAGTGAATGCAATAAAGAGAGAGAAGCCTGTATAAATGTCATGTAATGCTACAGAATTCTTTAATGAGGGACTGATCTGTGATTTAAACATTTACAAACTCACTCACTTGCAAATTTTGGTTGTTTGGATTATAGTTTCAGTGTAACTACAAAAATAAAGTTACAAAAATCTGACTTCTGTTGCTAACAGTGAAATCAAACCAACCCTTAGCAGCTGCTGCAAAGGGTGGGAATAAGCTCATCAGTATTCGAGTACTGCTAACAGGGATCTCCAGCTCTGTTAAGCAACTCTGTTTCAAACATTATAACCTTACAATTAGTAAGTTATGAGAAGTACAGGACTTCTTCACTTAGACTAAGATGATGTTTTGTACAGTGTCATTCTGCTTACAAAGCATAGGTGATTCCTGTAAAGATAAGGACCGTGCCTTCTATCTATGCATAGTGTTACAAGGGGGAAAGCAGGAGGGAAAGAGTGGGATTCTGTAATAAGGTAACACTAAGAATTGCTTAAAGTTAGGATAAGGCCCTTTGGAAATGAGCAAGGACTTACTGCTGTACAATTTTTTTGAATGACACTTGTTATTATGTTTGATAATACACTACAGTAGTAAACAACAAAGATACAGAAATTGTAATAGATAATAATGTATTTTGACATAATCAAATTCTTTCTTTTTCTATTATCTCCTTTCTTCACAGCTTTCAGAGGAAAAAATCCGTGAGGCAGAAAATTCAGAACTACAAAGAATTATTTTTTGCTTATTGCTGCTGTAAACATTTTACGCAGTATTCCAAGTTCACTGCCTACACAATAGCAGACTGGGTCAGTGGAACCCCAGCGATTTCCAAATTCTGACTCATAAGGCCTGATCTCCAGCTACCCATGAGTAATACTATTTCATATGCTAAAACAGGTGTACACCTCCAGAAGCATCTCGCCAAAGAGCCACTTATGACCCTAGTGCACAACAAGCCCTGCAGCAGGTTTTCTGATCCACCAGAAGAAAAGTTCTTGCAAATGTTGTTTCCCTAACAGTCTCACACAATTAATAACTAACAGATACAATCAACAGAGTATTCCAAAGTTGGTGCTATCCTTAGTACAGCTGCAGAATTGAATAGCTTGTGTCTGGTTACTAAAAGAGTGAGTCAGCATTTCTGTTGTTAGTATGAGTGAGACAAAATTCCAAGACTATTCCTTTGTCTAACCTGTATCCACTCCCCTACCACAACAGCACTGCTGTCAGAAATGCTGGATCCTAAATGCCCTTTGCTGAGAGTACTCTGTTCTCCTAAATATGATACTTAAGATAACTAGTCTTTTCTGTATCGTTCTGGATATAAACAGTCCCCTTTTAGTCAATGAGAAGGTGTTTGCAAGAGCTGTTCAATGAGTAGGCCCTTTGTCCTGTAATTTGGCAATGCTATTCTATGAAGGCTCAGGTGAAAACAATAAATGTGTTCAAGGGCATGTTTGTGAAATAATATATTTTATCACTGTTTACTTCAGTAACTTTCATATGGATCACGTTAAGTGACAAAAAACCCAAACAACTAAAGCCACAATCAACCCTTACTCTGAAATATTCTACCAGCAATAAGTTTTGGGAAACAGATTTGCTGGGAGAAGGTAATGGGAGTCTGTCTTGGGGCTGGTGCTCTTCAACATCTTTCTCAATGACACAGACAGTAGGATCGAGTGCACCCTCAGCAAGTTTCCTGATGACACCAAGCTGAGTGGTGCAGTTGACACAACAGAAGGAAGGGATGTAATTCAGAGGGACCTGGACAGGCTTGAAAAGCGGGCACGTGAGCTTAATGAGATTCAAAAAGGCCAAGTGAAGGGTGTTGCACTTGGGTTGGGGCAATTCCAAATAGAGTACAGAGTGGAAGAACTCCTGAAGAGCAGCCCTGCAGAGAAGGAGTTGGGGGTTCCTGGTGGACAAAAAACTGGATATGAGCCAGAAATGTGTGCTCGCAGCCTGGAAGGCCAACTGTGTCCTTGGCTGCATTAAACAGAGGGATGGCAGCAGGGAGGGAGGGGATTGTTACACAACTGCTCTGCCTTCGTGAGACCCCATCTGCAGTACTGCAACCAGGCCTGGGGCCCTCAGCACAAGAAGGATGTGGGGCTGTTGGAGCGGGTCCAGAGGAGGGCTGCAAATATGTTCATAGGGCTGGAGCACCTCTCTAGTGAAGAAAGGATAAGGCAGCTGGGCTTATTCAGCCCAGAGAAGAAATGGCTCTGGGGAGACCTCATTGCAACCTTCCAGTTACTTGAGGGGATCGTATAAACAGGAGGAGAGCAATGTTTTACATAGATAGTGATGCAACAAGGGGGAATGGTTTTAAACTAAAAGAGAGAAGATTTAGAACAGATACTAAGAAAAAATTCCTTGCTCAGAGGGTGGCGAGGCCCTGGTACTGCTGCCCTGAGCTGTGGGGGCCCAACCCTGGAGGTCCCCAAGGCCAGGCTGGGTGGGCCCTGGGCAGCCTGAGCTGGGGGCAGTCAGCCCACAGCAGGGGCTGGGCGTGGTGATCTTTAGGGTCCATTCCAACCTAAGCCGGTCTATGATTCTATGATTCTATTTCTTCCTAAAGGTAACCTTATACAACATTTTGTTCAAACATACTGCAAATTAATTCTCTTTTCTATTTATACAATAACATTTCTGCTTTAAATGCATTTTTGTAATGATAAACATGAAAAAAAAAAAAAAACCACTCTAAAATTACCAAAGACATGTGATCCTTTGCTATTAAAACAAAAACAAAACTTTCCTTAATTCTGGTCATAAATTAAAGTACTGCAGGGTTACAAGTCTGTACTAATGTTATAGGTGTTTAGAATTTGGGTAACTACTACTTTTGGCAAGTAGTGAAGAAGAAAGTGTGAGCTTAAAGAAAAATATAAAAATCTGAGGGCTAACATATGCTATCTTGAGCAGACAAAGTTCAATTCTGATTAAAAAAACAAAGCTCTGCAAGACATGTGACAGGAATATCAATGAACAAATCAAAGATAGTGCCACTGCTCAAAAAGCTGTAAAAATAAGCAAAAATCAATTCTCACTAGTTTCTAGATTTATCTCATTTTAGTTAATGTAGAAAATCTTATCTAAATACACAGCACTCAAACTAAAGAAATCTAAACCCAGGTCAGATTGACCTGTGTTCTCCAGTTAATACAAAACAGACCTCACCTTGGTTCTGTTAGAACCAATAACAATGCCATCACCACTGATTTTTGCCAGAGCCATAGTGGGCTGCCATTTCAATGCCCATAAAGCAGCTTCAGGGTACTGTGTATGTAAATCTCCAATGCTGCAGAGACCTGACAAATTATTTGGTACAGTAGTTCTGCCAAAAATTAGAAATGCAAGCAGAGAAAACCACATAGCTTCTATGACAACTGAGATGTCTCTGAAAGTATCCACAATTCCAGTCACCCATTACATGATAGCAGGGATTACCCATGGTACTGATTTGGTATAAGCTCTCACGATGTTCTTACTCTTTTAAAGTCAGTAGCATTGCTACTGTTTTCCTTTGCAGATGATAGCAAAAACAGAGATAATTCAGTTTTCTGTTTTACTGGAGCTTTCTGAAAAAGCCTTTGTATTTTGGAGCTAAATATCTCCCAGTTGGTCTCTTCCTGGAAAGGTCACTTCTTTCCTGTTTCAGAATATGTCCACTGAAAAATTTCTGGAACATTATGAGTTTGGCTGGTCCAAGTAGCCTGATATCAAGTGCTGGATGCTATGCATGGATTTTAAGAATATTGCCAGGACAGTGGGTGATGTGACCCACCATCAAAGCCTAATAAAGTTAAGAAGGCCTTGAAGGAAACATTGACTCTGAATAAATCACCATTATGATGAAATTGATAGTTCTTATTTGAGAAGAAGGATCCAACCCCCGTTCTTCCATCTTTGCTTCAAAATCTCCTTGAACACTCTGAGAGGGAAAGGAGTGACACAGAGTAGCACCAAACATGAGTAACTTGTAAGCCATTGGCGAGGCAGGATGAAGACTGCAAAGATGAGCAAAGTGGTATGGAGCACAGATTGCCTACATTTTCTTCCTCTTAACAGGAAGGCAAGTAATGAATGAGCAAAACAGATTAAGATGAAAAAGTGAGTATCTATAATTAAAGTAGATACAGCTTTTGCAGATGATTTCAAAACACTGCATCAAATCCTGTTTTGGCCAAACAGCTGCACATTTTCTAGCATCATACTGGCAGAATAGTTTATGAAATCCATAGGCTTCTGGATTTCCTCAAATTACAAACCCAATTGGCATTAATATGAACAGCAACTTGCTGAAGTAATAATACTTTACAAGTCAATAATTGTTTTGGGCTGCAGGACAATGATTTAGGGGCACATTCAATATACAAAAATAAAAAAAGCCTTTGCCCTTAAACTAATTTGCCAAATAAAACACAAACAATATTGTCACAGAAATGATTTCAAAGTTCAGTTTCAGAAGGCCTTACTTCCAATACTAAGCAGCTGCATTTAATGCCAACACCTATTGCATCTTTGTAGGTATTTGATCATTGCTGTTTTTAATGGTGCAAAATTGCAGGCTAAAGATTTTCTAACAGATTGAGAGAAACGTTCTTTGCCAATTACCAGTCAATCTCCACTCTGTGAACAAATGTTAACACTGAGGCATACAGTAAAATTCACAGAATTTCAAATTGGGGTTTTCAAGCCCAGAGATAAGTCTTTTTGTAAAAAATTTATTGTTCTTCACAAAACAGGAATAATGATCCTGGAAATAGGTCATGGCTATGCTGTCATCCATATAACTGAATTATTACTGAGCTACTACCCTCACTTTAAATGCTACTATATTCCAGTAATCTAATAGTGTGACTTGGAGACATTTGAAAAGCAAACAGGACACATGAATCATCAGGTGTGTTAGACAGGAGTCAAGGCTGTTACCAACAGAAAAGCAGGCTTGACAAATTAGAAGGCTGATTCAGTTTATTTTCCATCACTTCATTTTGTTCAGCCAAGCACAGGGAATGTTCTGAGTTATAGTTTTTATACAGAACCAACTATAAGTAGATGGCTTATGAAAGAAGTAACGGCACCGATTATAAAGCAGACATTATACGATGTCTTCTCGAGTTAATGTGAGGTACTGGGAATATAGAATGAAAATGAAATGTCTGTTTGGTCCCCAGCATAAACCATCTCAGGGGATTGAATTTCTAGAGCTCAAGACTCAAACGGTAGAAGACAGGAATTGGATAATGTGCTTTGTTTATCCCCTCCCTCTGCTCCCCAACCCCAACACACACACAAACACACTCCTTAAAATAAAATGTAAATTCAGGAGAAATGCAATTCTTGAAGCTCAGACACCTTGGCTGTTCTTTGCTGCCTAGCCCTTCTCCACATCACCCTCACAACTATAGTATCTGGCCATAGCAATCAAGGAAGCTGAGATCGCCAAGACATCTAAGAAAGGCACTAAAAATCCCCTTTGCGAGATTATCTGACCAAAAATTTAGATTGAGCTTTCCTGATGTAACACTGTCTGTGGAGGTTGGCTCTAATATTTCCTACGTTTTACTGATTTTTATGGCTAGGTAACACTTTTGCCCAGGGGTTTCTGGAAGCAAATAAGCAACAGAGCTGGTGTTTGTATGCAGATCAGTAGCACCAGGCTCCATGATACCCATTTTATTTCTTATGATATTGAAGCAAACTATTTGACTGCTTCCCATTAACAGCCAAACTACCCAAAAGGAAATTTGGGTATAAAACATCTTTATATTGGTGGATATGGGACTACTTAAGTTCCTTTTGCAAAACAGCATCTTGAATGGCTAAGAGGTTTTATTAACTCACAGCAGAACTGTTGCGAGGATGACACAGCACTGGCATTATTACTGTTACATTGCAGTGCCCAGTGAATGTATATTGACAAAAATATATGTTACAAATACTTAGCATGTATATACCACTCTTCCATTGCAATTGCAGTGCATGTTTTCTTAGCCATCACAGCTTTTTGCCTTACATTTAATTTAAACTTGCTGACAAAGGAGCTTGTCACAGCCGTTAGTTTCTCTGCATCATTTTAATCTGTAAAACACAGCTCATTGTATTGATCAGTATTAGAGCTTTACTGTGAACATAAATGAATATGAGCTTCTAGAGTTCTTTAGAAATGTTGACACGCTGAAGAATTTAAGAACAACTTATTTCTGAGCAGTTTATTATTACCAAAATATTTGTGTTTTCTGCACAGTTATGTTAAGCAGAGGGATCCAACATGAAGAATTCTTCTTCTTTCTGCAGAAGTGCTCAGGGCCTCACCTACCTTCAGGAACAGACTGTTGTAGCAGAAAACCTGAAGTACATCAATGGGAAGAAAGGTAGTTGTGAGTAGCTGCACCAAGAGGTGCCAGGTAGGTCGAGGCTCAATGAAGGACAATTTTTGTAAAGCTTTTTCTTAGGAGTAAAAAGTCAAAACAGACTTGATTAATTGTCAGTGCACACACTGAACATTTGCATTTTGCACAACTTTCACCCTCCTGAATATCTTTTAATCACCTTTACAGGAATTAATTTCAGGTGCACAGTAATTCAATAGAACACACTTCCCCACACACAGTTCCCCTTCATACATGCAACTGAATAGGTAGCTCAAAAAGATCATCGGATGTTTGTTTTTAGCCAAAAGATACAAAAAGACAAGGACTAGACTGCAAGCTACTTCTGAATGAAAGAGAGATCAGGAAGGGACAGGTTTTTCTTACATTGCTGTATCACATTTCAACTGCCATTTTCTCAGCTCTGGGTACATATAGTTTTCTGCTCAAAATTTCTTCAGTTATAATACCTGCTCAGTGATAGAGGCCACAAAATGAACTTTTGAAAGACTTCTCCTATAAGCTCCATTCAAACACACAAGAGTGGAGGAGTCAGGGCCTTCTATCCCAAGAGCTGGAAATCCATACTCTGCAACAATTTTTAGCTTGAGTAATTTTAGCAGATAATATACCAGTGAGACTACATAACTAGCAGCACAAATATTCCAAATTGTGTGTTTTATCTACCCAGCATACTCAGCCTGCAAGCATTATTCTTTGCTGAGTGTTCTGGAGGCTCCCACGGGCAAGCAAAGCAAGTCCCACCGCTTAAGTAAACAGCCCTAACTAAATGTATACACATATTCTTTTCAACTAGCTTTCCTTAAAAGAAAAATTATTATTATCAAGTAAACAGCAAATGCATTTGATGTTTCCCTTTTGTGTAAACGAAGATATTTTCAGTTTTTTCCCTATCTTCTTAATACAAAATATCTAGCCCTTACTTCTTCATTTTCATGAAAAACTTAAAAGATCTTTGAGCAACAACAAAAATATCACTTCTGCCCTCAGTTTTAAATCCGATTACTATAGAAAGTGGTCCTTTTGTCATTGCACTATTACATTCTTCTACAACCACAACTAACATGGAAAATTGCTGCTTCATTGTCTAGGGAAGCACTCTAATGCCTTCTCTCACCTAAAAATATAGGTATCCCCCTTTTCAATACTTCCAAGTAAACTTAGAGGAGTTGTTCTGAAGTCACAAATCCTTGTGGGACAAGTCCTTCTCTGTAATCTTCTGGTAGATGGGTTTAACTGAACCTCTAAACTACAGAGCCCTCTAATTTTGGGCTTGATCATGCCAGACATTGAACACTGGCAGAAAATGGACAACTAAGGGGATGCGTATGTACATGCATGCCCATATATACATGAATAACTCAGCTGATATTTACATGCACTTTTTACACGTGATCAAATTTTAATAAACTTTACACTTGTTATACGGAAAGGCTGCTAGTCTAGACCAGTGGCTATGCAAAATTAACTGTTACTGGATAATATTTTCACCTTTATACAGAAATTCACTGAAACACAAAAAGAAAATTGTATTCAGGCACACAATTCACAGTTGGATTAATTACTATTTTAAGTTCAAAAGTATTCCTCCTCATTTTAGGCAAGAATTTAATAGGAATTTAATTATGGCTACTAATGTCAGTTTCTGGTTATCTAAGTAACAACTTCAACAGACAATTTAATGGAAGGAAAGTAGGATATTACAATTAATAATGTCTCTTTTAATACCCTATTACCTATGAGCCAGGAAAAAAAAGGCAAACAGATAATCATAAATCTTAAAGGAATCAAGTTTGGATGGACAGGCTGACTATCTAATCTACAGTAGAAAGTACTGCTGTTGTTTTCTCTCTAATGGCTCTGCTCTACGTTTTATGAGCTATTAGCTGCTTTCTCACAGCATCATAAACATTTGGATGGCATTGTGAAGAAGCATTTTGACTAATTGCTCAGATCAGGAAAATAAATAATTTTCATTCCTAAGCTATTAGATTTAGCTGAAAGGGGTTGAATGGAGGTGACTGATACCATAGCCTGCTGTCTGCTCCCCGTGTCATTTTGTTTTTTGTTTTACTGGGCTCGACAAAAATGAACATATATCCTTCAGTAGCCACTTCTCAACTGCTCTGCTCTCTGTCTCTTGGCTCTGAAACCCTACAGCAGCTCTGTGGATACTTACGAACTTCCCAGATATAAATAAAATTCCAAAATAAAAGACTATTTGAACAGGCTAAAAGCAAACTAAAGAAACTTAGCAGTCAGGAGGAGAGAAGAAAAGCATTTAATTTGGCTCTGGGTGGTAACACCACTGACATTTGCCAGCTACAAGGCCAGGCAGTGACTTCCCAGGGTACCTACGCAAACGAATGCACTCAGCTTGGACACCACAGTACTTGTGAGCCCTGGGCCTGGTGCAGAGTCCAGCCTCCCAGTGCAGCCTGCCTGCACTCAGGCATCTTCATTGTTCCCACCCGTACTAACGTACCAGAAGATCGCATTAAGGATGAGCAGGATAGTGAAATGGAAGAATGTAAAGAAAACAGCTTTCACACCACAGGTTGTATGTCCCCAGGTGAGTGTGGAAGCTGGAGTACAGCAGGGAAGCACTGGTGCATGCATAGATTTGTCTGTGATGTATGCACTCCAGCAGTGCCACGAAACAGCCCTGTGTGCATCATCTTTTCTGTGCCCACCTCTTTACAACCCATCTTCATCACCTGCAGCAAGAACAGTTATTTTACAGACAGAGAAGCAACACACAGAATGTGTCAGATCTGACAGCATCTGCTTAGCATCTGACAGCATCTTCTGGGGGAAAGTCCACTATTCCACTATCCTACAGCGATCTAAATGTGTTACATATTTCTTCACGAAAAGAAAAAATAAATAAAAGCAAATAAAATGGACATTTTCTCAGCTGTGGCCCTGCAAACAGCAAAGAGCTGTTTTCCTTTTACCCAGTTATCTCCCCCCCTCCTCCCTTTATTTATTTATTTATTAGCTTTTGTCTCTCTATTTTCTGGAACTTGGGATTTATTTTCTAGTTCTGCAGGAATGATTTTGCTGTCTGGGCAGTCAGCCAACATTGCAACTGCAGAATAAATCTTTCTTGATTTACTCCTATGAACCTTAATGAATATTATTTAAATACACATGCTGCTTTACTAAGCTTCTAAATTATTATAAGTTAATTTCTTGTTAATATTATTTTGACTTTGTTTTATAATTGCATCTGTGTGAGGATAATGACCACAGGTACTGCCTTGTCTAGTAGTTTCTTCATATGTTGTGAAAGATTTATTTTGTTTTGAATAAATACATTATGCATGTGTTCTCTTTTTCAAACTAGTAAAGCTCAACATTTGAAAGAGCAGAATAAAAAAAAAGTTCTAATTTTAATTTCTTCAAGCTTTGTAACTTGTCTTTTTTTCAGAAGTTTGTGTAGTGTACTGCCACAGGTCCTATTACATGGGACCTTTTTATCTCATCACTATCTGAAGACTGCCTAACCTTCATCCTTTCCTTTCCCTCTCCTTTCTTCCATTACGTTTTCACACATCTCTCTCAACCTGATTGCTTACCAGTCTCCTCACACACCCTCCCTGCTACTATTACTTGTGTCAACTTGTCTTTGCTTTCTCTTATGCCCTGACATATGCTTGCCTTGAATTGAAAATATTACACAGAAAGCTCCTGGTGTGGAAATATGTCAGGTATTTGTGCTGTTGCCAACAGGGTTAAAATTGCACCTGCACTTTGCCATGAATTAATCACATTTTTTATTTGAACCACTTTATCTGATGAATGCTGTCAGAGGCTACAACCAGCTATGGCTTTTAAGAAGTCATCACATTGCATATAAGTTCCTTAGCTTATATAAATTAGCAGCCTTGTAAGCACTGGATGAAGACTTAGCTCATTTCCTTTTCCTGTTTTTTTGTTTTTGTTTTTTAATTATTTTTTTTTAATCTTTTTTTATGATGGAGCTAGAAAACTCTAGAGCTCAAGATACAATTGTTTTCTCTTTTGTTAACATTTCAATTACAATGCAATCCTGATTATTGAGGAGGTATGGAAATTTTAAGTTCAGAAATAACCTATCACAAAATAGTGCAATTCATCATAGAATCATAGAATCACCAAGGTTGGAAAACACCTCTAAGATCATCTAATTCACCTACCACCAGTACTGTCCTGACCAGGTATTTGATTTCATAATCCGTTACTGTTAAGCCCATTGACTTGAGTTTAGTTAGCATGTACCTTCCAGACAGCACCTGATTTTCATTAAAAATGAAAAAATCTGTTTCTCAGAGCAATTTGTCCCAGTAGCTAATAAGGTGCATTTATGGAATGGATGGAGAGAAAAAATAGCTCTCATTTTTAATCTGAGTATATTTAGCTTAAATTGTCAGCCTTCATTCTCGTTGAAGTTCTTCAGTACCTACTGTTTTCTCAGTACTTAGACAACAGAAGCAATCTCAGTGTCACTGAAATACTCAGTTCATCAGGACACGTTATTCCCTCAGCATTTAATCACTCTTGCAGCTCTTACCTGTGCAATTGTGAATTTCAACCCGAGTCAGGGACATTTAAACAGCAGATGTGATCACATCCAAAACAGAAATGAAAGCAGCTGCCAACTTTTTCACAGAATCACAGAATGGCTGGGTTGGAAGGGGCCTCAAGGATGATGAATCTCCAACCCGCTGCCTCACGCAGGGCCACCAACCTCCCCATTTCATAGCAGCCCAGGTTGCCCAGGGCCCCATCCAACCCGGCCTTGAACACCTCCAGGGATGGACGGGGCATCCACAGCCTCTCTGGGCAGCTGTTTCAGCACCTCACCACTCTCACAGCAAACAACTTTTGAGAAGTCTTTCCCTTTCGACGCTGCATTTGCTTTTTCCCACCTGTGCACACTGACATACAGCTACAGCAATGAGGAAATGCACTGTACAGCATCCACAGCAGTAAGCCAGAGATAACGCCTGAAATCCTGCCCACAGCTGAGGTGCTACAGATGACAGTGTAGTTAGGAAGAACGCCGGCAAAAATCCTGCCTCCTTCTCATCACTCCAAAGCCGTTAACCACAATGCCGCCAGCTGGGTGATACCGGGTGCAACGATCAGCTTATTTTCCCACCTTTCAATAACACTTTGAGATCACTCATCCCAGTGATTAGGCCGGAGATGAGTTTAACCCACGAGTGGGCCAGCTGGCAGCAATTCCACCGAACAGCCCGACCCCCACATCAACCACAGCTCAGGGCCTCACACCACACCAGCCGCCCCGTGGCGCAGCGCTTCCGCTCGGCGCATGCGCAGCAGCGCACCCGAGGCCGTGAGCGGGCCGCCTTCTTCCCGGCGGAGGGAGCGCGGTGCGCGTGCGCCAGGCCGGCTGCCCGCCCGGTTCCGGCGGGGCGGAGCGGCGCGAGGCCGGGTCAGGCCGAGCCAGGCCGAGCGGCGGCGGTACGCCATGCGCGGCTGGTAGAGCGCGGGTGTAGCGGCGTTGTGCTGCCATGAATCTGCGGGGCCTGTTCCAGGACTTCAACCCCAGGTGAGGGCGGCCCGGTCCGGCGCTGGGGGCCGCGGGGGGCAGGAGCTGGGGCTGGGGCAGTGCCGGCGGCTGCGGGGCGGTGCGCCGTCCGGGCGCGGAGGCTGCGGGCGCCGTTCCTTTGTTTCGGCGCTCTGAATGCGGGGCTCCCGCCGCCCTGCCGAGCAGCTGGGAGGATGGGCTCGGTCTCACCTCTGGGCGCTAACGTTACGGAGGATTTGTGAGGAAGGAGCCCGTAAAGCGTGTGCGCGGGGCGGGCTGCGCCGCGGGGCTGCGGAGCGGTGCCGGAGGGCGGTGCTCGGTCCGCCCGGGCACCAGAGGAAGAGCGACAGACGTTTCAGGAAATTCGTTGCTGCAGCGATGTTCAACACCCACTTGAAGGTGATGGAAAAGCAGGGAAGTGCGTTCCGGAACTCTGTGGGGTTCTGTTATTGCCGAGTGCTGCTTGTCGTCCTTAGGAGACGTCTGAGATCCTTGCTGTGGATAGCAGCAAGGCAGCCTGACTTGCTGGGTGCTTTATGGCTGTGTGATGAGGTGAAAGCAGGCAGTGTGAGTTACACCGCTGGGATGAAGGCTCTTGCCAAGCTGCTTTGCTCCGCAGTGAGCGTGCCGCGTTGCGTTATCCGCGCTTCGGGACACGCGTAATTAGCGGAGCGGTGCTGCAGCGTGCTGATGTGCTTCATAACGCAGATCCGCTGCTGAATGGCAGCGTAAGCGTGGGTGACTTTCTTTCCTTCCTGCAGTGTGAGCAGGTTGTGTCCTGTGCAGTTATCTGTGCCATTCCTGCTGGTGCAGACAGTTCCTGTGCCCCTTCCCAAACGTTCTGTGCACACTTGTTCCTTCTTAGATTGACTTGCTTATGAAATGTGTCGTTATAACTATTCTAAACTCACTTGGAGACCCTCAGTATTGTAGTGACCAGGTTGACTTGGTAGTCGCTAACTTTGTTAAAAGCTTAACCTGTGGTGTTGTTTTTTTTCTATAACATTGCTTTCATTTAATGGACTGTAAAAGCAATCTGTGGAGCCTGCTGCATAACAGCTTGTAACAATCTTTCATCTTTAATCAGTCTTTGACACTCAAAACAAAGTTACATCGTTTTTGTAGCTTCATCCACCCTACTTTCAATGCATATTATTTGATTTCTATGAAAGAATGCATTTCTCCACAACACATACAGCTGGCATGTTTCTAAGCCTGTAATAGCACAGCTCTGCACTAAATCCTTGTGGGAGGGAGCTATTTATAGAAGTCCATTCGTTATGTTTGTCATGAAGGAATGCTTTAGATGTGTTCCCTTGAAGCAGGGATTTTATATGTGAAAGATTACATGTTATGTTTATGGTAGAATCTTTGACTCTTCAGACCTGATCTGATTTTTTGTGAAGAACTTTGAAAGACATTTCCTGATAGGAATTGTCCTGTTCAACTTTAGCTACAACTGATTTACTTGTTCTTTAACAAATTGAGTTGCCTGCCTAAATTTCTTTTTGCTTGTTTTCTAGCAAATTTCTTATTTATGCCTGCCTGCTGCTTTTCTCTGTGTTGCTATCCCTACGTCTGGATGACAAAATTCAATGGAGTTACTGGGCTGTGTTTGCTCCAATATGGCTGTGGAAGCTGATGGTGATTGTTGGTGCCTCAGTGGGAACAGGAGTGTGGGCCCGAAACCCGCAGTATCGGTAAGTTGTGGGTGTTTGTTCTGCAGAACAGAGGGAATGTAGGACATCTTACTACTGAAATAAACCCATACATAGATTTTTACAAACTGTAAGATGTAACATCCAGAAGGCTTGTTTTTAACATGTAGCTCGTGATAATCATTTAAAGTGAGTGCAGACAGCATTATGTGGCTATGGATGTCTTCATCATAGTTGCAACAGTTTCTCACAAGCTTCAGGAATATTGTCATTGGGAAGCTAAGACCTGTCATGGGGGAACTCATCTTTCTGTTTGAACAATTCTTCGCTTTAATGTAATCCATATAAAAAGTGTCTTTATAGCACTAGAAATCTGCTATACTTAATTGGATTATTTTCTTAAATCAGCTTCTTAAGTATATAGATCATTTTGAAGAATGGTGGATTTTTCTTCATCTTGATATGTAATCTCAGTGTACAGATGAATGGGTAGTTAGGTATTCTTGAATATGCAGTGAAGATGGATAATTCTCTTTAGGCTAGAATTACATTTTGATAAGAAATAACCACATAGTTTAACACACTGATGTATACAGACATGTAACATCTCCAAAGTGAGGTGCTTGTGCAGACAAATTACAAATTCCTGTTTGTTCTTTGTCAAAGGTGTGTAACTGTGATATTTTAATTATTAGTGTAAGCTAAAATAGCTTTCAGGCTTTAAATGCACAAGTGCTGACTTTTCTGACAATCTCAATGGGATGTGAACTTGAACATGCTAAGGAAAGGAAGCCACCTTATATCAAATGTTATAAATTCATACCACTTTTCTTCCTATGGTGGATATAAAATGGGAAGTTTTATGCACAGATCTTCTGATGCATTCTGTTGTGTGGTTCAGGACTGTCTGATTTGCCTTTGTATAGGAAAAAAACATAGTTTCTCTGTCTATGCTGTTATTATAAACACTTTAAAAAAATAAAAATATGTATCATTCTGCTGTAATATGCAGATTTAGGTGACTAAAGACATTTTGTGGGGAAAGGTGTAGAGTCAGTGAGAGCTGGGGCAGGAACCAAACAGGTAATTTTAGACTTGGTTATCATGCACATTGCTAGGAAATAACTTG
This sequence comes from Phasianus colchicus, assembly GCF_987193195.1. Classification (NCBI taxonomy): domain Eukaryota; kingdom Metazoa; phylum Chordata; class Aves; order Galliformes; family Phasianidae; genus Phasianus; species Phasianus colchicus. The sequence continues at coordinate 2,313,201 of NC_143449.1, forward strand.
AGTGTTTAGTTTGTAACACAGAAATCCTGTTTTTTATCTGCACAATTATTGAATCCTTAGAAAATTTTCAAATTGTGAAAATTCCATTTGCTTTTTTGTCTGAGTGGAAATAATTGAATTGTACAGCTTTATGGGGAGGAAGTCCTGTTTCTTCATCAGTGCTGTATTTTAACAGTGGTAGTTGGGAGTAAGCTGTATATTTTTTAAACAACAGAGTTACCATCTCAAAACTAATCACTGTAAACAAAACATTTTGGGCTGTTTGCAGAGCAGTGTGCTTTCTCTTTGGCAAGTAAACTGAATACTCTCTTTACCTCTTTTTAGAGCAGAAGGAGAAACGTGTGTGGAGTTCAAAGCGATGTTGATTGCAGTAGGCATCCACCTGCTACTGCTGATGTTCGAAGTTCTGGTGTGTGACAGAATTGAAAGAGGAACTCATTTTTGGCTTCTGGTCTTCATGCCATTATTTTTTGTATCTCCTGTGTCAGTTGCAGCCTGCGTTTGGGGATTCCGACACGACAGGTCCCTGGAGGTAATTGTGATATAAAACTAGAACAATGCAAGTTGGAGTTTCTTAAGAGTTCCTCTCAGAAAAGTATAGTATACATGGCTGCCTTATTTTGTTTGTCCTGACCTACTAAAATGAAAAGTTAGGATTGGGAATAATACTTTGAATCATCTCTTATTTTTTTCAACTACCAAATAGCAGTACATCTTAAACCTGTCTTTTTATTATTGTGTGCTATAAGAACACGCCACAAACTCTGACTATAAAGTAATAGAAACTTGGAAACTGAAACTCAGAAACTGAAATTACTGAAAAACACCTTCCACTGTTAGACAGCAATATCCCTGGACTTCCTGAGCCCTAGATAATCAGAGTTGAAAGTTTCTTTTATTTTTAATCAGTGTGATTAATTTGTAATTTGGGAATGCAGGCAGCAGGTATAAAATGATAATTTCATGTTTTCTGCCTCTAGCTCCTTTCCTCTCTAACTAGATTCAGGAAATTCTTCTTAAACCCAAAAGAGACTTTTCAAGATCTTCCCATGGGTTATGGCAATTGTAGTAGCATATATGAACATCATTGTGAGCTCAGAAAAAGCTTGCTTTTGTACGTGATATTCATTAGTTATTCTTTTCCCTGTTTGCCTTTGCATTCTTCTAGTTGCTTGGTCCTATGCTGAAGTGTGAGTTGTGTGTGTGTTTTTACTTATTTACACTTTTCAGAAGGTTAGTGTTAGAAAATTACTTTAAATCCAGTTTCTTTAGTTTTGCTAAAGCAACACCTACTTAAACAGTGCAGACTTCTGAAATATGGAAGTGCTTGACACCTGTTAGAATGTAATTTTTTCCCTCCCAGTGTTATGAATTCCAAAGAAATGTATGCAAGTGAACATAATATACGTGTATGTTACTGAGAAGTAGTACACATTGACTAGCTCTGAGGAATACTTCATTTCAAAGATGGCTTATATATTCACGTGTTAAGTAAAATAGAAAATGTTTTAAACTTAACTACAGATATTCTTGAGGTTTTTTCAGTTAATGTTTCTGTTTGATCTTTGAAATTCGTACCCACCTAGGATTGGTCCATAAACTTCAGGAGTAGCATCTTGCTGAGTCTAGTGTTTCATTATGTTTGCCCATAATACCAGTGGCAGGTGTGGGAAAGTTCAACCTCTACTGTCACACCACCAACCAGTGTTCTGTTCCACTTTGTTGCTGTGTAATGGATGGTAGCAGAAGAGCAGTCTTAGAAAATGCCATCTGACATCAAAGTGTGTATGAAGCAGAGGGGCAGAATTGAATTCCTCCACGTGGGGAAAAAATGGCACCCACTGACATTCACTGGCATTTTCTGAACGTGTATGGAGACCAAACAGTGGATGTGAGCACAATAGTGTATCTCAGCAGTGGCAACAGTGACCTGAAAGTCACTGAAGTCATGTTCCAGACAGCCATGCACAGCTATCACACCACAAAGTGAAGAGCATCTCAATCAGCTCATCTGCATGAATCAGTAGATCCTGACCAGGAGATTGTGTACAGAGTTGAATATTGACTGCAGTGCGTTGGAAACAATGGTAACAATGTTGGAAAATCACAGTTTATGCCAGGATGGTCCCATGAATGCTGACACAGGAACAGAAAGAACAACCTATTTGTTAGGACCTATTGAACCAGTGGGAGTTCCCTGGATTGCATAATTACTGGTAACAAGACATGATGGCATTACTGTGAGCTACAGTCAAAACAGCAGTCTGTGGAGTAGCAACATGTGAGTTCCCCATCAGAGGAAAAAGTTCATGATGCAGCTCCTCAATAGATAAAGCTGTGTGCACTCTTTTGTGATAGGAAAGATGTTGTCTTTCTAGATTTCCTGGAACCTGGACAGGCCATCAATTCTGACCACCACTTCATGATGCTGACTGAGCTGAAGGCTTGACTTTGCAGAGTCAGGCCAGAAAAGACAACCTTAATCTTGCAACATGATAGCGCCAGGCCCCATAATTGTCTGTAGATTGTGGAGCACATCACCAGTCTTGGCTGGACTGTCCTAACACACCCACCAGATAGTCCATGCAGATTTGGTGCCTTCTGACTGACTTTGCTTTGGGCTGATGAAAGATGGACTATGTGGGCAATGTTTTCCTAGCAATGACGTAATCATAGCAGCTTTGAAACAGTGGATCACCTTCACTTGTGCAGATTTTGACAAGTATGCCAGACAGGCTCTTGTTCATCTCTGGCAAAAATGCATAGCTAATAGTGATGAAGTTGAAAAGCAGTGTTTTGTAGTTGAGAATTTTACTTTAGCAAATACTGTCGTTGTGCTCTTTGTATCTGATGTATTTTCCATGGAAATAATTATGAGGTGTTTCTTTCAGAGCAACCTACATAGCAGCGATTGGAGTGCGTGACAACCTTTCATTTAATATTTGTAATGAAAAACTAATGTTTTTCTATACTGCTTCACAAACTAGGTATCTTGGGAATTTGAATTATAATTAATTATTGAATTTGCATGTGGTCTTTTATTATGTATATTTCTTTTTCCTCTGAGCTTCAACTGGATTGCTCTTAGTTAAAGATGAAAATTACATAGGTTTAATGTATTAGTGCAGCAATTAAAATATTTTTTTTAAGGCAGACTTTATAACTTTGATTTTAAGAACTTCAAAACAAATCTATCAATATTTATTATCTAAAGAAAATAGTTAAAGTTACTTCCTAATTTCTTTTTTGTTTTTCCAGCCTGAATAATTTGGCTTTTTCCTTTGATAGATTCATAAGTTGTCTTGCGAATAACCTCATAATGCTAAGCGTAAACCAATGTATCTTCTCTTTCTAGCTGGAGATCCTGTGTTCAGTCAATATTCTACAATTCATATTTATTGCCCTCAGACTCGATGAGATCATCAGATGGCCATGGCTTGTATGTAGAGTGCTTTCTTCTTCAACTTGTTCAAATACTAAATTTTATATAAGTACTTGCTGCGGTTAATGTGTATGGTCAGAGTCTGTGATCTCTATTTTGCTTATTTAATAGTCCTTTGCTGAAAGTCAAATAAGAGCATAGCATTCTTTCCTTTGGGGAAGAGAGGCATGCCATCAACTGTAATTAAGCCCTGGCCAGTTGCTGGGAAAAAATAAAGTCCTCAGCAGAAGTTCCCAGTTGGAACAGTAAATTAGCCAGGAAAATGATTGATGACTTAAGGAATGTGTAGATAAATATTGTGTGATAAATAACTTTTGTTATGCTACCATGTATATAAATCCATTTACTGTGGTCGCTGTCAATATATGAAACAGTAGATCTGAGCATGTGGTTTTAGAATACAGAAGTTCTATATCTGGATTTCTGTAAACTGCCATAAAGCTAGTAACCTGTCACGATTATGACTGTTCTTACTATTTTCCAAAAAACATGGTAAAGGATCTCCTTTAGAAAACTCCTTGAGTAAGTTGTCCAATGTAGAAAACGTTGAAGTCAATTTCAAGTACTGTTTGAGCCCAGTCAAAATCACGAAAGTTTTACTGAAGCAGAACTATTTTCACTTTTGATTGTTTCGGCTTGATGGAGTTCACAGAGCTTACTGAGGAATTCCTGAGAGTTGATATGGCTCATAACTGTCCCTATGACTTCTGAAGCTTTTTTGTTAGACATGAAATGGGTTGGAGAATTACCCTTGATTTTATTCTTCTTTTTTAGTCTTAACGTGTGGATACTTACTGTAACTTACTGTTCATACTTTATATAAATAAATAAAGACTGAAAGTGCACCATTGGGTAGGGCAGAAAGCAGTAAACTTCTTTTTTTCTTTCAGGTTGTTTGCGTTCCATTGTGGATCTTGATGTCCTTTCTGTGCCTAGTAGTGCTCTACTACATTGTTTGGTCTGTTCTGTTCTTGCGTTCAATGGATGTGATTGCTGAACAAAGGAGGACACACATCACAATGGCTGTCAGCTGGATGACAATTGTAGTTCCACTGCTCACCTTTGAGGTAGGATGAAGTGTAAGGAGTTTTGTGTATCTTGTTCTTTGTTCAGTGAGTGACGAATATTGTGTGTGCTCTCTCTCTCTGTCTCTCTAAACTTGAAATTAAGATGCCCTGTGTTTTTTGGGAATAAATATTAACTGTAAATATGAAGGAAAACCAAGAATCATGTTTTTGAATGTTTGTGTGTAAAATCTGCTTCACAGTGAACCTGCTAATTCGTACTGCTGTAGAGGCTGTTTTCCTTAAATTTCTGAAGCTAAAGGTTCAAGATCACTGTATGTTTTAGAGAAACTTGGAGATGGATATTACAAACTGACGTTGTATATTTTTTTCCTGTTTAGATTTTACTAGTACACAGACTTGATGGGCACAATTCTTTCTCTTTTATACCCATATTTGTTCCTCTGTGGCTTTCACTGATAACTTTAATGGCAACAACATTTGGGCAAAAAGGAGGAAATCACTGTAAGTATTTATTAATTGTTGCTATGGATGTTGCAGTTAGGTGTTTTTTCACAACAAGGCAATGTAACGTAGTAGGATTTTTCAGAGTTGAAAGGAAGCTACGTAGAAAAGTGTTCAGGGTGAATTTTCACGCTGTTGATAATTCGCGGCCAAATTAGTTTGGAAAGGCAGACATCCATTTTATCTTTTGTTAGGGTTGTATGATATATGAAATGGAGCAGTTGGTCATCAAGGATAATCTCTGCAAAATGATGGGTATGGGTTTTATAGGATCTTCCCAGGCAAATCTTTAATTACCTTACCTTGGTTCACTGAAAGGTTTGACTTGGTGGGGCAGGATGCTCAACACTGACCTTTGATATTCATTAATAACAGAGTGCCATCTACTGAGTCACAAGTGGCATTTCATTAAATGCTGTCTTTCAAATGTTTATATAGAAAGTACATGACAAACAGAAGAGGTACTGTTGTTTTAATCTAGAATAGATAATACCGAGGATGAGATACTACTGTCAAGCTAACAACAGAAGTATTTGGGGAATACTGGACACATAGCCTGACATATATTAGTAAATCTATGTCATTGCAGCATCTCTGGTACTGTAACCTATGCATATCAAATGAAAATTGGCATGAATGTCTTCTCAGGTGGCAGTTTTTGATTGTTGGAGTAATGCAAGGCCTTCTTTGTTCTGTTTATTTACTGATGTGCTGCTTAACATGAATTGTACTGGCTTCTTGCTATAGTATATAGCTGTAATATGTACATATGCACACTTGTGTATGTATCATCTGACCTGTAATGTTATGGTTGCTGTCAGTGATGCTGAGAAACAGCACTAACATAAATTTTAGATTGCTAATGAAAACAGTCAAGAGAACCTAAGAAGGCAGATGAAGTAGTCTTGGTTTCTTCAGTTAACTTTTAACTCTGTTTGGTAGTCATGTGAAATGTGGTGGTTTGTTTTTTTAGGGTGGTTTGGAATTCGCAAAGACTTCTGCCAGTTCCTGCTTGAGATTTTCCCATTCCTACGTGAATATGGAAATATTTCGTATGATCTTCATCACGAAGATAATGAGGAAGCAGAAGAAACCCCAGTTCCTGAGCAACCAAAAATTGCACCGATGTTTCGAAAAAAGACTGGAGTGGTCATTACACAGAGTCCTGGGAAATACGTGATTCCACCTCCCAAATTAAATATCGATATGCCAGATTAAGATGACGACAACCTGTTAAAACTGGAACTGGGAATCAACAGACAAATGCAGTTCATCTCATGCCTTGTCCCAATTAATTTAAAATAGCTTTTGCTTGATTCAGTGGCTTGGATCACAGAAATCTGAGATCTTGAAGATTGAAAGTTTTTCCACAGAGATTTTGTGAACCTTCCTAATGGTTCACCTGGCAGACATGCCTGTATAGTATTTATATGAACATTTTAGCAGTGTAATATATTGTTTAAAAGTCTCGTCCTGTACAGTATAAGTATTATCTAAAAGTATTTTTTTAAAAAGCCTGTATGAAATGCCTATTCTATTCCAAGTGTCTTTTGGGTTATAAATATACACTCATTTTCCATGTCTGTGCTGAGTAGTTTGTGGATATCTTGATATAGTACCTCTTTACTCTTTTTTTTTTTCTGTTCAGCCACAATCATTAGTTTAATTGTGAAAGCACAGATGTTGTTGTGCTTCGAAGGAAGGACTAGAAAGATTTTTGGGAGGAAATCGAATGTACAGCAGCTTACGTGATGCTTTTGAGTTAGCTATGTAGATTGTTACATACTTCAGTTTTTGCAGTGGCTTGGGAGTGAAGTTGCTTTTCCAGGTTCACTTTCTAACTCCTCCTGAGCAACGTGTATGCCACTCTGTCATTAGTTTGGCTATTTAATAAACTGTTGCCTCTTGCATTGTGTGCGTAATCTATGCCAGAAAGATTAGTTGCAGGTTTTACAGCTGTTGGTTAGGTGACATATCTTAACTCAGTCTTCATTACCAACTTTTCTGTATCGTATCTTTAGTACAGATGATTAAACTGTTCAAAATAGGAACTGGTCCATGTTGGTATAGTTGTTTTCATTTGAGGAGAGATCTGCTTTCACTGGTTTACTCGGCATCCAGCTGCTTTAGAGAAATTAGTCTTTGAAACCTATATTCCACCAAGTTCTACCACCTACACTGGCTGTCTGTGCCTTGTACTTCCTCTTTCTGTTTGTACAAACCCCCAGCTTAGCTTAAATATCATGAATCATATTTCCTCTCTCAGTATGGCAATGATAAGAGTGTATGGACACTTCTATGTGTATGAAAAGTATTCAGCTGAAAAGCTGCAAAGATCTTCCACTTAATTTCTAGTGCTGCAGCCCACCTTGTTCCTCCCTGTGGACCAACTTCTCAGCTGGTGCCGTTTGTTCCTAGTGGCCTGGCTAGCAGGATGCAGCCCAGCTGGTGCTGTAATTACCTTCTGCTGAAGGATTCAGCTAAGCTGAGAAAAAATAGAGCTTTCTTCACCAGAAGGTTTGTTGGTCTTCTGAACAAGCTAGCTAACTTGGCAGACTCAACTAGTACGTGGCAAAAGAGAGGCTTCTGGGACAACCCCAAGAACTCCACTAGAAAAGGCTTTTCCATCAACCCCAGGTAAAAAGAATGTGCTTAATTCTACTAAGGAGAGCTCTATGGGAGCTGTAGCTTTCCATCTTTCTTTATTTATATATATATATATATATATTTAATTTTTTTTTTAAGCAGCTTTGGAGCCTTCCTGAAAGCACTCCATTTCAGACTCTTCAGTGGGATGATAATGGACAGTGTGTGGTGATTTATCTAGAACAGCTTGAAAAGGAAGTGCAAGTAAGGAGAGGGCCATTGGAAGTTCTGGAATTGGAAACATGAAACATCTTACTCATGACCTTCATCTCTGGGGATTCAGCAGATAATACTTCCAAGCTTTGGTGTGTTCAAAAGCTCTCAAGGTGAAGCAGCAGCTGGGGGGCAGATGTCAGGTCCTCTTTGTGTGAGCTAATTTCTCAGAACACTTGTCACATTTATGTTCAAACAAGCATTTTCAGTGTAGGAGCTGAGAATGATAATATGTGCACTGACTACTTTTTGTTTATCAGAATTTTTGAGGTCAGAATCCAAAAAGTGTTTCTATGCTGCTCAAATGCAGATTGGTTATTTCCAGCTGTTCTGAATCTATGAAAAGGGAGAGAATGCTCCTGAAAGTCCTTTTTAATATGTTTTGAGATTAAGATATTTAGTTATCTCTGTTTTTCAATGTTGAAGTGGTGGCAGCCATCTCCTTTGCATTTTTCAGTGATCTTTCTACTGCAGCCCAAACTTAATAAGGATTGTCTTTACCTGCTGCCAAAGTGCAAGTGAAGCTTTGGTACAAACAAAGCAGAGCATATTCTCTGCACCTACCCTGTGTGCATAATAGAACAAATGCCACCCAAGGAGCTCAGCAGCTCCAAGGCAAGACATGTGAATGTTCAAATAATCTGTCTTAATAAAAAGTCTTCTCCAGTTCTCCTCTCCTTTTTTTTTTTTAACTGGAATCCTGCTTAGCACCCAAAAGAGAACAGCTTCAGACCAAAACCAAGAGGGGTGAGCATCACTGGCTTTCATTGAAGAGAATGTGTGGGCTTGCTACTAGAAAATAATTTCATTTAGAAATGAAGAATAGCACAGTAACGCCTCTGTTTCATGTGACAAAAGAGTTCAAGATCAGTGTATGAGATTCATGCAATCTTTTAAGCAATTGTTTCCCAGTGGTGGTTTGTAATCCCAAATTTGAAGAAATTGCTTCAGATACAGCAGCTGACTGAGAGGTTGCTAGTGTTAGTTTCTTTTCTTTTTTTCTCTGAATACTTTTTTTTTTACATATATAACCAGATACACATGCATCACGTAACATTAGGCTGGAGTCATTTTAAATCAGAACACGTTACCTCGGCCATGCACTATAAAATTAGGATTTATTTACACTTATATGTACATAAAACTTCTAGTAAAACATCACTCATTTTCAGTAATGATCATAAAAAAGGGGATCTTCATTATCTCCCTTCAAAATAGTAATTCTTCAAGCAATTACTTCTGGAGGGAATACTGTTCAATTCACTGGTATTTAAGCAGGTGATCTGTCAAGAAGTTTGCATTTAGGCAGAAGAAGATGCAGTTTGGGCCAACTCCTATGATTCTGAAGGGATCAGTTCATCAGGGATGTTGACCTGCCACACTCCTCTGCTCCCTTTTGCAGGGATTGGTTCCAGAAGCCATCTTGGATTTGAAACAACAGTCAAGTATTTCTGTTCTAGATTACTGAGAACAGCTTTGTTTTCCAGCTCCAAAATCTTTTCAGGAGGTAAATCATCTGGATACAGGGATGTCTCTCCAATGTCAACTAATCCTGTATCAGAAAACAAAACAGTTTGAGAAACTAGAAAAAAGTTTTCCAAAAGTAAAACCTCCCAGAGGACATAAAAAGCTGCTAATTTATGCTGCCAGAAGAAGACAGTAAGCTGAAGAACAGCAGAAGCATGCAGTAATACAGCTCAGTGATAGATAATTCTGTTAGTAGAAGCCTGCAACTAATCAGACAGAACAACTAGCAAAAATTTCTCACCTACATTTGTCCTTGAAACAGGTTCATTGATCTGTCACCTCCCATCAGGACTTCACTAACACCTTAAAATCATTAAGCCGTATGGAAATTCCTGCTCTTTGGAACCCTTTTTACTCTTGTAAAATTTACTTACTTTATCACATGTTGCAAGAGGGAATTTCAATGTTGTTTAAGGATTAGAAGTACTAAATTACCAAGGAAGCTTTTACAACTACTCAGTTTAGCATGCAGTTTACATGAAGGTTACCAATCCACGCATTCCTTAGCACCTAACAATTTTCACCACCACAGAACCAGAACAATCTCCTGGAACATGTGATAGAAGTAATTTCTCTTGCAGGAATAGCTAAAAATATGCAAATGAGAACACGAGATACAGGATGTGAAAATTGATTTGACACGTACAATAAGAGGGAATGTTTGACACAAACTTTGTGAGTATTCAGAGCAGTAACATACATTATTCTTCTTGTTGGAAATCGCCAAATAATTTCTCAGGATGGTATCTCTGATAAAGCAGATTTTATTCCCAATTGCAATGTTGGGCCTCCTGCTAGCAGGAGAGCATGCAGAAAACAGTGTTCCATCTTTTATGCCCCATTACTCGACGCTTCAATTTTTGCTAGCTAAGCATATATCACTAATTAGTTAACTTCTCACATTTGCTCATTCAACACTTGGTCATCGTTTCTGGACATCTGCTCGTCCCTGCATAGAGATAAGCTTGGAAGGAGGACAGAGGGGAGTATCCTGATGTCTGCCTGTTGCATCCCAACCTACCCACAGAGCGAAGCAATCCAGCCGTGTGCAGAGGCTCTGGCTTCTTTGCTGTTTTTGTTAAGCCTGTTTTTCTTTTGCTGAGGATCTCTTATCCAAACAGAATAGCCCTACAATATGCTTTCTAGTCCATAATACTATACCTATACTATTTGGAACATTTAAAAACTACTGCAGTTTTGCAAGCAAGAATTAATCACACAATTCAGCAACTATATTTCTAAAGTATGTTACTAACATATATGGTATTCCTACCTTTTCACACCAGCTATTTCTAAGGACAAGTTACGAAATACAAAAACACTTTGCTCTACTTCTTCAGATCAATTCCCATTTTTAATATCCAAAGCAGAAACAACATTCCATTCCTACATTCTGCACAAAATAATTTAAGAAGCATCACTCTATCCTAGCTTTGTGCTACAGAAATAAGATCATTCACTGCCCAAGTAATAATACTGGCAGAGCAGCTGTAGAACTGAAACAGAATTGATCTAACACATGAAAAGCAATGCCATATCATAAGTTCACCTGACCACGAGTACCGTAAAACGCTGCAAGATTTCCTAAGCTCAAAAATACAAAAAAAGAAAGTGGAACTGCCACCAGAGTTGCTCAGCCCGGGGAGCAGCAGCAGCACCCAGCACAGCCGGATGGCGATGCCACGACGAGCCCGGCCGTGCAAAGCAGGCACGCACCCGTCTGAAGAAAACACGCCGACAGACGAAAAGCTCTCTAGGAAACGCACGGCCCGGAGCTGCTTACCTGCGATAACTCCTCTGCCGAATTGCTCCCCTTTATCCAGCAGCTCTTGCACCTCCTGCAGCGTCATTCCCAGCCTATCCAAAAGAATCGCCCTCCACGACTCATCCTCCCAGTCCTTAACGGCGATATGAACGGCCACGGTGCGGTTCCGGTACTTGGCGAGCAGCGGCCGCCAGCGAGTCTCTATGGTCTTGACTTGGTTTAAAACCAGCCCGGCGTAGGGCTGGCGGAAGGAAAGGCAGCCGACCTTCATCTCTGCTTTCATCGGAACCCGCCGGGTTTCGGATACGCAAGCACAGCCGGCAGCACCCGGCTTCGGCCGGCCTTACCCCGGCCCGGACCACAGCACGGCCAGCCGCGCTCCTTTCCGCACCGCGCTCACGGCTGCGGCGGAAGGAGCGAGACGGGGCGGAGCGGCGGCCGGGCGGCCACGGCACTGCCGGGCCGGGGCGCTGCCGCCTGCTGGATGGCTGAGCTGGGGAGAGCTGGGAGAGCTGGAGGGGAGAAGTAGTGACGTTTACACACGGGAAAGCGGCCGAGCTCGCCAACGGCAAATCCTGGTTGCGGTGGCCGTTAGCGCTCTGTGAAAACACGTTCTAAACCACGAGAAGTCTCAGAATTGCAGGATCTCAAAGGCAGGAAGAGAAGGATGATCTGGTAGGATCAGAGATGGGCCGCACCTTTAGCTGAGAAAGGCAGAGGAAGTTCATGCGGCGAAGGGTAAGATGGAAAGGACGCTTTTGTTCTGTGCGGTTGTTTGCAGGCGCTGTGCACCAGCAAGGCTCCGCCCGCCACCCGCGGGTCTGCAGCTGCCCCGGCCGTGCGGGCGGTGATTGATGAGAAGCGCGCTGTCGGTAGCTGCTTCCCTCGGTGATTGTTTTGTGTTCTGAATTATTTAATGGCTGATAGCATTTGAATGCTGAGAGCTCATTTGTCTTATTACTGAATTTGTTGTCTGAATTTCTTTTTTTTTTTTTTTCCTTGGACACTTCATAGAATCATAGAATCCTTAGAGTTGGAAGGGACCCTTAAAGCCCATCTGGTCCAACTCCCCTGCAGCAAACAAGGACACCCACAGCTCCATCAGGTACCCAGAGCCTGTCCAGCTTGAGCTTGGGCATCTTCAGGAATGGGGCACCAGCACCACCCTGGGCAACCTGTGCCAGTGCCTCACCACCTACACTGTAAAAGACTTTTTCCTTACATCCAACCTACATCTACCCTCTTTAAACTTGAAACCATCTCCCCTTGTGTCGCAACAGACCGTGCTGAAGAGCCTGTCCCCTTCTTTCCTGTAGCTGATGAAGTGTTCCAGATGTTCCAGATGGAGTCATTTCAGCCCTTTATATAATGTCATAACAAGAGAGAGTAACAGATGACGTGAATTTAAGGTCGTTGTAGTTTTTACAGGGTTATTATTTTAAATGTCCTTTGGCTTTAAGCTATTTCCGTCTTACCTGATATGCACTAGTTGGGAACCTGTTGAATCTGATTAGCATTGCACGTATGTTATGAGCTTTCATGCTTTTTCTTGTATTTCAGTATTTTTCCACTGCATTATTAGTTTATATGAGGATTTGGGGTAAGTTTTCTTCTGTGTTGTATGCTTGGCTTGTTTTACTCTCATAGAGATTTTAGCAGGATGTCTATGATGTTTGATTGCATTAATAAAATATTTTTTTCCCGATTGAAGCAAAAATCTCACTGGTAATTAAGCTCTCAAGTTTAACAATTTTAAGTAAAATGTGAATGGCAAAAGACTCATGTTGTTACTGAGGGTGATTAAATGTTATGTCTGCTGAAAATCTCATGTTGGAGAACTACCTCTCATGGTTTGTAGAAACCTTGTCCAGTAAACTGTGACATTCTCTAGAAGACTGAAAAGCAATTAACAGCAGCACGTAAATAAGGCCATGAAATGGTCAAATTTGTGCGTGTGCATTCAGCGCTTGGTGTGGTGAGTGGTAAGCTGACTTTAGTGGGTTTAGTGGGATGTAAGACAGCAAAGCAAGCATTCTGATGTTGGCAGATGATCAGCTTATTTTGAAGATCTTAGATCCGCATAATTTTGACAACTTTGGCTCCTTCAGATTCTAACACCAGTTTATCTATTTGCAGAACAGTGTTCAACATGATAATCTCAACTACAGAAAATTCTACAAGTTTGGTCTACTTTTCAGGAAAGTGTATCTCACTTCAGTATCTTTAAATTTGTTTTCCTTAGGGTATTCCTTATTTTAATTTTATGGTCCAATAAAGACTGCATAATTCTCATTGCAGAATTACTGCTTTCTGTGGAGCTAAAGCAATGCCTAGTACATCATTTACAAGGACTCAGGCTTGATCTCATCTAGATAAGCAAGTATTGCTGTGTTTCCTGTCAAATTTGTTCAGTAACTGATTTTACATGATTCAGTGTGAAGCGGTATGTACTGGAATATCTTGGGTCAAAATCAGGGCGAGATACTTGGTGCTCAGTCACAGTTTATTTCAGAAGCTGGTAAGGATACTACACTGTATATTCCACGATACTGGAGGACAGAAATGAAATTTCAGGTGTTAACAAACCATGAAACACATTACATACAGTACACTACAATTATTTGTACTGAGTGGTCACTTGTCAATAATCATCATTCAGAAAAAGATAGGGCATGCTGACATAAGAACACTCATTGCTATTTCCCGCCTTTTAGGACATGGATGTGAAATGTGATTCAGTAGTTTTTGACGGTGATTCCATCTTAAGGCGTTCTACCAACCTTCTGCCTTATCTCATTTTTCCCTTAATTCTGCTTAGCCTTTCTTTCTCACTGTCATTTACTGAAACTGTGTACAGAACTGGGGCAAAATAGCTTGGTTCCACATGCCAGGGAGGTTTTTAGCAATATTTCACTGTTGCAACAGTCCCTAAAAATTGAGTGAAAATGTGAAGGTGAAACTGGGGCATGGAACTCATATCGTGGCTTTGCTGTCAGGGGAAGAGTAAATGGAACAAGAGCTTTACATTTATTCCCAACATTTTTCATGTTTCACCTACCATTTTGGCCTTTCAACTGCAGAATTAATGATTAAGAATTTGCTTAAGGTCCATTATTTCAAGACCAAGTGGTGTTCAGAATCTTGGTGATTTAAAAATATTTGGAACACAGGTTTCACTGTAATTAATGCTGGAAACATCCTTTACAGGATCTTGTAGCAGAACATAAAATCATAGAATCATAGAATGGTTTGGGTTGGAAGGGACCTTTAAGATGACCTAGTTCCAACCACCTCTCTCTAGATCAGGTTGCTCAGAGCCACATCCAGCCTGGCCTTGAATGCTTCCAGGGATGGGGCATCCATAGCCTCACTGGACAACTTGTTCCAATGTCTCACCTCCCTCACAGTAAAGAATTTCATCTTAATATCTAGTCTAAACCTACCCTTTGTCAGTTTAAAACTATTTCCCTTTGTCCTATCACTACATGCCCTTATAAAACGTCCCTGCCCATCTTTCCTGTAGGCCCCCTTTAGGTACTGGAAGGCTGCTATAAGGTCCCCCCAGGACTCTCTCTTCTCTGGTCTGAACAGCCCCAAGCTCTCTCACCCTGTCTTCATAGGGGAGGAACTCCAACCCTCTGATCATCTTCATGGCTCTCCTCTGGACCTGCTCCAACAGTGCCGTGTCCTTCTTGTGCTGGGGATCCCAGAAGTGGATGCAGTACTCCAGGTGGGGTCTCATGAGAGCAGAGTAGATGGACAGAGTCACCTCTCTCAAACTATTCATAGAATCATAGAATCACAAGATTGGAAACGACCTGTAAGATCATCTAGTCCAACCGTCTTCTCATCACCACTGCTACCACAAGCAATAAACCATACCTCGTAGATCCTCATCCAGGCGCCTCTTGAACACTGCCAGGGATGGCGACTCCACCACCTCCCTGGGCAGCCATTCCAGTGCCTGACCACTCTCTGAGAGAAAAAGTTCTTCCTTATGTCCAACCTAAACCTCCTCTGGTACAACTTGCGGCCATTTCCTCGGGTCCTGTTCATTGCCTGGGAGAAGAGGCCAAACCCCTCCTCATCACAGCCTCCCTTCAGGAAGTTGTAGAGTGCGATGAGGTCTCCCCTGAGCCTCCTCTTCTCCAGACTAAACAATCCCAGCTCCCTCAGCCACTCCTCATAGGACCTGTGCTCCAGACCCCTCACCAATTTCGTTGCCCTTCTCTGGACACGCTCCAGGGCCTCAATGTCATTCCTGTAGTGAGAGGCCCAAAACTGAACACAGCACTTGAGGTGCGGCCTCACCAGAGCTGAGTACAGGGGATGATCACCTCCCTGCTCCTGCTGGCCACGCTATTTCTAATGCAGGCCAGGATGCCGTTGGCCCTCTTGGCCACCTGGGCACACTGTTGGCTCATGTTCAGCCGAGCATCAACCAACACCCCCAGGTCCCTTTCCTCTTCACAATCATCCAGCCACTCATCCCCAAGCCCATAGCACTGCATGGGTCTGTTGCGACCAAAGTGCAGGACCCGGCACTTGGCCTTGTTGAACCTCATCCCATTCACCTCAGCCCAGCAATCCAGGTTATCTAAGTCCCTCTGAAGGGCCTCCCTACCCTCAGGCAGATCCACACCACCTCCCAACTTGGTGTCATCTGCAAATTTACTGAGGGTACACTCAATGCCCTCGTCTAGGTCATCAATAAAGATATTAAACAAGATGGGCCCCAGTACCGACCCCTTGGGGACACCACTTGAAACAGGTCGCCAGCTGGACTTCACTCCATTAACCAGTAGCCATTGGGCACGGCCCTATAGCCAGTTCCTTACCCAAAGCAGTGTGTACCTGTCCAGGCCATGGGCAGCCAGTTTCCCCAAAAGAAGCCTGTGAGAGACCGTGTCAAAGGCTTTGCTGAAGTCTAGGCGGACTACATCAACAGCCCTTCCCTCATCTACCAGTCTGGTCACCCAGTCGTAGAAGGAGATGAGGTTGGCCAAGCACGACCTGCCTTTCATGAACCCGTGCTGGCTGGGCCTGATCCCCAGGACACCATGCACATGCCGTGCGAACTCACCAAGATGATTTGCTCCATTACTTTCCCTGGTACCGAGGTCAGGCTGACAGGCCTGTAGTTCCCCGGATCCTCCTTACGGCCCTTCTTGTAGATGGAGGGACTGGTCACACTTCTCTTGATGCAGCCCAAGGTACAGTTGGCACAACTCAAGATATGGTTGGTTGATCGTCATCATATATACCATGAGGCTACACTTTTGACAAATAAACACAAGACATAATGTGCAGTGTGTGCTGATGATTCACTATTAACTAATATTAATATTGGATGCTGAATGTCAAATACTTTAAGTGGTCAAAATATTTTTCCCCAGAAGTGCTTTTTTGTGTGTGATTGTGGAAGTTTTGATCTAGTATTAGTAATGCAGAAGCATTTTTTGTCTTGGAGATGTGTAGGTTTTGTGCTATGCCCAGCTCAGTGGATCATATGGTCTGATCAATCTGTTGTTGCTGTTATTCATTTTGGTTTAGTTTTTGTCCATGTGTTTTACAGTAGCTTCGGAAAAGATTCTTTATTACAACATTTGCATGATGTAGTCTGTTTCAGAAAGAAAGTGTATTCTGTAAATTACATATTCTCTTCAGTGCATTCAGAGGGAGAAGACCTGCTGTTTTATACAGCTAACATAAGTGTTTGCCATTACTTTTTTATTATTATTCAAGCTACTGCAGTCAAAGACTTATAAACCTCTTTTATATCTTGCATGTTCATTATATATAACAATCACATTAATAAAAACTCCAGAATCGAAACAAATTTGGTCTGAGGTATTCAGCTTGCTGCTGCTTTTGATTTAATCAGTAAGGGATGCCAAAAGTTTTCAGGAAATTTCAGGTGGTAGAATAAATTACATTAATTTAAAGAGCCTGTAACTTCTCACAGTGAAACCTTCAAATGATTTCTAAAGGACGTGGTAGTAACTATCCAGGATTCCAAATAGAAGTAATCTGCTCATAAAAGTGAATAAAATTTACTGTAACTATTAAAAAAGCCTAACCATCCAACAGCCCCAAACTATAAAACACTATCTTTTACATGGACCAAGTGTATGTGTTGAAAAATCAGCTCCAGCTTCATGTTATTCTTCAAGCCAAATAAAGAGCCTTTAATTGTGAATGAACTTAAATACTTACATTTTACCATGCTGATCTCTGTTTCTTTGTACGTATTGTGAGCAGTAATGACTGCTGAATGAATGGTTGGTTACTTACAGCAGAATTTTCTCATGTCTGAGGAGTGTTTCAGTGAGGTTTCTCAGTGCAGATAACTTGGTGTTGAAAATTTGTTTGTATTTGAGTGCTGCAGAAGAATAAAATGCATGAACATTGAATTTTCTTATGCAGATTTCAGTATGCTTTCTTAAGAGATAATATGCATATGACAAATCTTACATAAGAACAAGTAGACTGTTGAATTCAATGGTAGCAGCTATTCATTTTTAAATAAGAAACATGAAAGTATAAGTTAGATTGCAAGCGTTTCTCTTCTGCATGTTTGCAGTCAAACATACTGCCTTTCGTAATGGTTTGTGACACCAATCGTATGGTGGTATGTAGTAGCTAAGTACTAATAGTTTTTCCTGATTTATTGAATGTAACTTCCTTTCTGTACAGAAAACAACAAAAAAAAACATCACTGAAGATCACCAAGCCTGCTATGGTGTTCTAAGAAAGCCTCACTTTCCTCATTTAGAATTAGTTATAATTATAAAACAAATGGAAAACATTATCATAAATAGGTGTTTTATTGGTTGTTTTTCAGAAAAAATACATTTACTGGAAAACGTCTACTGAACTTGGCAAGGAATATGAAAAATATCAAGAAGGGATTCTACTGGTACATTTATCAGAAGAGACAGGCCAAGGAGAGTGTAACCCTCTGGTAAATGATGGCACCAAGCTGGGTGGTGCAGCTGATATGATGTAAGAAAGGGATGCCATCTAGAGGGACATGGACAGGCTTGAAAAGGGGGCACATGTGAACAGAATGAGGTTGAACAAGGCCAAGTGCCAGGTGCTGGTCGTGGATTAGGGAATCACAGATATGAGTACAGACTGGGAGAATTCCTTGAGAGCGGTGCTGCAGAGAAGGACCTGGAGTTTCCTGGTGGATGAAAATCCAGGCATGAGCCAGCAGTGTGTGCTCACAGCCCAGGTCAACAGTGTCTTGGGCTGCATCAACAGGGGGCTGGCAGTGGGCAGGGAGGTGATTGTCCCCCTCTGCTTTGCTCTTGTGAGACCCCATCTGCAGTACAGCATCCAGGCCTGGGGCCCCCAGCACAAGAAGGATGTGGGGCTGTTGGAGCGGGTCCAGAGGAGAAAGATGCTCATGGGGCTGGGGCACCTCTCCTGTGAAGAAGAAGGCTGAGGGAGCTGGGTTTGTTCTGCCTAGAAAGGAGAAGGATCCAGGGAGATCTCACTGCAGCCTTCAAATACTTAAGGGAGTTTATAAGCAGAGGGGGAACTGACTTATCTATGGTCTGATAGTGATAGGACAAAGGGGAATGACTTTGAACAAAAGAGGGAGAAGTTAGGGGGGGTTATATGTTAGGAGAAAATTCTTTACACAGAGGGTGGCGAGGCCCTGGCACTGCTGCCCAGAGCTGTGGGTGCCCATCCTGGAGGTGCCAGGCCAGGCTGGGTGAGACCTGGGCAGCCTGAGCTGGGGAGCAGCCAGCCCACAGCAGGGGTTGGGGCTTGATGATCTTTAAGGTCCCTTCCAACCTAAGCCAGTCTGCGATTCTGTGAATAACAGGGCAAGGAAACTTTTGGGCACATTGCCAAAAATTAAAAATGAATACATTTTGGCTGTGCTCACGTCTGTTTGCTTTCATCTGTTGTTCAAGCAGTTGAGTGCCTTTTCATTTCAGAGACTTGAATAAGAACAGAACAAACATCTTCAGAAAACGCCTGTATGCGCATCTTTATGAAGAACAGAAATGCTTTGGTTGGTACAGAAGCATGTAGGCTGGACAAAAGTGAGCTATAAATGAGATAGAAGATTCACATTCTGTGACCAGACATTTAAATTCACATTTAAACCAGGTTCTAGTCATGCATTTGCATTAAAACACTGTTCAAGTCTTCCTTTGGCTGTGGGAAAGATATGCATACAGAATGTATACATATGTGTCACATTTTGGCAAAGGGACCTAAGATTAGACGTGTTCCTACTGAGAATGCAGGCTGAAGCTGCACACATTGTTTATATAGCTTTGCAGTGGAAAGAGGAGCCAGCAATTCCATGTACTGAGATAGATTAGATGTAGTGCAAAGTCGTGACTGATGCCTTATTAACATCCTATTAACACGGGAGTTAAACTTCTAAAATTCCATTGTAGACAGTGAGTTTTGTTGTTTTGGTTTTTTTTCTTCCAGTCATTTCATAGCAAATGGCTGGGATTTGTGACAGAATTATACATCATTTATTTCAGGAAAAGATAAGAAATATGTATTACCTCGGTGTTTCTCTTTCTTTTTTACAACATCATTTTGGCAATCTGCATGTTGCACTCCAATCTCCAATCTTATGGCATCGTTAGTACTCAAAGATTGCCACAGATTCCTGATTTTCCTACTTGTTTGCAAAGAAATTATTTCTTTCCAGAACTGCACTTTCTGATTGAAAAGTTGTCCAGACGCTGATTGTTCCAATTTGTACTTCTTCTGTAAGTGGGAGTCTGTAGATTTCTGACAGGCCAAAATAAGGTTTTTCTCATTTTTCTACAGTATAATAGACATCCTCTGCACCGCCTTCCTCTAATGCTGAATGTCCCACCTTGTCCCTTTTACACCAGATCTTGCTGCTGAATGTTCCACCTGTTTGAAAGCAGACCCAGATACATGAGCATGGGGCAGGCCTGGTCTGCTGAGTATTGCCCACTTAGTGACCCTAAACTGGAGGGCTGCCAATGTTCAGGGACTGTACTGCACCTTCTGCTTTTCTGAAGGTTAAAAGAAGGTGATGACTTCAGGGAGAGCACCAAGCCAGCTGATTTAGAAACAGCTTGGGAAGCTCTCAGTAGCAATTGATTTTTGTTGTTGTTATTGAGATGTATGGCTTCACGCTGAGGTAAGCTGCAGGGGAAGGAGAGCTCATTGCCTTTCCATGCTGATTATGATACCTTATTCCACAGGAAACTCTGGGTGCAGTACAACTGCATAAAAGATTTTTAAAGATAAAACTGAGCAGCACCTCTGTGTGTCCATAGATCCCTGTCCACGTTTCATCTCCTCTGAAATGCTGAAAGCTTTTTTTTGATAATACATCTCTCCAGTCCCCCCTTAAAGAGTGCATTCTTAGTCCATCTGATTGATGCTTTCCTTCCAGCTTCACAATTATCACAGGTTTTCCTTCATTTTCAGATGCAACTTGTTCTAAAATATGGACAGCTTTCCTTTGTTTCTTTAGTAATATATATCTTACATGACACTTACAAAGGTTAGGAAATCATCCTCAGTTCTTACTGTGTTAAGTGCCTTTTTGTTCTGTCTCATCAGAAGACTCATAAAGAAGGATGAGAAAAGGACTTGTCTCATCCCTTTGAATTAATAATAAAAGATATTTCTGGGAAGAACTATGAGGAAAAGAATTCATATGCAGAAGTAAATGCATTTTCACACTGTTCTTGTAAAGCTGTTTTGCAAACAAAACATTATTTTTTTACTCTTATTAAAGCACTAATAAAAATAGAAAAGGCAGTTTTTGTCTCTGGATTAAGTGAAAAACTTGCAACACCACCTCCACTGAGAGAACTGCCCCCACCTCGGGGGTCAGCCCAGTGCTGCTTCTGGTTTTTGTTTGTTTCTTTTCCTGCTGGTGGTGATGGTGTTCTGTTGTTAATGGCACTCGTTGGTGTCAACACAGTGTTAGAGAAGGAAGTAAGAAATGATGTATTATGTTACTGGCAGGGATGTTATCAAACAGTTTAGGAAGGTTATTGCTTCTAGGCAATGCAGGATAGTTACATGTTGTCTAAGGTATTTGAGATAAAATGGAAGCCTGTAAAACAGGTGTGTGTATAGAAGACTCGATGCACTTGCATATGTTTATGGTGATTAGAAAAATGGATAAGCGCCATAACTAGAGCGGATCGGTTTGCTGTCCAGTGGTAAAATGCTTTTTCTAGCATTCTTAGGATTTTCAAATAGCTTACACTTTCTAATAAGCCCATGTGTGCTAAGTCACATTTTTAATTAAACAAATTCCATAATTTAGTATGTACTCTTAATGTCTCAAAGTTAGGTCAACTGGACCAAATTTTGAGAGCTATGTTAATTAAACGATGCCGTCCTGCCCGTGACGTGTTCCTTGGGCTTTTGCAGCTATCCCCTAGGTGGCACCAGGACCCACAGAACGGCCCACTTTGGCTTAGGAAAAGGCCCCAGAGCTGCTGATGGGACTGCAGAGAGAAACACTTTGTTGAGCGCTCGGTGGTTGCCCGTCCTTTCATTACTTCTATCATTTCTCCAGAGACAGCGTTGTTGTCCTACTAAGTCACAAATACGAGTGATTAGAACTCGATCAACTAATGATTTTAGTTGTAGGAATTGCAAAATTAACTTGGAAGTGTCTGGTGTGGATAACTTAATTCCTTCGCAGTAAAGCAGTGAAGGATGCTGTGCTGTGCAGTAGGCTGTGGCATACTTGTGCTCTGTTTGGTAGGGAACTGCTGTTTGTGTAAGTGCTCCGAGCACAGCTCCGATCCTGGTCCCACTGTGCTGGCAGTGTTACCACTTCTGCATCTCCATCGCTTCTACGGCTGTTAAGTGCAAGGGCATGTGAGGCACATGAAAGTTCTGATTTTCAAACATTAAGTATGAAGCATTTACTCAACTCTTCTGAAAAAAAGCAACAAACCATAATTCACTTTTCTAGGAGGACTGCACTGTGACATCATTAGATTCATGTTTTGTTTTTGTTCTCAACAGGAAAGCGTACTGCTTCCTCATTGGAACAATTCCTCTTTGGCAATAGAGACTTGATAATGATAGCAAAGACAACAACAACAACAACAAAAAAAAAGCTGTTCCTAGCAGCTTGTTTTGTTACAGATATTCATATCTGGATAAGAGTATGAGATAATTAGTAAGTTGCTTTAGTAAGTTACTAATGTTGGTGTCTATATTTCTTATCACAATAACAGGTATGTTGTGACCTGTTCTAGAGCTGGTGTTTCCACCACTGTTTCATTAAAGTACAACATAATTTGGCAGAAAATAAAACCCTTGTGTTCCAGACTGTCCCCAGATACCAGAGGGGATGGCTGGGCTTAGATTCTAAGTGATGCCTTAATTCAGTAATAATAGCCCAGCAGCACTCAATATACTGAATTATGACAATTACAGATGTACTAACAACATGATACACTTTCAATCTAGTTGCCTTCAGTGAACTCCTGTGGTCATACTTAAGGAATTTGGTTGCATTCAGTGAGAACTCTTATGGTTAGGTTCATGAATAGTGTACTGTATTGAAGCAATAGATGCACCAATTCTTGGGATTCCTGGTGATAAATTTACTGTCTGCAAAGCACACACAAAGGAAGGAGAAGCCTGTCCACAAGCACATCAAGTTATAAAACCAACTCTATAGAGATGTCTGAGTTTCCTGAGAAAATGCTGAATATTACTGTGTTCACATCTTACCCAGAGGTGTCCCTATGGGTGGAAGGAGAAGCTCAGCCTGCCAGCTGCTCCCAGAAGTCAGAGGTGGTCTGTCCCTGACGTCGTACCTTTGTTATGATTGGTGTACAGTCCTCTTGCTTCACATTTAAAGGTATTGACTAGAAGAATTCAGGGTGCATGCTCAATGAGGGGTAATCACATCTTCGAGGCAGGTAGCTTTTGTGTTGGACGTGTGTTTTATCATTATAACGAGCAAAGTTCACCCAAAGGATGGTATTTTCTCGAAAAATGACAGAGCATTGGCTCTGGGTAACAGCCATGCAGCTTATCAGTTCTGTAGTACTGTCAGGTTTCCATCCTGGCGGTGGTATCGCAGACCTGGCCGTGGTGTCTGCACTCTGCTCCACCTCCATGCTGTTTCTCTTAGAGCCAGCACATCAAGCTCCTCTCATGTTGACAACACCTAAGTTTTCCTGGGGAGCTTCTGTAGAATGGATTCCTTGCATACCAGCTGCACTCTGCTTTTGCACTTTTCCTTAATTTGTGAACAACACTGTATCTTTAATATAAATTTAATTTCTAAGTCACCGCTAGCGATGATCCCACAATTACTACAGGATCACAAGTGGCATGGTATTTTTGGTGTACTGGCAGAGGAAATGATGATTGTCTGCAGCAGCTGCCATGCTTTCATGCTTCCCAAGCAGACCATGCACAAGTTTACTTCA
Source organism: Phasianus colchicus (assembly GCF_987193195.1). Taxonomy (NCBI): domain Eukaryota; kingdom Metazoa; phylum Chordata; class Aves; order Galliformes; family Phasianidae; genus Phasianus; species Phasianus colchicus. The sequence goes on from NC_143449.1 coordinate 2,336,760, forward strand.
CATGGATCTTATGAGGTACTTTGGACAAAGAGGAATTGGGAATCTTTTGCAGCTGGAGTTGTATGGATGACAGAGCTGAATTTGAAAGGCAGTGTGATATCCAGTGCCCAGCCCTGCAAGTTGTTTGAGAATTTTCACATAATAAAAAGGGAGATGGAATGGATGCAGTGGTGTCTTGTGAAGAATTGGTATTTTGAGACATTTTTGTGGTCTGCAGTTTGGATCATGATTCTGGATTTTGTTGTTGATTTTTAAAATTATTTTAGAACTAATAGAACACATATTTTTTGAGTTAATTTGGCTATCATAGAGAGTTTGGAGCTGTGTCCTAGAATGCTTGTCTTGCAAACCACAGCTTAACTGACCATTAAGTATCATCAGGCAGGAGGGGTTTTTTTGCCATGTAAAAATACAAAGAATGGAGTTTGCAGTAAGCAACAAATAATGAAATTACTGTTAATAGTAATTATCCCAAGTCTGCAATTGTTGGTGAAAAATTTGTCCTTGATTTTAATATCTGCTTGGTTGTGACTGTTGTCTATTCGCTGTCAGTTGTGCAATCAAAGTTCTAGTAAGAAAACCCACGTCTCTTTCCTGCTTGTCTTCATCTGTTGGAGTGGTGCCTTGTGGCTGCCTGTGTCAGAAGCTAGCAGGGTGCAGAGCTGGTGCTGCGAACCTGCTGCACACAGGGTGTGTGTTTCAGCGGGTGAGATTGGCTCTGATCTCACCCCATCCGGTCCATTTCACATCCTTTGCTTCAGAAGTTCCTGATCTGAACTAAAATACCAGTATAGATGCAACCTGTATTGCTGCATCTGAGAGCTTCAAACTGACGATGTTCCATGAGCAGTATGTAGCTTAAAATCCCTTCTCACACAGACTCTTGGAGTTTTTAATAGAGCCTCAGTGTATGGTTACACTTCATCTAAAGCACCAGGGCAGCCTCTCAGCTGAGATGTCCTGTGTGGTGTCTGTTGTACCTATGCTCTGTTTGGCAGAGAAGGATAGAATGCTTGTTTACTAGTAATTGTAAATTCTCATTCCTTTTCTGACGACTTATTACTGCTCATCTAATGGGCTTTCTCCAACAGATCTTATTCGTATAGCAAAGCAAAGTCTTACTGAGTTGTTTCCTTTTGTTTCAATAAGACATTAATCACCGTTGAAATTCATATTTGGAAAGACAATGTTCTTCTGCAGCTAAATAGTGTCAGATGGTGCAGTGGATCAGAAATGCATTGCTACAGGCCATCAGTTCTTACTGAATTTTTGTTGTGGGTCCTGTTCTTGCATTTGGAGGAAGCACTAAGACCAAGGCATTGACTTTTTGGTACCAGTCTTGGTACAAGCATTCTGTGTGAATATATGCTTGTGTGGCTAATGTGTGGTTCCCAGTGTGATGCCCACTGCTCTGTCTGGGTGGTTTTCCAACAGTAATGGTGGAAGTACCAGCATGCAAGGTCAGGAGTGAACTCGTTGGTAAAGAAAGAAGCAGTTGGAGCCATTGGGCACTGGAGGTGACTACAGCAGGCTAGTCAGGGTGTTTGTTTCCAGCAGAGAATTCGGGTGTCAGTAAAAAAGGTTTTAATGTGAAGGGTGGTATATTTGGAATCATAGAATTGTGGAATCCTTACAGTTGGAAGGGACTTCTAAAAGTCATCCAGTCCAACTCCCCTGCAATAAACAGGGACATGCACAGTTTCCCTCCTTCGCCCTGCTGGCTGTGCTGCTTTGGATGCACCCAGGATCTGGTTTGCTTTCTAGGCTATGAGGGCACAGTGCTGGCTCATTCCAGTTGCCATCCACCAGTACTCCCGGTTCCTTTTGGCAGGGCTGTACTCCATCCTTATACCCCCAGGCTTGTACTGGTAATGAGTGTTGCCACAACCCAGTGCCAGACCTTGCACTTGGCATTGTTGAACCTCATGAGGTTCTCCTGGGCTCTGCTTTCCTGGGTCTCTCTGGATGGCATCCCATTTTTTGGGTGTTTTGACTGCACCCCACAGCTTGGTGTCTTCTGCAAACTGCTGAGGTCGCACTCAATCCCACTCTCAATGTAATTGATGAAATATTAAAGAATATCAGTTCCAGCACTGACCTCTTGGGTGTTGTATGGTTAGATGTCCTTGGAAGGGCATCTTTCTAGTAGATGAATGGTTTTAAAAAATCTGGTCTTAAATCAGAATTTCAGCCCTGTTTCCTTGGTATTTTTTGGCTAAGAATTCTATATTTTTACACTTATATAACAAGTGTCATTTTCACAGCATGGTTCCCTTAAATATTTTGATTCCTCTTGCAAACATTAGTTGTAAGGAAGGCAAAACTTTTGAAACACGGCTACATATGTTTCGCCTGAGAAAATGGGAACATTTTTAATTCATGATCTCACTGCTGAGAACGCTGTGAGTTTGTGCAATGAGTCAGTGATGGAGTCCTGCCCCAGCCAGGCTGGGGGTGGCTGTGTTCTCCCTTCCTGCCAGGAGTCTGCCTGCTGGGGAGGGGAGCTGCAGCACCAGCACAGCTATCATCATCCTGTGTGCCATTTGAACACCTGGCATGCCTGGGTTGAGAGCGTGTGCAGGAATCGCTAGGCTTGAATGCAGAGCCTGAAAATAGCAGATCCAGAGATAAGTATTTAAAAAATCTGATCTATTGGTTTTGGCAGAGCTGAAGACAGCAGAACCTAACGTGCTGTTAGTGCCTGTGAAAATGGCATGGGGCGAATGCAACATATCAAAGTTTTGCAGCTTTAGGATTCCGCAAGGAAAGTGTTTCTTCACCTGTACTTAAAATCTAAAGCTGCGATTGTTTGTAGCCTCCTCCTGAGGTACGGTATCACATTGCTGTGAAAGCCTCCAGGACTTGGAAACCACTACAGTATTTACCTGAATATCCTTTACATGTCTTCTTGCTGTTTAAAATGCATGTAGCATGCATTGCAAGCTGCCAGAAGCATTGATTGTCACCTGTACGACGTTCTGCTTAAGGAAACCAAACGTCCTTAGTAACTCACATGGTGCAGCTATTCTATTTGCTTGGTAAATGCCTATTTGCATTAGAAATGTAACATCTACTCTATTTATATACATATAGATATATTTCTTGTAACCGCCAGTTACCACAGTCAGGTAATAATTGCCTATGCAGTTTAAGGAAGAAAAGGATTAAAAAAGAGCTGCTAAGTGCCAATGTGCATGATTCTCCTCTCCAAACAGTAATTTTGCAAAGCACAATTGTCAGTCAAGTTACAAAAGCAACAGATGATTGATTCATTGGTATTCTTTGTAGTTGTACTACTTAGGAGCATAGCTGTGTGTTTTAATATAAATGTATCTGCAGGGAAATTTAAGTAATCTCCAGGTGGTTACTAACGTGAGCCCTTAACTTTTATTTTTCTTTTTTTTCCCCTTTTTTAACATATTTTTAAATTCAGTGATGAAATTTCTTACATCTGATCATTGCTGTAGGATGCAAAGCGTTATTAAAACGCAGGTTTGCTCTGTATGTGCTTGTGGTGAGTAAATGCAATTGCATTGCTAGAAAATTAACATGATCAGAAGCACTAACTGATGTCATTGAAGAGGATATGCATCACAAACATCTTCTATAATTCACATAATTTAAACTTCATTATTATTCTATAAAAAGCTGAAAATTATTTTCACTTTCTTAATGATGTAGTTAGCTCAGGTTGCTCAAATGACACACCAGAAATAGATATATATTAGAAGTGTGCAGCTAGAAAGGTGCAGTAAGAAACAACTGAATTCCAAGCATGGACAGCAGCAGCTTTTTGACTGACCCATGGGAAAGATGCTGTGCTGTTACTGGAGAGCAAAATCAAGGACATCGACTGACGCCAAGCGTAACATTTACTTTTCTGCACCATGGAGGTAAGAAGAGATCATTAAAGTCATCCTACTTCATAAAGAGCTTTTAGATCATTGCATTAAAAATATTATTGGATGCCAGTGTAGAATTCCAGCATTCGGCAGGCTCTTGTGCTGAAGGAACACAGGAACAAAATCTGTGACAGTGATTTTTGAAGGAGTAAACTAACTAATGCATCATAGCATATTCATTTGGCATGCACAGTCCCATCTGTGTGATGTTCATTTAGTGGACACTGGTTGGTTGTTCTGCTTCACAGCAAATGAAATAAAAAGAGGATAACATGTTTGTGGTCTCCACAAGCTGTGCAGGCATCCTGAATGAGTTTTGGTTACCACTGTCTTCTGTGCTGTTAATGGTGTTCCTACCCAAGTTCTCCTGTACTCCTGAAAGAATGAGTTCTATACAAGGATATTGCTTGGAGAAACATAATACGTGTTCTCTTGCCTCAAGAGGATCAATTCTAAGTTACCTGTGATGCCCTGCTGTGCTTGGCAGTGCTCACAATGAGTCCAGTTCCAGTCAGGAGAAAAAATAGACAGGGTTGTACTCTGGCACAGTGCGGGTACATGCATGTCCTGCTGCTTTTAAGGAGGTACACTATGTCTACTTATTTATATGTATGTATACATATATAAAAAATAGTCAGCTGGAATGGTATCTTACATTAAAAAATGGTGGCAGGAAAAAAAAAAAGTGGTTTTTGTAATCTGAAATCTCTGTAACTCAACCAGTAGTTTCCACAATTATCCAATAATATCAGTCAGAAAGTGGGATTTATTTTTTTTTTCTCCCAGAATGTTCAAAATAAGAGCCAAGGTTTGCATAGATTTCTTTATGTGGTTATAAAGTCAGAAAAACTGTAGCAGGGTTGAAGAGCTTGATCCTCTCTGGTTTATATCACTAGCTTGCTCTCGAGGAGTTAATGCCTCGTGCAACCAGGAAAGCAAGCAAAAGGAAGGAGTCTGTCAAAGTTCCTTTTCAAATACACTGCACCTAGCAGTATCTACTGTGTTTCCCTTTAATTCTGTTGCCATAATGTGGGAACCATAATGACATTTGCCTCTTTTTCAGTCTGCTAAGATCCTTGACAACTGCAGTCAAGGCTTTTTGTAGTGATAAAAATTGCGACCTTTTTAGACAATTTCTTCTGATACTACATTTAGAAATTGAGTCAGTACAATGAACTGTCTCCCAGTCAAATTCAGAGTTGCTATATATCTTATGAACATATCATAGAAGACTCCAGCAAAGGTTTATTGCCATTTTTTGCAGAGGGCCGTAACTGAAAATTACAGATTGCATTCCAAGAACCAGCTTACCTTTCCACACTTCTTAAAGGGCACTATCAAGTTTTTTAAGGCATCTTTTTTTTTCTTCCAGTTTTCTTTTCCCCTGATATGACATTTCTAAATACAATTTCTTTTTAAATGTAATTTTATCTGCCTCTTGAAATGTACCACTTTTTCACCACTTTAATGCTATTGACATATTTGTCTTTAGATTGTGCTTATTCTGCACAACGCTATTCGTCAAAGTCATCAACATGAATAGCATTTGTTCTTCAGCTCAGTGTTCCCACTGATGCCTTGTTGAGGTGACCTTTCTAAAATACTGTCATAGAGATATCCATCTTGATAATTGTCTACACAGTTTTGGGAAATACCAGCTATTTCTTTCCTAGCACAGACCTCTACCTTTTATATGCATTATTAACCATCAGGAAACAGAGCAAGCAAGAAAAGTAATGTGTATGCAAAGCTTGGGGTTTTAAAATGCATTTTGCTATTTTTAATGGAGTCAAGCATGTGTAGCAGCCTGAACAGAACTTGATTTGTAGCCTGAAGATGGAAGTGATCAGTCCTGTACCCAGTGATCAGCCTGTGTGCCAATCAGCTTTGCATTTATGAATACTCTGATGGGATCTTAATATATTTTGATCAATTTATAAAGAATAAGGCCTGAAATTTTCTTTTGTTTAAACTGACAACAACAACAAAAAAATCTTATAAAATCTTAAAAAAAATTCCCTGTGCATTTTGTAAATATCTGTCTCAATAAAGTTAAGTTAGAAGCCATAATTCTCAGCACTTTAAATGCTTGTGATTACAATTTCTGTGTTATAGCTTCTGTTGCCGTTTTGCTTTTGTACTCATCTGGATAAATACATTTTGAACAGCATTACTGATCTTGGATGGTTAAAGTATTGGTAATGAAAAATGGAAAGAATGAGCGACCTGATGGCTATGAAAAGAAGGCTGTCAACAGAACCTTCTAACAGCACATCTAGTGTATGTCTACATGTGTTTGTATCACTCTGTGAATCTGTTTGTAAAATACAGTGCTCAGTGTGCCTAAGCTGTCTGAGTCAGCTCAACACTTCTGTACATGCATTTGAGGATCAACCACATTCTGTAAAGTCTGTCAAGATTTGTATGGGAATAACAAGCAAAATCCCAGACCATAAATTGTTGAATTTGCTCTCATTTTGTGTGGATGAGTCTCACTGGTATACACCAGGAAAATGAAGTTGATGAATGAGAAATATTTTAGAATTGCCAATAGACAACCAGGTTTTATGGCTACAAAATTGAGCCATCATTAGATATAGCTGGTTCTTAAGTAGGTTTCTTAGAGAAAGTGCAGTAGACTCTAAGTCTACTTAGACTGTATGAGAGATCTCTCCAAGCTTCCTCAGGAATGTGTCCCACTCCAAGAATATTGTCATTAGTCCAAAGCTGAGTACATAACTTAAAAAAATGAATAGTTTATAGATCTGAATCTAGATTTTTTTCCATTCTCATTACCCACTTTGTTTAGACCTCTTGTCCTGGATTCACAGCCTACCTTCTACTGGTTCCGATTACCTTCACGTATTCCCAGCTGATTTCAGTGGAAGGGGAACTGTCCAAATGCCTTGTAGTCCAACTGTGATAATAGATGTTTTCAATGCTTCGGCACCCTTTCACATTGCTGAAAGCAGTGATTTTATTACTCCTGTCAACTGTATGGGGTTCAGTTGTTTCCCAGCCCCTCATTTTTGCTTTCTTTTTCTTTTTCTTTTTTTTTTTTTGTAATTCAGTGGAAACAACCAGACTATAAAATGGTTAAAGAAAAGCTTTCTGCAGACCATTTTATTTTCTGCTTATAGTGAATTGTGTCTTAAAGCTGGACTTTGTGAATTAGCTCACCAGCTTTGGAAACTTGGATCTTGATATTTAAAAGGTAATGTAAGATCTACACCCTTATGGCACTTTAAACATACTCAGCACCAAGACTGAAGATAAAATGTGAAAGTGCTCTGCATGCAGTGTTGTGTGTATTTGTATGAAGTTTATATGCCTAGATGCCAGCAGTGCCTTGCCTTGTGGCTAGTTCTGTGGCACTGAGGATGCAGTAAGATGCCTGCTGCACCTGATCAGCTCGTGTAAGCTCCTGCAAACTGTGAATCTGTGCTGAAGGTAAGTCTTTTGGAATGTATGAACTGTATTTAATTTGGATGATTTGGGGGAGTAATTAATATCTTAGGAAATGCCTGAAGAATGTTGGCTGAGTTGAAAAAAGCACAGAGGTTTCCTACTGAGATTCATACTTACTACTGTGTGCTCTCCTGTATTGTCTGTAGAAAATATCTTTGTCCATCAGAGGAACAAAAAGACCTTCAGCAGATTGTTTTATTGAACTCTTTATAGATATTAAGAAACATACCACCAGCACTTCTGCCACACTGCTGTCATTAAATAATAAATCATTGCTGTAGCTGCCTAATGGGATATGTAGCAGTGCTGATGGTGGCAATCTAGACCAGTGCTAAAGTAGATTAATTTAAAACAGAGCAAAAATAGTAGATAGCAGAGCTCAGCACAACAGTTCTGGGACTGGAACCTGGTATCTAACCACAAGAAAGAGAATAACACAAATTAGATCTAACAAAAAAAATGATAACAGTATCTTTCACAGTCCTTACTTATCCTCCAACACCTAATTATGAAACTGTCCTACAAGCATTAATGAACAGAACACATTTTCAGCACTCCTACTTATCTGAGATCTCTTATCCTAATGTAGATAGGAAACAGAGGCATTGGAAGGCAAGAAATGTCTTCTGATCAGAAGTGCTGTTGACCTGTACCTGCCTTTTATCCCAGAGGAGGTATGAATGCTTGGGGCTTAGGAAAGGAAGGTTCTATTTCACATCACTTGATAGCGAGGTTTGCTACTGAAGGGTGCTTCCAACCAAGCAAAGCTATTTCCTATAGAAGCTAGAGTGCTTCCTCCTGAGCCCAGGCCCATCTGTGGAGGCAGTAGGAGCGCACAGCAGTGCCAGTGCAGGGCCTGAGGTGTGAGCTGCCCCTCGCCAGGCACAGGGAATCTGCTTTGGCTGCCTTGAAGGGAGCACCCCTGAGCTGCCACCGCGGGCTGCCTGGGGTACGCACAGCTCTGCGAGCAGGACTGCCTGCAGCCAGCTATCTGCATGGCTGTGCACTGCATTTGTAACATGGAACGCCTTACCACATTATTAAAATACGTCTATTTTAAAAATTATTTATCAGATGACTTAAAGAATCATTGATCCCAAGATTACTGCTCTGAAAGCAAGTAAGTCTCTGTGAGGAACTGGGTGGTAGAAAGCCAAGAAAACCAAAAGCGATTGTTCTGTTAGCGTGACTTTGGTTGTTTGCCCTGTGTAGGAGGCTGACAAAATGTGCAAACGTTGAATTTGCAAAACTAATTAGCACATAAAAGTCCAGCTGTAATAGCAATCAAAACTTGCTGGTTCAACATACTATGGTTTTTCTGGGGGGGTTATTAACACATCCTGCACATATGGCCCCAGTTGAATATCTGGAGCTGCTCATATCAGCAAGTTAATATCAGGGGATTTAGCCGTGAGTTTTTATCGGTGGCAGTTGTGGAACCAACATGTGGTCTGACTGACTGGTGCTTCCAGCATTGTTTGCATCTGTAAGGAAAAGAGGAAAAAGTGACTTTTACCGCTCTCTTTATCCTCCTCAGTAATAAGGTACTGTGTTTTTACAGACCCTCTGGTTGAGATTGCTGTTTGAGAGACCTGCGGCCTTGCTGGAAGTTGTAACTACAGCAGCAAGGCAACACTGGTGGTTTGCATGTCTGTTGAGATTTACTTGCTCATAGTTGTTTAATTGCAAGATTTTGCTGGCATTTTCTTTACCTAGGGAGTGTGGGGAGAGGAGCACCACCAAGAATGAATGAACATTTCATTTTACATTTTTCTGAAACAAAAACCAACCAAGCAAACAAAACACCCAGACAACGAAAAATGCACACTTTGTAGATTCGCTGTTTCCCAGTCAAGGCAGGTTGTCTTGTAAAACTTACTCCAACAAAATTATTTCAAAACACCTCTTTCTCTGTGATTCTCAAATCACCATTTGGTAAATTTTAGCATTTAAAATCAACATTAGAAGGAATTTTAGAAGTTTCACTAGAAAGACAAACAGAATCTATTAACCCAAAGTAGTTACTGAATTGCAAATAGAGAGCTGCTTATAACTGACACAAAAGGTGCTCCTACTAGACTGTTTCTATACCAGCCACAATGCTTTACTTAATGTGCAAATACAGTGCTTTTGGTGTGACACAGCTACCTTTGATCTCTGGAAATGACTGACAGTAAATTATGTATGTTGGAAACTGACTGGCAGGATGTCTTAGGGAAGATGAATGGATGTGATGTTACCTTGCAAAACCTGCCAAACATCAACAGAGCTCAGATTTTGGTGGGAATCTATGCAAAGTACGTGATGGTACTTGGGCTACATGCTCGTAAAAATACATACAATAAAGCACTCTTCTTTAAATAAGTCAGGGAAACTTCTGCTCTCACAGTGAACAAAGTAACCCAGACTTGGTGGATAATATGCTGACGCTTCCTTCTCTTCCAGTTTCTCTTCAAAGTGGTAAGAATGGGTTTAATCAGTCCTTTTTAAAGCACTTAAATTCTTCCAAGCATTTTCTTCTTATTTGAGTGAAATAATTAAGAAGTTTTTGTTATGTTTAATCAAAATAAGATTTCTGGATTCCTTCTTTTGATAATAATGATTTTAGTTGTGATATTTTCATAACCACGTGTATTTTTTAATTCAAATTGCATTGCTTTTTATTTCCAAGGTGAGTTCTTGCATGCAAACTGCTTCATGGAATAAGAGAACCTTATTGTAGGTAAACTGCATGCTTGCCCAAACAAAGACTTGTTTAGTACTTTAAGAATGAACCTGTTGCCTTGAATTATGTGTTCCACATATTATCGCTGTATTTTTCTTATATTGTGTTCCATCTTTTCTTTTTACTCAAATAAATTCAGGACTTTAGAGCCCTACTGTAGTTTGCAAACTGAAATTATTGATATATATATTTAATAAGAAAGCTTAAACCATTTTAATCTGGACCATGGAAGAAATCTTTCCGTTCCTGGATTTTTTCAGTTGATAGTATTGATGTTGATGGTATTATTTGAGCAAGCCACATAGAAAAGAATAGACACTTGTAACACTGCTATTCCTGTTTACATTTTCTCCCGAATTTTGTTTTCTAAGATTAAAATTGATGTACATAGTGAGAATACAGAAATCTTTGATTTACAGGGATCCCATGTTTTTGGTAATGAAAACAAACTGTATTACTACTAGCACTAAATCTAAGCACAAAGAATGATGAAGTTAGAAGTGAGACTTGGAGATCTTGTATTTTATGGGGTTTTCCTCCCTGCCCCTCCCCAGCATTTAATCAAAGCCACAGTCATCATGTAATTTTAACCACCTTGCAACACATTAATGATTTTATTATGTTCTGTCTATTTGACAGTGCTTAGCTGCTTTCAAGTTTAAAACATCATTACAGAGTTAGCATATATTTGCTTTAGACTGTTCTGTATTTCTGCTCTGTCTACAGTCTGTGTTGAATATATACAGATAGTCAGCTAAGTCTTGAGTTACTCTTGCAAGTAGTGTAAATAAGCAAGCTCTGTAGTGTTTTGTTCAATGCTAGCTAACAGTATTTTGCATATCTGTCTGTATACATGTTATAATCAAATAACAGCTCTAATCTGATAGAACTATGTATCTTACAGGTCTCCAGTGTGAAAGAACTAATAGAACAAATCCCTTCTTTGAAGAATATGCCTTGTCTGTACAGATGTAGTCACTATCATTCAACTCTAAGTATCGTACAGTCTAGGAAAAAAAAAAATCTGATGTTATTATATAGACCAGGGCCGAGTTTACACTGAAACAGTGACCTAGACTGTGATCCATCTAAACATTTAATAATGTGCTTAACTTAAGTATGTGAATAATCCCTTTGAAGATCAATGGGACTACTTAGGTGCTTAAGACTAGGTTCGTGCTGTAATACTTTGCCAGACTGACAGAATTTTCTGCAACTGCTTGATGGAAACATGCTACAGCTTTAACCTGAAGTACATTTCAACAATCAACATTATTGTCTTATAACAATTTAAACAAATGCAGTTTTCATCTGTGTTTTATAGGAGTATTCTTGCACAAGACACAACTGCTCATGTGTATGTTTTCAGGAGAGTGGATGGAATTTATCTGTGAGAGACTCTATCCCAGCCAAAACCAGGACAAGCGATAAATTGAGAACTCCTCATTGACCTCTAACACACAGAAGAATCAAAGAAGGTGGAAAGTGGCACTGATGGCTAAGGATGGGAATAAGCAAGAACTGAAGGTCACAGGTTGCAGTGAGAAAGGTTCTGATTAGACTTGGGGAAAACACTTTGTAGCAGGAAACTCCAGTCCTGGAAGAGGTTGTCCAGGCAGGCTGTGGGTTCTCAGCTGTTGAAGTTTCTCAAAACTTGCCTGGCCAGTCTGTGAGCAAACCAGCCAACACTGGTCCTGTTTGGAGAGGGATGCTTGGACTAAATGACCTCCAGTGGTTCTTTGCAAACTGAAGCACTAAGAAAGGTGAAGATGCAGAAAGCAGTGCATGTAGGAAGAAGAGGAATCAGTAGGAACCATTCAGCAGAATGGTTTGCTGTTCAGCAGAAAGTCAAACCCATCAACAACAGACACAATGGGGTTTTTTTTTACCTTAGACCTCATGTTAACAACTGATGAAAAATAATGTTGCCAACAGAGTGGCAAAATTTCAACAGCCTCAAGGCAGAGGAGGCTGGAGGGGAATGGGAGTTGCTGTATAGTTAGTAACCAAATGCATCTGTTAAAAATGTTATCCTTAAATGGATAGTAGGGTTATTTAAATGCTTGACTCACTGCCCATGGTTACATACTTCATGTATTTTTTGGCATCTGTGATCCCAGGCTGGCTGTATGCTGAATGTAGGGCCTCTTTCAGATGGTTAGGCTGAAGCTCAACACATAGCAGTCTAAAAACTTACTAGTTGGACTTTCATAAAAGCATTTGACCCAATGACTCAGTAGTGCAATACCAGCTGCTATTTTTCTCAGGGATTATTTGACTTCGTCTCATCTATGAACCTGTAGTGGCAAGATATAAGTGGAAGAATTTATGGGGTAATCAGTGTGTAGTAATGAGTGTAGAGGCCACTCCTGGTGCACTGGGCAGCATTGCTCTTCCAGAAGCAGACTTTGAGAGCATTCCCCCAAAGTTTAGGTCTTAGCTGCTCTTATTACTAAATGCTTCTCAGCTTTACAGTCACTGCACTGTCTTTGACTTCTTTGGTTGTAAAGCTTGACTTGGGGAAATGCTGCAGAAAATTGTGTAATCTTCTGTTTCAGCGTTAGTGCTTACTAATTCCTTCTTATCTTTTAATGTAACAAGTTTCCTTTATGCTTTTCGCCTTGCCCCTGGCAAAAAATGAAATGCTATACTGGCAGTGTATGACTGACGTTCATCACACTGAACTTCATGTTAATGTTCTCAGAGTTCATTGCATTTTAACCTTCAAAATGTCCAGACTAATTTAAGAACGTGTGAAAACTGCTGCAGATTAAAACCAGTGAAAAAGTCTGTATGATTTGTCCTTGACATACATTACATGCTTCATTAATTTAAACAGATAATCATCTGTGTTTGTTTGCATTCTTAAAAATGAATTCTTTCCTCAGATATCAACAATGTTCATTTATACCAATAGGGACAGCAGATCACACTCTTATGATGTGTAGCAAGTCACTATCTTGTATTTTTAAACTGCTTCCTTGGAGATGTCCAATGTTAGTTTGCTCCCATCTCAGTTCCATGCTGAAGAATAAACCTTTTTTTACACTCTTAGTAATGGTCTTACGTTTAGGTGATGGAAGCCCTCGAACTGCCATGTAGTTCTGGTCTTGGTGCTCAGGAGTTGTGCAACTGGTGAGCAACTGTCAGATTTCTTAACTGCAGAACCGACAGAGGGCTGTAAGAGGCAGTTCTGTCAAGAACAGGTTTTCTGGTTTGGATGAGAGAGGTGCAACTCTTTGAAAATACACCTCAAAATAATTCAGTACATTGAAATGTTGAACCACGTGTCACTGTAAGAGAGAGCGTTGCTTTCTTAAAAGTTTCTGTAAAATCATGTCAGTACTTGTTTATTTACTGGAGGAAGTGCTTCAGAAGAGGAGTGCTGGCAGCTCCAGGAGCTCCAGGGTGCTGAGGTTAATGTCTGTATTCCAGCTTGGGCAGGAAGTTCCCAAAATTCCTATGGATGGACTATTTTATTTTTTTAATAAGTAAATGGTTAATGTATTAATCAAATTAGTGCTTTGATTTATTTTTTTTTCTCAACAAAACAATGCCCTAATCAGTGCATTGTGGAATGTTCCACTAGGAGTTTAGCTTTGTTTCATCTGTACCTTTGGAAGGAGGAAGAACTTCATTGCAGTGCAAGGTGACAAAATCAATTAAATCTTGATTTTCATGAGACAGTAACAGCTGTTTCTCATTCAGATCTAGCCCGTCCTGCACAACAGGAAATGGAATGCTTTGGTTCAGAGTTTTATGGTTTTGATGCAGGGGAAGAATCAAGTGAATGAAAGTGCGGCGGAAGCCAACCACACTTCTTTCTGCCTTTCCCAGACTGATGCTCAGGTATGGCACAGTGCAAGCCGGAGCTTTTGGGATACTTGCAGCTGCAAGATGTGTTTAATTTGGGTGTCTTGGTAGCTATTGACATACTGAGTGTGCGTTCCTCTTGCAATTTGGTGAATGAAGCAAATCCAGATACTTCAGAGTTGAGCGCAGCAGGATCTGTAGTGCTTGAAACCTGCATTTCTATACACAACCAGAGAAACTTCTGAAAGGTAGTGCATGCTGTGTGCTTTGGAGAAAGAACGGATGATGTCATCTATGAGTAGCTTTCTTCTAAGTGTACACGTTGACATAATCTGTGTTATTTGTGGTAGCTGAAGCCAATGGGTTAATTTACCTCTTCTGTAGAAGAAAAATTAAAGAACAAAACCATATATCCTGGGCTAACTCTAGCTTTTAGCAACTGTGTCTGGAGTCACTGAACATTTATCATTTACCCCCAAACGTTAAAGGGCAGATTGTTATTTCTGGTTTAACTTGAATTAATAATTTACTCAGGTTGTACATTACCTAGTTAGTTTCATATACTCATGTAGCTACTCTTCAAATGGCAAGAAATTCTTGAAGCTTATGGATTCCAGAAAGAATTTTTAGCTGAAGTTCTGTTTTAGCCATTTATTATCAACGAATAATTTTATTACAAATTGTGGATAAAAAAGAAGTATGCAATAATTTCTCTTTTCTCTACATTGTTGCTACCTTTCAAGAGAACTAGTGAAAAATCTCCCCTTTCCTCCTTGTTCAGTGAAGCATTTACTTTTTTCTCTGCTATGACTGCATAATGAGTGCCTGCTGAGATGGTGTGTGCAATGCATACTTCTATGCATCAAAACCATGGGAGCTCACACTTTAATTGTAGGTCTCTGTTTACATGGAAAAAAAGAGTTACATAGGTGTTCCAGTTATATTGTTGGAATTTGCCTGGTGAGTTACTGTGCATTTCATATTATATATATATATTTTTTTAAAAAGGTATTTTTAAAACTTGTTGTGAATGCCTGATGGTATCTGACTCAATACATAGCACAGGAAACACCTGAAAATTAAGTATGTGATTCATAAATACCAAATTATAATCTATTATTTGGGAGAGGAATCATTTTCTATTTTTAAAAGCACTACTCTGGATTGTGCTTAAGTTACTTACATTTGCTATTTGACTTCAATCCCTAAGCAGAAACAAGAAGTTTGAATCTGCATGGTGCTTTGTAGACTGTGGGTACAAGTTTTCTGTCTGACTGCTCAGATGCAGATGGCTTCCACATTCTGTAGTTCCATTAAACCAGGGGTCAAAACAGATTTCAAAATCCCATTCTACCAATAAAGCCTTATTCTTGCTGTAAGCATGTACTAAATCTATTAGGAGTGCTGGGGCTTTTTCCAACCCAGTGGGATGCCAGTATATCTGAAGAAGCAACTTCTCCTTATCATATTGCCTGGCGCCATCTTGGAGTGTAGATGGCCAAAAGTGGGGAAGGATGTTTTGAGAGACAGGATTTGGTGTGCAGGTTCAACTTTCTCTCCTTAGTGACATCTGTGTAGCAAACAATGTCATGTGAAGCCTTACAGGAGCCTTTTGGGGCAATGCTGATCAGGTGTTCTGACATCTCATGAGATGTAGCCTAATCTTGGTTTTATATCTAGGGAGTTTTATGCCTTCTTTTCTCCTAAGCCATCAGCAATCTCTTCGTTCAAATGCAGCCAACCAGTTAAATGAAGATTACATTCAGTTTCAATTCCGTGCCTCTGTATTGTGCCATTGCCATCAGTGAAAATGTACTGCATATCAGTGACACTTGTAGAAGTTGAACTTCTAGCCCAGACAACATTCTTTGGTTAACAGGACTTAGATTCTAAGAAATCAGAAAATAGAACCCACAAATAGTTGGAGCTTCAGTTTCTCACTACGTTATGCTTTCAAAAGCATCACTCTGTGCAGCTTCAGGTGTCTTTTGCGCTTGTTGATGGTTCCTCTTCAGTGGACATGAGGTGCACTTTAGAAAGGTAAGCTAAACATCTCATAGTGTCTGCGGGAAAATAACTTCCAGAATCAGTCAGCCTCAGTGAAGAGACTTAATTAATTTTTGTAAAAGTTTTTGATTACACAGCAGCTGCTTATTTCTAAGCTCTCCCTCCCACTTCAAGGCAGTTTTTCTAGTTACACATTTGGCAATGTTTGTGATTTTTCATCCATTTCCCAAGCACCATAAAAATCACATAGAAGGATTTCAACCTTTGAGCAGGGAAAAAAAAAGGTGATGTTTTTTGATTGAGATATACATCTCCTGGCACAGCCTTTAAGTAGAGTATCTGCAGATAAGAAAATTCCCTTTTCTTTTCGTATTGTTATGAACAACTGGTTTGACCTTAATGGTTCCATCCATCTGGGAGCTGACTACCACATAAATAGACCAATACAGTGGGTACAAAGGGTGTTAATGCTTTCCACAAGAGGTGAGCTACAGGTCTAACAGATCATAGAATCATAGAATCATAGAATCATAGAATCATAGAATCATAGAATCATAGAATCATAGAATGGCCTGGGTTGCAAAGGAGCACAATGCTCATCCAGTTCCAACCCCCTGCTGTGTGCAGGTCGCCAACCAGCAGCCCAGGCTGCCCAGAGCCACATCCAGCCTGGCCTTGAATGCCTGCAGGGATGGGGCATCCACAGCCTCCTTGGGCAACCTGTTCCAGTGCCTCACCACTCTATGAGTGAAAAACTTCCTCCCAGAGCCCAAGACAGCATTACTGCTATTCCTGCATTTGTGTAACCTGCCAGAGGGACCAGGAGTGGAGGAGTCACAGGAGATACTCAGGCAGTATCTGATGCCTTGGCACAGCCTTACCTTTGGCTTGTGCTTTGGCCAGAGTATGAACCAAGTCTTATCTTTCTTTAGGGGCTGGCATTGCAAGTTCTGAACTCGTTAATGATACCTCATTAGTGATGAGTTTGGTTTTTGTGAATGAAGAGTCAGGCAGACCTGATATGCTGATCATATTAGGATATTTATTCCCAGGTCGTATTTTGCTCTTTAATCTTTGTGATCAAATAATTTCCTATGTTGCTGGGGAAAAGGCAGTGTTAAAAACACAAAATGCATAGATTAATAACAAAAAAGTGTTGTGAATTTGCTATGACATGGGCTGGTACAGTGTATAAAGGGAGTACGACTGGGTGCCAGCTTAAGAATGACTAAGCAACTGGATATTTCTACAAATCTTTTTACTAAAGTAATGTAATGAATATATTAAACTGACTGGCAATGACAGATCCTTTCAATCAAGATTTATAACCAAAGTCACTTTGATTACTGTATTCTTTTGTAATACAGTAGAGCCTACCATTCTGGAGCACTAGTGTTCAGACACTCATTATGGGGCTGAATGCTCCATGCCTAAAAGTTTCAGAAATTAACATTAATATAGTCATGACAAATAAGTAATGAGACTCAGTAAACATACAGAGCATCATAGTATTACCTGAGCTATAACAAGAAAGTTGCTGTTGGACCTCAAGTGGAAGCAGTTGCAGCAGGGAACGATGCAGTGTAACTACAGTTAGAACCAAAGCACACATGCCATGAAGAACTCCTCTCACCCAACTTGAAAGGATGAAAGCATGCACACCCAGAGACACACTGCCTGCAGCAATGCAGTGATAGAAATTTAAGCTTGCTGCAGTATAGTTAAAACAAAGCAAAATGAAAAGGTAACAGTTCTTGAACATTTTAAAGATGCATTTAGCTCTTCTCTGCTTTGGGGATTATTATTATGATTTGTGCTCAGCTCTGCTTGCTGCGAAAAGGCTTGCTTTGTAATTTAAGCACTGTGATTTTGCAGAGGCGCCCCATAGTGTTGCAGTGCACAAATGTGTTTTGATTATTTTTAAGGAAAAAAACTTCAAATGAGTATGAAAAGATTTCTGTAAGCTAACATATAAATTAATCACCTTTTGAGATGATTCTTTGAAATTGTAAGCCATTTTAACACAGGGATACAAGGACGTTTTCTTAGCAACTACAATGGGTGAATGAACCCATTGTCAAAACTGCATTCAGTACAACACAACATCCATTTAATGTTTTGTAATTAAGATCAAATGAAAAAGGCTAATAAATCTATTCTGCACTGAAGTATATTTTCCAAGGATGACATTTTCCTTCAAAGTGAAAAAAATTAGAGAACTGCTCCATCCATTTCTAAAACTCCCTTTAGTAGGGACATAACTTGGCAGATTTCCCCCTAATTAGGATCTAAAGACTATATGTAAACAATAATATCCTGCTGTACTTGGTACCAAAGTAGCGGACATTTATTGCCAGTGAATAGAAATTTGTAGTCTGGCTGTTTGCAGAGTTCATACTTGAAATTCCAGAAATAACAATATTGGAGTAGCCCACTTCACAGGTGTAATTCATCACCAGAAAACTCCCGGTGTTTTGCTGACTGTTAATGTTCATACTCTTCTACACTTGGTTTCCTTGAAATAACAAAGGAGACACATGCTTTATTAAAATATTTTTAACATGAAATACAGGTTCACTGACTAAGTCATCATTTTACAATTAAGAATTATGATTATTTGTGGAAAACATGGATTCCTTTGAATGGAGAGGGGAAATAACTTTGGGGATATAATGAGGAGGTCTTATAGGAATATATCCTGACATACTGACCTTGTGTGCCTTATGTTAACTTCACCAAGACGACAGAACCAGACTTCTTACAGTAGCAAACTGATGGCAGTTGTTGTCTTTTGCAGTTTGGACCATTATTTAAGGTATTATGTGATATATGACGCCCCTGTTTAAGGTGTTGTGTTATATATAATGTTCCTTAACAGCCCATTTTCATTTTATTTATTTTTACCCAGCTCTATTGTAATTGCAGTAACTCAGAATGAGTTTCCTAATAACCTTCCTCATTTTTGTCACTTGTAAGGTTGTATTTCAGCTCATCGTCTTGCCTTTCCAGTAAATGAAGGGAATGTAGTAGGGGAGTAAGGGCATGAAAGGCCGTTGATACTGTAAAGCAGATGGAGAATGGTTGCTAGAATCTGAGGATTCTGTTGGAGAACTGGCAATAAGATTTGAGATGGGATGAAATAAATGTGGAAGGTGTGTTCAGCTGTGGACAGGAGCTGTGATGGTGCCTGCACAACCCCTTGGGCTTCTCCCTTCCTTGCTGGTAACGAGGCTTCTGAGAAATGGCACAGCTCTCCTCAGCTGTTAAGAACTGGTTCTCAACACCTGCAGTATGAGTAACATAAACCCACCTCTACCACTCCTCCCTTTCTGGATACATAGGTTAGTAACAGGAGGAATCAAGGCAGAAGTGTTGTGATATCCTCTATAAAACGTTGCTACTCAGGTGTATGTCTTCATGTTAGCCAATCTTACCAACAGAGATGAACAGTTCTCTGAATTATAATGAGATTTGCAGAGCTAATTGGCTGAAGGTTTGACAAAGAAGCCTGAAGAAATACTCAATATGTAGAGTAGCACCTGAATAATAATTTCCCCTGAAAAAAAGGTTGAGGCTGCCAGCTCGCTACTCATTGCATTTAGCTGTGAGAGGTCATACTCATGCAGCAACTGTGGGTCAGTGATGTCCTTTTTCCCATGTGTTCTCTCAGACTTGCAATGTAAGATAGTTGTGTCTAGGATTAAATATTGCAAGTATTTTGAGCTTGATATCTGAAAGGTTTTGCTTACCTGGGACAGCAGTGATGTGTGCAAGGTGGGTCACTTGAGCTGTGAGATGACCCACCTCTGTAATTGGAGACTGGGTTTGTTCTTTATAAGAGCACACTGCGATGATTGCCATCCCAGATTTTCAAAAGCAGGACTTGGGATTGAAGGCTGTGAAACAGCAGTATTTCTGTTGGTTTTTTTTTTTAGCATTTTTTTAACCTTTGTTTATTGGAAGTGGGCCATGACTTCAAATAAACTGCAGTGGGATTCTTTGCAATAGAGAGTTTTATCTTATTGTTGTATTGTAATAGTTATTCATTATATTTAGGGAGAATACAGATACGCTATGTCTGGTGTCTGAATAGGTGTTCTAAATGCATTTAAATATATATTTGAATGGTAAGAAATACTTAAATAATTTTATAACATCCAAAGCAGTAGGCATCTATAAGGCCATTAAGAGAAAGTTCTTAGAATGATAGAATTGTTTGAGTTGGAAGGGATTCTTAAAGACCAGCTGGTCCAACTCCCCTGCAGTGAACACATGCTCCTACAGCTCCATCAGGTGCTCGGAGCCCCATCCAATTCACGGTCATCTGAATTTTTTAACCAGGTAAGTGTTTCAGATTTTCTCACTGGTGTTTGCTGATACTGGTGTCTTGTGTCTATTTTTGATCTTTCTGCTTTTTATATTTATTGATACTGCGCGTATGTTTGTCTTTTTCAAAGAACACAGGGGGTGAAATGCCAGCAAGACTTCCCTAGGAAGGCAATTAGAAGTTTTGCTGTCAACAATGCTTGCAGTTGATTAGAAGGGCTGAATTTTCAAATTGTTTACGATTTCCTTTGCTCTGATGCTAAGAAATCCTACAGAGCAGGGAACAGAATGCACCTAGGCCTGTACTTCAGAGATGCTACCTGGAGCAGCCCTGTGCTCATCTTCTTCTGATGGAAATGTCCATGTGCAGTGTGCACATGGCCTTCAGCAAATAGTCTGTGCTGGCAGCAGATCGTTCAACAGAAGTTTTGGAACCTGTGCTGTAACAACAGAAAGTGTGTTGAGGCTTTAGATGCATTCTAATGACTGGAGCAGCAGCTCTGCTGGGTGTTGGAACACTTTTAGTGTTCCAGGTTTTACAGAACTTTCCCGGTGACCCTGAAGAACTCTTTCAGTAGACCAGAGACCTTTAACTTGGTTGCCCTATGTCAAGTTCTGAAAGATTCCCATCTGTTAAATGGATTTCCTCCTAACACAGAACTAGGAGAGCAAAGCACTAGTTTTTAATGAAATCTCATGTCATAGGACTATGGAAAATATATTAATTCTGTTTAATTAGCAACATGCGTTCTTAAATTCAGAGGTTTTTTAGCTTTATGTTTCATGTAGCTCTTCAGAAGACTTCCAGGAAAAGATGATAAATGGCCATCTTAATTTCCTACATTCTCACTCTATTTTTTTTTCTGCTACTTACTCCGTATAAGCAGTGAATAAAGCTAAAAGTTAATTCATAATAGACACTAGTGACTATTTTAACGATAAGGATATCCTTTTGAAACAGCTGAAGCTCATACCGAAGAAGAGATTGCCTTTTCCCTTTACTTTTAGGCTATGTTTTAATGACAGTCTTCATGCTGAACTTTTATCTGTACTAAACGAAAAGTGAATAATGTGTTCGGTTTGAACAGTGCTCCCCTAGCTCTGTCTTTGCTCTAGCCCTCTTCATGCCATGATACTTTTTTTCCTTCCTTTCTGTTTTAACACAAAGACCAGATGGTTATAAATTAGACTGATTCATTGGGTTTTAAAACCCAGAAGCTGGCTGTTTCCACACAAGGCCCTTGACTGCCAGATGCTCATAGCAAATATTACTTCAGACTCATTTAGACTCATTTGTCTATTTTGTTCTTTTTTAATTTATAATACTTTGATCGTGCCCTACTTGCTTAGTCTTAAGATAAAGAAACAGACATTGTCTCAATTTCTCCATCCTTAATTTTTTCTTCTTAGTTACCCTGTGGTGAACAGCAAATTTTAACTGTTTGCTTTTAAAGCCTTGAAGGGCTTGAGCTTTCCTAATTTTCTGTTATTAACACAAGTTTTATTTTTCTGTCTATGAACTAACCTGCATAGAAAGGCTTGTGTGTATGCTTCATGCTCAGGATGAAGAATGTGAAACAGGAAAATCGTACATTCATTTTGCTGTGCATTTGAGCATGGATTCTTTATTCAGAGAGTGTATCTCTTCTTTTTGAAGCATATAATAAATCTGACTGTGCGCTTCATTTGGTCTTTGAAAACAAAGTGGTGTCCTCTCGACGTGAGTAGGTTTCGTAACACAGGATGTGAAGCCGTCTGTAAAGATGTGCTTCTTAAGCTCTTGTTTCTGTTATTGCAGTGTCTCCAAAGCTTCTGTCCCCTCTCAGCTGTTCATGCCTTGTATTCTCCTGGGTGCTACAACAAATCAATCTACTTTGTTTCCACCACCACAAGACACAAGCAAGAAAATAAAAGGTTTCTAAGAGAAAGTGTTGGTCTCGGAGATCTCTGTTCTGTTGATGCTGGTGCACATAGTTATACTACTCTTGATCAGAGATGCAGCTGGAGAGAGAAAAATGAAATGGAGAGAACAATTAAAACTTGTTGTAACAGAAAAAGGAGGCAGTTTTATTTAAATGTATGTGTGCATATACACATAAGGCATTTAGGCTGAATGAATTGCTGTGGCCTTGTGGCATCTGGGGATGTTGGAGGGCAGAGCTTGCTATTCAACATATATCCAACATATAAATTCAAGATATTCAACCTCTGTCCTGTGCTGTATGTAAGATTTAAGCTACGTGTGCAGATTGGTTCCATTCATTTTGCTTCTGGGATGTGTTGACAGCAGATCTTTGTCCCTTTCCCTGAATACAGAAAAATTTCCACACAGACGGTACTTGGGCAAGCTGAAGTTGAATGTTGGCAGCCAGAAAAGCAAACGTCTTTTGGCAGGCCTGCTTCTCCAAGGGACTGTGACAGGGAGCAGTTATCCTTGTGTCTTCCGCAGGCCTGCTCCCCTTCGGAGCCAAGCACTAATTAAGCAGAGCTCTTCCTTTTTGTTCCTCCTTTGAAGTCTGCCGCTTGCCTCTGGGAGAGGCTGATTAGGTACCCGAAGGCACATTAGCTTCTTCCAGGCTCTCACAATGGGGAGTACAAACCCTGCATTGTGTTGTGGCAAAATTGTCCCGTTGGGAGCAAATGACAAAAAGGTTATGGAAAATAATTAATAATCTCCCCCCTGTTCCCAGTGTTACACACCTACAGCCATGCACACACAGTCTGGTGGGCATCTGCACAACTGTCGCAGCACAAGTAGGGCAGAACCCTCTCAGTGCTGGGGCTGACCTGTCATTCAAAGACTGTGAGAAAGCAAAACTTAACTTTTCAGGAATTTTAAGATCTATTTGAAGTGCCACGAGTGACTCTTCATTCTGAGTTGATGGCATGGCCTTCTTTATGCCCCTTTCCCCTTCGCTGTCTGCCTCCTTTGTCTTTCCTGATAATGCAGGTGTAGAGACGGTGGGGAAATTAGAGGTGAGGAAGCACAGGGTAATCTGAAGCAAACACCACTGTAACAACCATAACAAACTAGCTTTGTATATGTATTCCATAGAAGATCACCCTTTCTTAGCATACTCCATTTTATTCAGAAGGTCTCATATGGCCATGAGACACTACTGAGCAAGTCTAGAAACAATTTTCTCAGTATTTGTACACTTCTTTGACTCTTATAAAATGCCTTTTTTCCCCTGTCAGTTAACAGTCACAAATGGTTTATTTATTAAATACGTATGTCAGCTTTTCTCCAAAGATTTTCATTAAGACATAACTTTGTATACTCTTCCTAAGTAGTGTAAAACGAACCTAAAACTTTAATTCAGTGTAATAATTTCCTCAAATGTTGTATTGTGTTGACTGTCTGAAAATTGTGCCACCAGAAATGAGTCTTAGGAACATAACGTTTGTAAGCACTGAATATGCTCAGTGCCTTGTTTGCTATTTCATTCAGAGGTGGTTTCCACAAAGATGATCAGGGGACTGGAGCACCTCCCCTATGAGGACAGGCTGAGGGAGCTGGGCTTGTTCAGCCTGGAGAAGAGAAGGCTGCGGGGTGACCTCATTGCAGCCTTTCAGTACCTAAAGGGAGCCTACAAACAGGAGGGGAGTCAACTCTTTGAAAGGGTAGATAACTGCAGGACAAAGGGAAATGATTTTAAGTTGAGGGAGGAAAGATTTAGGTTGGATGTTAGGGAGAAGTTCTTTACAGAGAGAGCGGTGAGGTGCTGGAACAGCTGCCCAGAGAGGCTGTGGATGCCCTGTCCCTGGAGGTGTTCAAGGCCAGGTTGGATGGGGCCCTGGGCAGCCTGGGCTGCTCTGAAATGTGGAGGTTGGTGGCCCTGCATGTGGCAGGGGGGTTGGAGATTCATGATCCTTGAGGTCCCTTCCAACCCTGGCCATTCTGTGATTCTGTGATTCTGTGGTTGAGTTGTGACCATTTCTGCAACTCTTTCAGCTTTCCTGTCTTCATTGTGGTATCAATCCATGCTAGTCACTTTAATTAGCCCAGTCTGAGGAATTAGTTCTCTTACATCAGTATTAGGAGAGCCAGAGGAAAAAAGTGACCTGGAGAGCTTTGTGTGGAGCAAGAGCTGAGGAAATAGGGAGGTCTATCGAGGTGGCCCACCTGGAGAAGGTGCAGAGGGTTGGCTGAGGTAAGACCTCTGTGCAAAATGTGGAGAGGAGAAGCGGCAGGTAGCAGCTGCTGCTAAGCTGCTGTTGTCCTGGCTGGTTAGATATGATGTGTTCAGTTCTAGGAGGGGTATCAAACTTGCATGTACATGCATACAAATGACATCTTCTCATATCAAGGAAAAAAAAAAAAAGATTTTTTTTCTTGTTTAAGTGGTGAAATGATTAATTTCTAGTATCACTGAATATCATAGAATACTCAAAAATAGCAAGCAACACAACTTTAGCAGAAAAGTAGTGGACAAGTGTCTGACAAGTCCAGGAGGGCTGTGCACCCAGGATGTGCTGGTGGCAGTGTGAGCTGTGTAGGTGTTGGTGTGAGGATCATACTGTTGGGTCACTGCTGGCAGATTGAGGCACTGGGCAAACTGAGTCAGGTTTCAGAAAGCCATGTTGGAAACTGGGAGCTGGGAGCAGCATGTAGGTTCTCAGAAGCGTGTGCTCCACATATCCCACTAAACTGTGATTTCCTCTCAACGTGAACAGCGATTTGCAAATTTCTCTCTCTCTCCTTAACGCCTCAATAGGATGTGACATGTTTCTGAAGAACAGGAAAGGGCAGAGATTATGATTTAAAGTGCAGAGTGGATAATATTTGCAAAACTGGGTTATTCAGCCTTTGGCTGCAGATTGTCCAGGTAGATGTGTCTAATTTATGCAGAAAGGGAAACGTGCTATTTGCTGAAAGGCCTGCTCCTTGCTATCAAGTTTCATGGATGGATTCAGGGGAAAGGAAGAATTTCATTAGAGGCAAATTTCAAAGTAAGCATACGGGAGCATCCTTACATATATTTCCACTCAACACTAAGCAATCTATAATGCCACCAAATCTGGATCTGAGGTGTTTTCTTCTATGTGTACAAATAGGTGAATCGTTTCCCCTTATTTTAATGCTAGCCTGATATTTAGCCATTGCCAAACCCTGTTATTTCCTCTCATACAAAAAGATACACCAATCCAGTATGCAGTTACTCTCATTACTGCATACATTAGTCCTCAAGGTTCTGTAAGCGAGTTTATTTATCAGTCTTTTTTCCCTTGCATGACTTTGGTAGAATTGTTTTCCTTCCATTTGAGAATTACTACTCGAGTATTTTTGCTAGAGACTGGCAGATGACTTGCTGTTATCTTCCTCCAAAATGAACTGAATTGAGCTGAATTTCTTTCGCGATTACTGCCTATCTCCCACTTCTGCTTTTATGCCTCTTCTGTCTCCTGCCCTATTTTTGGAATCTGCATTCCATCCCCCTCCTTCTCAGCCATACAGGGTCACACAAATAAAAGCTGGCAGAGATCGACTATTTGAGGAATGTGGTACAGAGGAAGAGATTCAGATTTTGAGGAATGCAAACTAAGGATCTATTGCTAATCTCCCAGGTTTTATTCCATGTCTCTGTCATAACACCTTTTTGTAGTTTCAGGGTATCACTAGAATGCAGCTGCACCTTCAACTGCTCGGCTTCATTTTCTTTAACTGCAAAGTTCTTTAATAGCTCAATTTTTGACCACGTTATGACTCTGATTCAGGAAGAGAAAGGCAAGTAAAGATGAGCCGTACCGACAGTGGGTAGATGGGAGGAGAGGAAAGTCTCTTGCAGACTTGAGAAGAACTGAGGACCATGTGCTTACCATTTGAAGGAGGGACAGAGGAAAAGGGAACTCAATCATCTTTTTCTTGTGGATTTCAGTGTTCCTGATCTTGGAAGGATTGAAAGCCAGCTTTTGGATGGCAAGCCCAATGTGCTTTTTCAAGCAGTGTTTTACTGTCTACCTAGGCAGTGACCTATAGCAGCTTCGTGCTATAGAAGCACTGAACTACCCATCATGTAGCAGCAGGAAGCCGTGCTCTACCTGCAGCTCTGCACTGCCCTGTGCAGAAGGAAGTACAAAAAGCAGAATACAGCGATGCTTCTTTCAGAGAGGAAAAAGAATAATTATCTGAGCTATGGGAGGTCAGTGCAAAGAAGAATAAGAATTTTCTCACTGTGATTTACCTTTGCCAAACCTGTAGGGCACAGTAGAGTGAAGCAAGAGTGCAGGAAGACAGAGCTTTCTCTCTGGCTCCATCTCCCCTTATGTGTGACTCTGATGTGGTCTGAGCAATGCAGAATCACCCAGGTTTTGGAATCACTGTGAAACTAGCCAGAATATCTGTGTGTGGAGGTTGCAGCTAGAAAATATGTAATTAGTTGCTATTTAACCCCCTTTTTTTTTCAACAGAAAGCGCATGATAAAGTGATCAACGGCAATGACGGGAAAAATTGATGTATTTTAAAAGATACGGGTAGATGTATATTTTGGGAGGTATTGGGCCATAAGCATAAACTACTCAGTTGTGAACTTCCTCAGTAGACTGTAGTCATTTTCAGTACTTTAACTGGACCATATTTCTATACAAAAATAGCATAATTCACTTCTCTGACAATCTTACTTTGCTCTACTCTTCCTCTTATGTCCTTCCGTTAAGTGATGTTTAAATTGCTGCCCTTTACTCTTTGCGATGTCCTTCAGTCTGAGCCATCAATTTATGTTGCTTCAGCGCTCAGTTGTTTCCCCAGCTCAAATCCCACTGCAGCCTTTGCTTATGTCCTGGTACAGCCATGGTAAATGCACCACTCTGCTTACCTAGTGAAGTAATCTAGCTGATGTGCATGGGCTTTCCAGCTGGAAATAACCTGTCACTGCCTCAGGCTGTTCTTGCTGTTTCTTGCTTTTATAACTATCCTAGTAAACAAGAACTATGTCTGCATTTAGATCTACATGGTGCGAGAGGGCTTCTGCATTCTGACTGCCAGAACAGACCTCTAAATAAAGCATATGTATAAATGCAAAGTTATAATATATGATTGTGTGACTTATTCTTTTTTTCTCCTACTAGCACTTCTGGTACAATAAACTTACAAGTAACAACATTTGAAGCTTAGACCTTTTCTATGAAGGTATTTACATACTATACTGTCCAAGTATGACTGAGATCATAACTACTCGGTGTCTGACACAGTAGTCATGTTCTCAGCAGTGAATAGAGGCTCCCTGTCCGTACACAGGACTTTTGCTACTTGGACAAATGCATTATTGCAGCCCCAAAGCACAGGCCTTGGGATCCACTTTTACAATGCTGTCTTCAGCAGAGATCTAATAGAAACGCATTGTCACGTTGTGTTGAGGCTTTGCCAAAGCACGCATAGTCATGAACATCTTGTTTCTTAAAACATGATTCAGAACCATCTGCACTTCCGAACAGATTCATGCTATGCTCATAAGAGGGGACAGCAAAATTATAGCTGAGTCAGGAAATGCTTTTGCATTACTGATATGAATAGGATCTAATCCAGCAGTAATCATAAAAATAACTCATTATCTGTGCATGAGTGGAACATGTGAAAGTTTTTGTGTGGAGGAAAAAGCAGGGAGTAGATCTTGTGATTGTCTTTCTCCAAAGGAGGAAGAAAAGGATTAATCAGATTTATTTCTAATACATCACCTCATTCGGTACTTTTATTCACTCTCTTCAAAAATTATTTTCTTGTTTCCTGGCACGTTTAAGTATATTTTCAGTATGTGAGAACTGTTGAATTACTTTATAGATCTGCCTTTAAATTTTTGCTGTTCTTTTCACAGGGCTATTTTTGCAGATGAAAAGACCTGTATAATTTGAATTACACCAACTGTGACCAAATTCCACCACAGTCACTTGAAACATTTTCATTATGTTCAGCTTCTCTTTGATGCCATGGAGTTCACACCAAATTCAGCATCAAGTCTTTCCAGTTGTGCACTCCCTGGCTAGCCTCAGACGACTAAATATTTACCAGAGAGGGAGCTTTGCTGATTCCCAGGAAATTTGGAGAACAAGCGGAAGACTTACAGATGAACTCAGTGCAATTCTGTGCTGAGGTTTTGAGTTTCATTTCAAAAGCAGCAATAAAAGATGTAGGGAATCCCAGAGCCAAAGGATGGCTGCAGTGGGTGGGAGGATGGCCAGCCCTGCCCTGGGCTGCCTGTTCCTGGGAAAGAAGTATGCTCTTAGTTTGAAACTGGGTTTTAAATGCCTTGAATTGATGGAATGGTAAAGTTAATGGAACCTTTCACTGTTAAGTGTCTTACGTAGGACTTGTTTTTCTGTTAACATCTGAATGGCAGTCAGAATTATAGAAAGAATCACAGAATCACCAAGCTTGGAAAAGACCTCCAAGATCACCCAGTCCAACTGCCCACCTATCACCAGTATTTCCCACTCAATCGTGTCACTCAGTACAACATCTAAATGTTTCCTGAACACCTCCAAGAAGGGTCATGTTCTTAAACTACACTTCATATTCAGATAAAGATTTCTGCCTGTTGTATTTATTCAGGGCATAGTCGTACCTCTTACTGTTTTATTTTTGAATGTATTTAAAAGATTAATAAATCTTTGACATTCTTACAAGGAATTTACATGTTGGTTTTTCCACACTGCAATGAAAACATGCAAGCAAATTAGCCATGCAAACCAAGAGTCTTGGTTATCTCCTACCCACCTCTATCTTACTCCAAATAAACAAAATCAAAACAGAAGTTGACAATGAATTGTACAAAGTCTTGTCTTTCTGGTCAAACTTTTCAAAGAAACGTAATGTTATGATGTGCCAGATAGTTTTAATTGGAAAGAAAAATGTGATAATCTCTGCAAATGTGGACTTCTGATATTTATGTGTCTGTATTTATACACAAACACTGAATTGTTTTTATACATAAATTTTGTTTGTGTTTAAATATTTATCTTGGAACTAAAATATTCAACCCATATTTGAAAAGAAGTTGTAGTTCCTTCTAAGTTGTCAGTCCAGATTAATATTTTAAATTGATGTTATTTCTTTTTTTTTTTTTCTTTTTTTTTTTTTCCCTATCTGCCTATGATACATGGAGGGTAGGTGAGCAGAATACTGATATTAGGGCAGTTTGCACCTTCATAACTTGGAGCTTTTTAGGAATCTTGCAGTTAAAGGCAGAGCCATTAGATGGCGCCATGCCGCAACCAGAATTTTCTCTGTCCGCTTAAAGCTAGACGTGTGTTTTATCTGGCTGATCTTAAATGACTAAACCTATTCTTCTAGCACACTGACTTGTATTGGTCAGCCTCAGCCATTATGCTCAAAACCCAGATAATAAATTAAAACTGTAGAATTTTTTTTATTTGTTTCAGTGAGAAGCTGCACCATCCTGAAGATTCAACAAAAAAGAAGGCGATGGCAGGACAGATTTACTGCCCCTTTTGCAGCTGAAAGCAGCGCGCAATCTAAATGATTTATTTGTTTGCTAGCCCTGCATGGTGTTGTCTCCTGGGTTATCATTCATCTAAATGGCCAATGTAGTACAATGAAAATGATAGTACGGTTACAAATTCACAGCAATTTACTGGTTAGAATCTGAAACTGGTAAATTATTTAATTTCCATTTTTTTCAGTTACTGCTCAAGGTTGAAAACTTAGGCGTGGAATGCTAAAAAATAGAAGAGCATTCAGCAGCTTTGGAAGTCCAGATTGTAAAACTGTGGTGATAAAATGATGGGGTTTATTGTGTATATAAATGCAGTGCACTTAGGCTTTTGTACAGCGTTTGACTTACTACTGTGTGACAGTCTGATAAAAAAATTAACTCTCTACGATACTGGTAAAGCCCACCTGAAATGGATTAAGTGCTAGTCGACTAAGAGATCCAAGAGTAGTTGTGTTGGGGGCAGCAGTGTTTGAGTGGGACTGGTTCTACCATGGCTATGCAGGCAATGGTAGCAGGCCTGGCTCTTTGCTTTCACAAAGTAGAAGCAATATCATTGATGTATTGACTCTGCCTGTGTGAGACAGTAGCTGAGCATCTGCGGGTCCCTGCAAAACCCTAAAAAATGAAGACTAACATTTTACCTTAGCTGAACCAGTGAAGCAGATGCCGTGGAGAGTCTGATGAGAACTTTTACCTTACTTTCCATTATGTTAAAAGTCCGATAGCATTCGTCTCAACAGGGCGGTGGGTTTAAGGCAGAAGGAAAATTAATTCTTTGCCAGTTGTCATTCTACTCATACTTTTTGATTGCACATATTTATTGCTAACTGTGCTGGTTTGTTTGGCATTATTTAAGGTGGTCTGGGAATGCACAGTAATGCTCATGGGTCACTCTGACCAGGGAGAGCCTACTTCTCAGAACTGGCTCCTGCTCACTGTAGGTATTTCCTTTTCTTAAATTTGTTGTTATTAAAGATGTCACGGTCCTGCTGATTTATTTAATTATTCACTTACTTATTAAATGGCACTGTAAAATAGTAGTTGAAGTTCAGAACACAGTAACCAGGATTTTAAAGCTGACTGCAACATAGGTTGGAAGGAGACTGAATTCTAAAGCAAGTTTTGTAGCAGAGCTAATAATTCTTGTAAATGTGATGTCTGTGTGAGAGATGAACTCTAATAATATTTATAAACTCCTGAAGCTGAAACTTATTCCAACACCAGCCATGGATGGTGAAGATGCACCAGCTACAGACACTGTTGCAATAGGAGGAGACAAAAGTCTGTGAGGAAAGTAGAAGTGACCAGTTCCCTGTATTCCACTCCCAACCACTTCCTCTTTTCAATGATCTCCCAAAATAAATGTAGTGGCTGCTAAGAACCCACATGGTTGGTTTCCAGAAAAATGCTGGTTACATCATCAGGAACCTCACATTTATTCTGCAACATCCAATCCTGGACTTTCCTGGATGTGCTGTTTTCTTCTGCTTATTGGTACCAGAAAGCAGCAGAAACCAGAAGGAAAGGAAAGCAGCAGCGTGCCTTCACAGCCACGAAAGAGGTGAGTGTTGCACTGTCACTCCATCCACTTAGTCTTTTGGGTGAGAAGGTGACATCCACTGCTCTCAGCTTGGGTGTCAGGTAAGGCAATGCAAGTGAAGCTATCTTTATTGCTGCAGTTGTTTACTTACTTGATAAAGTTATGAATAATGACTGGGGCTAACACAGAGTGTGACTGCAAAAAAAAAATAATCCACCCAAAACCACAGAGCAGGAAAGCATGTTCCAGTGCATCTCAGTAGACTGGAAGGAAAGTGAAGTAAAGAAAGGGGAAAAAACAAATCCACTTACCATGAAGCTCTGGGGACAGCCACATGTTTGTCATCTGTAAAATCTTGCTTTACTGTGTGACTCCTGCATGGGGGGGGAAAGCTGGGCAGTTGCTCTGGTGAATAGTGTTGGTTAATACACCACTGCAGTGTAATTTAAGGCAAACTTCTGCTTCATCTTCTCTTTCTCCTGACACAAGGAAATGAAATATGGGCATGTGGAGAGAGGATGGGCCATGAAAAAAGAAAGCTCATTCAGACTTTTTATAATCTAAAAAAAAATTTTAAAAAATCTATCATTAGCAAGCAGTGTCAGAAAAGACACTTCATAGTTAGTGAATATTCTCTGAAAAAAATCCTCACTGATGACTTTCTCTCTTTTTTTTAATTATTATTTTCTGTTTTTTTTTTTCTTTCCTGCCAATTCAGTCTCCATTTAACTAGACAGAAAAGTAAAAAAAAAACATTCCAAGGAGAGCCCAGAGATGCATGCTTGTTCTGAAGTATTATGAAATCAAACTAATTCAGTGTATGGTTAAAGTGGAGACCCAGTGATCTGAATAGAAGAACAGAATGGGATGGGATGGGATGGGATGGGATGGGATGGGATGGGATGGAGTAGAGTAGAGTAGGAGAGAAGGGAGGGGAAGGGAAGGGAGACCAGGGTACATCAATGTAAAAATTTCTTACAAAGAGCAAAGAAAAACGACCAGGCAGAATGTGATGGAAGAAAATTACATACACTCCACAGTAGACAGATGTTTGGGTTTAGTGAAATAATATTTAGCGATAGGAACTTACCTCTGTATACACATATAAGCTCTTTTACAAGAAGTTTATGCATTGTTTTTTCACCAAGGATTTTCCTGATGCCTGCGGATCAAAGCCCACGAGCCGCGGTTCCCTTGTGCAGGCTGCAGAATCCATCTCACGTGAGCAATGCGCTTTGGGAAATCCCTGAAGCCAGGTAATAAATGATGCACGTGTCATAAACTTTCTTACACTGATCTGCTCCATGGCAAAATGCACGGGAAAGGACTCGTAGGCTGAGACACGTGTGGATCTCTGCAAAAAGTGCTGATTCACTTCCATTTATACTTTCATTGCCTTTCAGTAGCTATTCACAGCATTCATGTATCAAAACACATTTGGGTTGTTTTACCACCAGAATATATGGTATGAGGAAAGTAAACAGAAGCATTTGCCAGGAATGTTGAAAATGCTGCAGCCCCGGTGCAATTTCTCAGCAGTTTACCCCAAGGGTAACAAAGTTGTGTAGAGTGAGATTTTTCTTTGTACTGTCTCAATTCAGAAGAAATTTTGACAAAAGAGATGACTGCAGACATGAGTTGTTTTGGGTGGTGGAAATACCTAAGTGCTATTGACATCAGTAGTGCAGGTGTTTTTGAACTTTTTTGCATGCTGAAGACAAAAAGCTTGGGTACTTGTGTGGTGTAGCTGATAATTCACAATGGGTTGGGAACGTGTAAGCTGCAGCATCTGTCACCTTGTTGCTGTTCTTGGGGACAGGGACTGCGCTGATTACATCTTTAACTCGCTAATGTTTATTGTTTGTTAATGGAAAAAGTTAGTGTGTTGCCTGACTAAAGGACTTTCTGCATGTGTGTATGCAGAACCCTTTCTCCAGGTGGAAATAAGGAACACCCCCAGAAAAGAATCGCTGTCAAGTCAAGGCAGCGTACAAAGACACAGAGCTCCCAGCAGCAGAGATCCTTGCCAGCAGGGTTCCCATCTGAACAGAGGAATCCTTTGAAAGATATTTCTCTTCCACAGAGTACTGCAAATGCCCTATACATAAAACCTCATGAGCCCTGGTTTTATTTTGGACAGCAGTAGGAAAAAAGAGGGATTTTTGTTTCTTTCTCCAGAAAGCGTAGCTGACTCACACAGGAGGCAGATGGTCGCAGTGGTCAGACTCCCTGCTTTGTAACCAGCACTTGGATTTTGCATGCTAATGATTTCTTGTTCCCAAAAATAGCTTTACAGACAGGGTCAATTATATTTTTGGATTGTATGGCGCGTAGAGCCATCAGTTAGTTGCACAAGGCGATTGGTTTATAATGCAGCACACCCCTTCTTCGTAATTGGCACCTTTTTGATATCCTATTTATAATGGCAGGGTCTATCTTTACAAACAGTGCCTTGTATTAGCATGCAAATGCCCTGGCTCCCCTCAGATAGTTTTACACACAGAGTCAATTATATTTTTGCATTGCACAATGTGTAGACTAATTAGCTATCGCTAAATGGGGCACTTGGTCTTCAGATTTCAAGATCTTTCTGCACTAAGTGATTCTGAGGCACTTTCAAGGGCAGGCTAGTATGTAAAATTAGAGAAAGAGATTGTGCTGGCTCATCTCTCAGACTTTCATTTGAATGCAAAATGAGACATTTTCTAGTTATGTTGTTCCATTATCCTTTGCTCTGCATCACTCTGAAGTGGATAAGCTGGGCTGCCACACGCAGTTCCCAGAAGGTGCTGGGGAAAGCTGTACATGTGGGTTCTGTCCAGAGGGAGCTCCCTGGAACTGAGGTGGTTAACAGTGTGCTTTGGATTTGGGTAGCAGTTCAAATTTTAATGTGTCTGTTTTCTGTTGTGAAATCAGAAAAGCTAACTTATTCACCAGTAGTTTTCATATCAACAATCTTTCCTGTTGATAACAGTCAGAAGTTTTCATTTTGAATGCAAGAACAACAGAGCTGCTTTCTCAGGAGGACAGGGAGATGGGGGAAAAGTTTTTGTACATGGCATTTCAGTTAAAATTTATCCTTCAGGTATTCCAAATTGAGCTCTAGCTCTGCTAAAAAATGGTGCAAAATCTAGAGATAAATTTAGGCTGTGGTTTTAGATAATTCTTTTTCTTGTGTTTAACAAGACTACAAATGAAGAAACAGAAAGCAGTGAATTTAATGCACTCTCTATAGTGCTCATGACAAGACTGTCATCTGTAGAACACTGGTCAGATACACAGTAGTTAATAAAATTACTCTCGTTCCTAGTGTGCTAAAAATTATTTTGTACTGAATGTTAGTGAGTGGTTAATGAAAGGCTGGGGGCAGGAAGATTGTGGTTTGGGTTTTTGTTAACATTTTTGAAGTGAAGAATGCTCCTCAACCCATCCTTCCTTCCTTTGTTTCTGCCTTTCTTTCTTTCCTTCTTCCTTCCATCCTTTCTTCTTTCTTTCTTTTATCTTTCTTTCTTTGTTTTTCTTCCTTCCCTCCTTCCCTCCTTCTCTCCTTCCCTCCTTCCTTCTTTCCTTTCTCTCTTTCTCTCTTCCTCTCTTTCTCTATTTATTTATTTTAATTTAGTTAGCTTAATGCTTCCTCATATGTTACTGAGGGGACAGAGAGGAGATGAGAAATAATGCCAGCAGGGAATGAGCAGAAATTATAGATGAGAAACTACCTAACAGATAGGTTCTTTCTCTAGCCTATACTCTAGTTTGGAAACTAAGTGATTGCATGTTCTTTTCACCCCAAGGAAGAAAATCGCACTTGTTCTTGATACCTAATAATGATACTATGTGATATGCACAGTCTGAAATCAAGCAGAGAAAAAAGATAGGTTTCTTTCATCCCAACAGGACTGATGGGGTTTATGTGCATTTCCGAAGCATCTTTTAGAATGGATTCAAATCCTGGAATGGTTTTGGAAAGAAGAATCTATAGAGTAAGATGTTTCCACACTCTCAGCCAGTGCTGTTGTTGAGATCTAACTGGTGCTGTTCTTGTTCAAGGTAAGGCTACTTGCAAATGGCAAGTCTGGCTGTTTGGTGGTTCCAATGTAATGAATAAAAATAAATTGTGACATAGCCTGTGAAGGAGACACATTTTAACATAAATGTGAAGAATAACCTTAGCAGTTTAGCTGTTTCATAAAATCATATAATTGTTTCAGTTGGAAGGGACCCTTAAAGACCACCTAGTCCAACTCCCATGCAATGCAATGAACAGGGACTTCTACAGCTCCATCAGGTGCTCAGAGCCCCATCCAGCCTGACCTTGGAGGTCTCCAGGAATGTGGCATCCACCACTTCTCTGCCCCTTCCATCTCACAGCCCCTCTAGATACCGACAGGCCGCTCTCAGCTCTGCCCACAGCCTTCCCTTCTCCATGCTGCACACCCCAGCTCTCAGCCTGTCCTCGCAGGGAGGTGTTCCATCCCTCAGGTCATTTCTGTGGCCCTCCTCTGATGCTCCAACAGCTCCGTGTCTCTCCTGTGCTGAGCACTCCCCATCTGGACGCAGCGCTCCAGCTGAGGTCTCACAGCACAGAGCAGAAGGGCAGATCCCCTCCTCGCCCTGCTGGCTGTGCTGCTTTGGATGCTCCCAGGATCCGGTTGGCTTTCTGGGCTGTGAGGGCACAGTGCTGGCTCATTCCAGCTGCCATCCACCAGTACCCCCAGTCCCTTTTGGCAGGGCTGTGCCAAACTTACACCCCCCCCCCCGGCTTGTACTGGTAATGAGCGTTGCCACGACCCAGTGCCAGACCTTGCACTTGGCTTTGTTGAACCTCATGAGGTTCTCCTGGGCTCACTGCTCAGCTTGTCTGGGTCTCTCTGGATGGCATCTTGTCCCTCAAGCATGTTGTACATCCTGGTGTCACCTGCAAACTTGCTGAAGGCACATTTGATTGCACTGTCGATGTCACTAATGAAAGTGTTAAAGGGTATTGATTGACCCTTGAGAGACACCACGGTCACCAGTCTTCATCTGGACACTGAGCCATGGACCACCACTCTCTGGGTACGATCTCACAACCAGTTCTTCATCCACTGAAAGTCCACCCATCAAATCCGTATCTTTCCAGTTTGAGAGAAGGATGTTGTGAGGGACAGTGTCAAACACCTCACTGAAGTCCTGCTGGGTGACATCAGTGGCCCTCCCCTTGTCCACTGACATGGTTACAATGTCATAGCAGGCCATAAAAGGATATTTTATTTGTTGATTATGCACGTTAGCATGTGCAATACATGCTGAACTTTGATACTATATACTAGATAGTATACATATACTGTACATTTGCTTTACATTGAAAGGATATACTATGCCTACATGTATATTGTATGTACGACTTCTCCTAGGCAAGAAGGAAGAAGGAGAGAAGGAGAGGAAGAAGTGCGCTTGAGCTCTGCCAACAGTGTCAGAGCTGAGATTTGTCTCTGCTGGAGACCAGTGGAATCTCCTGTGGCTGGAAAAGAACTTCTGGGACTACTCCTCTGGCCAGAGGTGAACAAAACAAGCTAGTGTTTTCTGTCAAGTGAAATGTCATAATTACCACTGCTACCACTCTTTGGCAAATTGGCAACTAAGCCAGTTGGCAATTTACAGATCAGTGCTTTTACCTAATCACAGAATCACAGAATGGCCCGGGTTGGAAGGGACCTCAAAGATCATGAAGCTCCAACCCCCTGCCACATGCAGGGCCACCAACCTCCACATTTCAGAGCAGCCCAGGCTGCCCAGGGCCCCATCCAACCTGGCCTTGAACACCTCCAGGGATGGACGGGGCATCCACAGCCTCTCTGGGCAGCTGTTCCAGCACCTCACCACTCTCTATGTAAAGAACTTCCCCCTGACATCCAACCTAAATCTTTCCTCCCTCAACTTAAAACCATTTCCCCTTGTCCTGCTGTTATCAACCCTTTCAAAGAGTTGCCTTTACACATTTATATCTATTTTAAAATAAAGAGTTCATTGTTTATACAGCATTAAAAAGTGTAATAACTTGCATTTTGCATGTTTTCTATATATTTTACATAAATTTCATGAGAACACTTAATTAGTTTGTTAGAATTAATAAAAACCTGAAAAATTAGAAGTCATGTTTTATACCATTCTGGGTTTTGCTTGAATATATCTCAAACTAATACACAAGTACAAAACTTAAACAGTTACGTAGTTTTTAGTTCAATACATTCTGTAATGAATTTGTGTGAGAGAAAGAGCAAGAATTGTTTGAAATCTGAAGATCTGTGTTTCAAGTCGTGCCCTGGAGACGGTAGCTGTTCTGCTCACAGTAACGCCTCGTGCTTCAGTGGAGAGAAAAGATTAGCCTAGGAAGTAGCTTGTTGCTGAGTGTATCAGAAGCACAGTGTCTCAGGTCTCTGAGCACATACCCTAAGCGTTCCTCTGCAGAGGCTGCTGCTTCACATCTTACATAAGAACACTTTGACTTCATACCTCAATTTTGCTTCAGGACACAGATCTTCTCTGTATCTTCTCCTGAGCATCATTCACTCTTAAGAAATTTATCCTCTGTGAAAATAAACCCTTTGTTAGGAGAGAGCAACAGATAGATGACACACATATGATCTATACACACTAATCAAAAGGAAAGTGCTTTAATCATAATTTGAAATTGCAGATAACTTTCATTAAACAAAGTTTTACACTTTTTTAACATACCTAATGCACTGACTATGAATTCACTTGCAGTTTGGAGGAGACAAACATACAGGGCGCATTAAAGCAATAGGTGCACAATACTTTTTTGTCTCAGAAATGCTGGTGGCTAAGCTGCTGATGTCTATCCCATGTGACACCAAAAGTGATAGGAGTATATTGTTGTCCCAGAAAACTGCCAATCTCACGTAGGTAACTTGAGGTGGCAGATGGTCGTGTCTTTGTCACAACGGTGGAAATGATCATGCGGTTTATGCTTAGTGATGTAAATTTGGAAAAGCAAATCCAGGTGCTCAGGGGAAAATATAAACTTGAAGGATGGTTGGCTTCTTGTTTTATGTAGAAATCTCATAGTAAGTTATTTCTGAAAATAATCCATGAGATATCTGCATGAATCCCATTCTGGAGCCAAATATAAGACATTCTGTCGTACATCTCACAACAGCAAGGCAATGTCTCCAGTAACGTGCTCATCTCTCTCTGCTATTCTTACAAGTTGCATGTATTTCTGTATTCATCCACAGATACAACTATACTGATACCTGCTGCAAAGCATGTGTCTCCTCCAGGGCTGGTCCCACAAAAGGGCAGTTGATTTCGACAGCCTAGTTGATCACAAATTAAGTCCAATCCTGGAGCTTTGCTGTTTACTGAAGTTTACAATGTTATTTTATTCCCCAGTGGCCAGCACGCTCATTAATTCTTGGCGCAGTGTTTCCCTCAATTGTGAAAGGATTGTGCTCTTCATTGAGCCTAGCACCTGCCCCTTCCTCCAGAAATTAGCATCTGTGTTGCACACTTTCAGCTCCCCGAAGCAGAGGATTCCCACTTTAACTCCTTTCTTTGGGAATATTTTTTCCCTGCACTATTCACTGTGCTACTTATGCTACTTTGTGTTCTTAATATGATTATTACACATGATGAGCATCCTGGAAATGAATAATTGCTGCCAGCATTAACTATCTGTCCCCTGAAACCAGCACCCTTGGAATCGTAACACGCTATAGCGGTGTGCAATATAGTTGTTAAAACCTAATTTTCCAGACTAGGTATAAGAAACAACGGCCTTTCTTCCAGTCATTCTGTGGATCAGAATGAACTTGTTAACAACTGGCTGAATAAGACACAAGAGGAGGTGTGTTCAGAGAGGTGGATGCCACGCTGCTCCGCTTTTCCTGCTTGCCCTTAAAGCGTGCTTATCCTCAGCATGAGAGTTATTATTGCATTTGCCTATTGAAATGTCATTAAAATTGACTTAATAAAAGCCAAATATTAATGTAGGGTCAAAGCTCTGTTGGCACCACTAAAGTTTGCAGCAGGATTTTGCTCATCATTTTATATTCAACTAAATGAAGAACATCTGGCACCTTTGCACTTAAAGCAAAATCAATACAAATAAAACCAAGGGTATTAGCAACAGCTCAGCTGAGGGATCCCAAAGACATATCTCTAATATAATTACACAGACAACACGACAGCCAGATAGTCTTAAAGTATGTATTCACCTCTCAGGCCCCAAATATAATTAATTATTATGAGAAATAACTTCCTCAGCAACTGCTTTCCTTTTGCTCGGGAAAAAAAATTGAAAACATTTGGATGTAAACTTAAGAGAAAGGTCATAGGTTAATAGTGTTCATAAATAGAATAGCAAGGGAATCTCAACTTTAATTGCTATATCATAAATTACCTTGGAGAGCCCAAATTAGTGATCACTTAGCCTGGCCATTCCACCTTCCCAGTGGGTTCTGCTCACTTTGAGAGCTTAACCTGAATTTCCCAAATTCTGTCCAGACATACTGAGCTTGTGAACAATTTGCACAGTTGCAGCTTCTTCTCCAGGAATTTTAGATTCTCTTTTCTCCTTCCAAATTCTTTTCTGCCTGTTTAGTGTCACGGTTGCTACAGATGGATCACTAGTTACTAACTTCTGTCTTAAAAACGTATATAAAGTAAACGATGGAATCAAGTATTAGAATTATGGAATTATCATTTGAGTGGCAGCATGGCAGTGTTGTGATTTGCCATCATGGCTGTGTGTCCTCTGCCTGAAAAAGCCCAATGTGTCATGGGTTGAGGTAGTTTTATTTCCTGCTTGTATTTGTTAGTTTTTCTTCTAACTTGAATAAGTGCCTAAGTTTCAACCACAGTAAACATTTCTTTTGAGCAAGTTTTGAATTATGTGAGCAAATGTGAAAAATGAAGTCTGTCAAGGTCTGTGGGGCTCTCACTCCATGGCCCAGCATTGCAGGGGGAGAAATCCTGCTTCTTTCTTTTTAATACCATTTAAACTGGAGATTAATCTTTGATAAGAGGTAACTGTGAAGTGATTTATGATTTATGGGTAGTTATGTTCAGGGGCAAGCAGCTGTATCAGTGTTTGCAACTTTTGATGGCCTGGATGTAGGATCCTGTCTCTCTGTTTGCAAGGGGATGCTGTGGAGAAATACCCCAATGATGTCTTTTCATAGAACACAAAAAGGAAGTTGAGAAATGTAGGCATTTTATTTTTAATTTGGCTGTAATGTACTGGTTGATGAAAAATCATGTTAGTTGCCAGTTTAAATTGAAAAGCTTTCTGACTACAGAACTCGAATGTCCTTGTAAAGTAGGAATGATGTTGAAAAGGGAAGCATTTTAAATGCTAATAATGATAATAAAAAATGACAAAAGCCGTTCCAAAAAGAGAAAGAGAAAGAGAAAGGGAAAGGGAGAGGGAAAGGGAAAGGGAAAGGGAAAGGGAAAGGGAAAGAGAAAGAGAAAGAGAAAGAGAAAGAGGAAGAGGAAGAGGAAGAGGAAGAGGAAGAGGAAGAGGAAGAGGAAGAGGAAGAGGAAGAGGAAGAGGAAGAGAAAGAGAAAGAGAAAGAGAAAGAGAAAGAGAAAGAGAAAGAGAAAGAGAAAGAGAAAGAGAAAGAGAAAGAGAAAGAGAAAGAGAAAGGAAGGGAGAAAAAAGAGAAAGGAAGGGAGAGGAAAGAAAGAAGGAAGGAAGGAAGGAAGGAAGGAAGGAAGGAAGGAAGGAAGGAAGGAAGGAAGGAAGGAAGGAAGGAAGGAAGGAAGGAAGGAAGGAAGGAAGGAAGGAAGGAAGGAAGGAAAAATTAAAGCTGTACTTCCTTTCCTGTGCCACCCATTTCATCTAGTTATATTGCAAGTGCTCCATTAGAAAGGAGTTGGAATGTGTCTGGCAAGGTCTGATGCACTACTCTTTTGATAAAAATTAGATGTTGTGAGTTTTACTGAAAAATTATTTAATGATAATTTAAATAGTAATAGTACAAATAGCAATAATAATATATGATAAGCCATTAGTAAGAACATTTCTAAGTAGAGATGCTATCTTTCAATTCTAGCCTCAGTGGTGTAGGAGATTGACTCTTACTAAGGTTACATCTGCTAATAAAGCACCTACAATGAACCCTACACAGAAGTGTCTGGGCACAGCGGCTCCCCGAGTGCAGTGCAGGGCTCCATTCAGTGGTAGGAGGGCACCCTGACTTCCCAGTTCTCCCAAAAATGAGCGGCTGTCCTCATAGTGTGGCTGAGCTAGTGCTGCATTCTGTTACAGCAGCATGCTAATTATCAGCTGCTGATGTAAAATGGGAGCATTTACCCAATTCTTTGAAACTCCTCTGTACAATAAGTCTCCTCTGGAGGCACGTGCTGCCGGTCCTGCTGCATCTGACATATGGGGTTGTCATTCTTGTGCTTAGCTAGCATTGATCTTTTCAGCATTGTTAATGACGACTGTGTATCTCTACTTACATTCCTGTCTTCTGTCTAAAAGAGAGTCTGCAAAATCCATATCTGGTACTAATACAAGAGTGGCATTTAGTATTCTACTTTTCATCATCAAAATCAAGAAGAGCTTGTTACTGTGCTTTGCATGGACAAGCTCTGTTACTCTGTGCTGCTCACTCTTAGATCAAATGAAAAGATATGGTTGCTGTTGACCTCATTTAAAAGCCCTCTAGAGGAAAAGTCTGAAAAAGTTGATATGGTTTGGCATGATTATTCATTATGCATGGGAAGTGCATTGCTTTATTTTCATTAATTTTACATAGAAATGAGATACAGAGCAACATGCTTTTCTAATTTTTGAGAGCTTCACAAACCTTATGTTATGTTCTACACACAGAGCCACTTATAGACAGGCAACTCCAAAAGCATTCTGTATTCCCCAGCTCATCAATCCACATTTTACGAGGGTGGGATTGTCCTTGTGTTAAAGGCATTCTGCTCCTTCTGGCTTACTGTTTTGTCTGAAGACTGCTTCTGTAGGATGACTGGCACTGGTGAAACAATGCAGATGTGCTAGAGATATTCCTGTGGCATACTGCTGAAAATGTTAACTAATCATCGGTATAAAGATGTAGCTACTGAAATACGTGAGCAAAGCACAGAAGTCTAGCTCCCACTGTACGGGACTGGAACTGCTGTTCACAAAAAACGTGTCAGTGAAAAGCCAACAGATCAAATTTAGGATGATTTTTGGTGATTAGATGGAAGAGTGGGATATCATTTATTTTTGAGGTGTGTTCTTCTTTCCTGAGAGCATGCAACAAAACCTCAGAGAAATGTTGGGGAACTCTGTGTGAAAGTGATGATTTATGTACTAGTGGGAACATGAACATCGTGATTTGCATAATCACATATGGAACAGAATAATACGAAATACAGCACAATTTCATGAAGACAATTGATATTAAAGACATTTGAAATACTTGCACTCAAGCTCAAGCCTACTCCTGACAACCTTTGTTGCAAAGCTGTGTATATTTCACATACCCAAAAGCCTACGAAGATCTGAAGAGGCTGTGCACTCACCTCTTCTGCTCTGCTTCCTTTCCATCCTCTACAGCATCCAGTCTCTCTGACCCCAAAGCCCATTGTTCCAAACCCTACAAATGCCACTTGAATCAAATCTTGCAGTTTCTAAACTTTCAGGTTGAGTGCTTCTTCTATAGCATACATTACACGAGCTACAATTCTAGCAATCACAAAATTAATCCTTCTGCCTCTGAAAGCTTTGCTAAGATGTAGTGGTTTGGCCACAGAATTAGGAGCCAGAAACTTCCTTGTCATTCTGAAACCATTGCCACTTCTTTCATCCAAAGTAAGCAAGCCCTTAAAGCTGCTTGTGGTGGTGGTTCCTTATATGTGGTGCAATGATAATACCTTTGGCCTTTCAGAAGTGTGATGAAAATTGCTTAAAATCTCAAGTGACCCAGAAGTACTAAATGTTATCATCTGACTATTCCTGGTTATGGAGTTTGTTCTGTGCGTGAAAAGACAAATATCTATTATTTGTGGTATTCTTTTCAGTAGGCTAACAAACATGCTAACACCAAATTAAAGGTAATTAATCACTTTGGTACTTTAGTTACTAAAGATAGACATTCTACCCTCACTTACCCCTGTGCAATGCCATTGACTATTTTGTGATTTACTTGGAGCTTGAATTAGGTTAAAATTGGACCAAAAATATTCACTTTTAATGTAATTTGGGTTTTCACACGAATTTAAACTTTGTTCCACACCTCTGACTTGGAATATCTCATAGGAATTCCATGCAGGAACCTAGAAAACTGAACATTTTATGAGGAATGCCTGTAGTACATTATGCTTAGCAGTTATTCACAGCATTACATAACAAAAGTTATGCTGGAAAAAGGGGCAATTACTGGTGCTTCAGATAGTTACTATTTTACTTAACTATGGGGGCTGGTAAGAGTAACCTTAATTGTGTATGCAAGCTAAAAAGAGTAAGTAAAGATTTTCATCAATTGAAGACAATAACTGTATTTTCTATGCTTTCTGGTCCTCAGAAGTGAGGTTTTACCCTGCTGCTGTGGGATTCACTTGCAATTGTCCATGGTGGCATTGCAGTGAGAGACAGAGGAAGAGAAATAGCTCTTTCCCTGGTCCTAACAACCTGCCCTCCTGCATCCTCAGTGGTTCTGGAAGATGCTCTTTTTCCTTCTGAGTTAATCCAGCCTTGAGCTGGATTAACAATGGCGTGTTTCTTTGTTGAAGTGCGAGCTTAGAATGGATAGCCATGTGGGTATTGCCAGCTGGGAGTCCTGCCCTAAGTACCCTCACTTGACACACATACACGGTCTCTTGGCTGCCTGAGACCCCTGCCCATCTGTTTGGATGGCACTGTGCCCAGTTCCCTGCTCACCGGCCATTTTCTGTAAGGCACTGCTGCCAAATAGCGGTTGGTTCAGATGGACAGCTGACATAGCATTACTGCTGCTCTTCTGCTAGCAAGTCTTACTTTTCTAGTAAACAGAAGCCTGTGTTATGGGTTTGTTTGATCCTGCTCTACTTTCAGTGTTGCATAAGCAAAATCTTAATCTCATTGAAACTGTGGTAGCCTTTACCAACAATATGATTGGAAAGCAATTGAAATATGATTTCTCTGCACTGGAGGAGAGGTGCAGGAGAACAAATGGGTCTGTCAGCTGGCACCGAGTCCAGCACTTTGCCATGTAAGTGCTTTATGGGTGACAGAGGAGGCCTGGATGTGCAGAGCACTTCAGGACAGCTGGAGAAGCAAGGAAGAGCTCGGCCTCACTGTGGTGAGGGCAGCGAAGTTCAGGATGTAGTTTTACTCCATGCTTTCTTTTCTGCAAAGTCCACGGTGCTCCTCCCCAAAAGTAAAGGCACCGAACTCCTCAGCCACCTCATGCCCAGCTGGTTTATGCTCTTCAAAGGGCTCACGTCCCAGCTCATGCACGTGTACTCATACCTCCGTATACAAGATTATTCTGCCCCTGGGGACACTCGTAGCCTGAGAGATTCCAAAGCCTCCTCAGACCTGCTGACTCCAAACAAGTTTCTGGTTCTAGAGACCTGATGCTGGGAGTTGAGAAATTG
This sequence comes from Phasianus colchicus, assembly GCF_987193195.1. Classification (NCBI taxonomy): domain Eukaryota; kingdom Metazoa; phylum Chordata; class Aves; order Galliformes; family Phasianidae; genus Phasianus; species Phasianus colchicus. The sequence continues at coordinate 2,381,581 of NC_143449.1, forward strand.
TGAAGGTTCACCTCATGCTGCCTACCTCCTGTTAGAAATGTTTCCGATTTTCAGGAATGAATTTTTATTTGAAATTTCTGCAGTGTGCATAATTACAAACTCTAATTTGTCCCGTGAAAGATAAATGGTGGAATCCTCTCACAGCTGAAATGCCAATGCCAGTTAATTGCTGTAAGAGGCCTGCTGAGTAGTCGTTACCGGATTCCATTGTGCAGGACAGGACAACACGAAGTGAAGACTGGGCCCTGTGCGTTGCAGTGGGAGCAGGAGCGAGCCACAGGCCAGGCCTGTCTCCTTTACTGCCTCTGCTGTTGAGCTATTTAATGACCCTTACCAAGTCATCAACTTCTCTGTGTCTTGATTTACTTTTGGTATTAAGTAACTAATTAATTCTGATTCGGAAGCAAGTCTTCTACCCTGATCTTGCTGTGGAATTCAGTTGCTAATGGATTAAAAGTAATGGTTTGCAGACTTCATAGGAAATCTTTCATTTAGCCAAATGTATTCTTACCTTTTGGGGAATGTGCTCACCAGCTGATTTACTGAAGTAAAAACAGTGCTCAGAAATAAAGCGAGAACAGAGTGACAGAGATCACACATCCTGTATTGTCATCTGTTTTTCCATCCCATATTCAAACACAATCACAGTATTTTAGAAGCTTTACAACCAAGAGCATAGAAAAAAGTGCACGGGATTTGTTCCTTGTTCTATCTGTGATAGCTTTCACAACTTCCCTCATGCCTGACAATGAAAAACAGAGCTTTTCTTTCAGCTAGTTAACGTGGCTATAGCTGTATGTGTGTTTATGCCATATGAACAATGATCCTTGAGGTTCCTTCCAACCCAAGCCATTCTTTGATTCTGTGATATACAATATACAGTTTATTAAAAAGAAAGGTTTCATATATGCACATAGTTAGATATTAACTTCTCATGATTTCATTGTTTGACTATTCTATAACCAGTGTCATACAGAAGCCTGAAGACAGACATTTCCTTCAGTAAGATGAGCAAATGGCAGCCTCAGCTCCTGCTGGAAATACAGGTCAGTTTGTGCTTCAGAATGTGGTGCCCTTGTGCACAGCCCTGGGTCCCACAGCCTCTGCAAGTTGCTGGAGCAGTGATTTCTTAGCCTACTCTTCAGTTCATTGCTTATCTGCTCCCATAACTGCATGGTGCGCTTGAGTCGCACGTGGAATATTTTGCTTCATTCAGATGGCTGACAAAAGTGTTTCTGCTTTGGAGATTTGCAATTTTACTGGTTATAGAGGATGTGTTTTTGTTTGTTTGCTTGTTTTTATTTCTTTTTTTTTTTTCCCTAGACTGTTTTCATAGTATCAGTTTAAAAATTACTTTTATGTTTTGAAGCTCTCTGAGGTTAATGCAAATAGAGAATGAACTACAAGCATAGTGCAGAACATGTAGAGGCAAGAAAGGGTGAGGACTTCTCACTGCTCAGACATGAGAAGCTTTAGGAGTAAACATAAGAAAATTCATGTAACTTTCATGCTACTTTCTTGAAGGAGGTGGCTAGCTTGTACATAAATTGGTATATCTGTTTTTGCTTTAGGATCAGGAGTTTAGCTGATATATGTTGTATTACACTAGCTATTACTTCTTCTTTTGAAGCACCTGGTTGACTTCCCATCGCTGCAAAATTTCCCATTTACTCTTATTTCTCTTCCCTTTAATATTTTTTTTTTTTAAGAAAGTCCATTAAGTGTTCATTCAGTCAGTGCAGGTAGTGCTTCTCCTTTCTTCATCTCTTTCTCCGTGCAACTACAGCTCAAAAGTAGCCTTGAGTTTTTGTCTTTGTAATGAAGAGCCAAGCTGCAAGCAGAGATTTGGCGGCAGTTTCCCCTTCTGTTCCCTCAGTGGCCATCTGATAAACAAGTACTTATTCTACCAATATTGTTGCATGTGCATATAAACACGTACACACACACTTTTAAAAAACACAATTGTATGCCGTTTGTAGAGAAGTTCCCCATAAGGGGTGCTTGCTTTAAGTATGCAGGATTCAAAAATGTGTCTCCTGAAGGGCAAGGTAGCAGCAAGTCTTCCACTCTGAGTCACAGCTGGATGCTACACACATGGCTCAGTGTGCTGAGGGAGAGAGTGAGAATGTTTAAAAAATAAATACATTACACTTTTCCAAAAGGAAAAGCGAGCACAGCGTGCAATTGCAGAAATATTAAAGCATTCTCTGACTTCCACACTTGAGGGAGAATCAAATTAACCATTTATAGTATATCACAATGTACACACTTATGAATTGGAGTGCTTCAAAATCTACACAATTAATACAACTACTGTATTCCCCACCTAACACTGTTGCTACCTCTGAAATACAGGCATGTGCAGCTTCCAACACAATCTGACAGTCTGCAGTGAAAGAGGACAGTTGTTGAGGAGGCAGGATGACTGTTTGGATGGCTCAGAGATGAGTAAGTTAAAGAGGAGTCTGTGATTCAAAATAATCTTCTGAGATAACAGCTGAAAGTGTAAATCCATTGTGATGATGTATTCACTAAAGAAACTTAGCAGATAACGCCCAGCTTTATCAGGGTATGTGTATGTACATAAATGTTTCTTGCTATGGAGTCCCAACTTTTGCATGATGCTAATATGCCACAACTTTGCAATGCACTGAGTGCTCCGTAGCTGCGATCTCGTTTTAGATCTTCCTTGCTGGCATCTGGGAACTTAAAGGGATGGGCAATTCGTGGCAGGGTGAGGGGATGGCTGGGCAAACCAAACAAGCTAGGTCAGTCCCCTTTGATGGGCCCCCTTTTAAAAGGTTATACAAAAGAACTGTTTTGTTTGAGTGAATTGCCTGCTACTTTGTGAAAATCATATAGAAATCAGCCCCAGATCAATGCTCTTGAGGCTGCAGGAGGGAAAAAAAAAACCAAAAAAAACACACACACAAAAAAAAACCAACATAAAAGATAGATCAGAAGCTATATTTTAGCAAAAATGTCTCTTAAGTGCTGTTGTCTGACACTATGAACTCCAATCAATGTGTCAGTATTTTGGAATTTGAAAGGAAATAGGGATCAGACCTGACAATCCAGAGCTGAAATTTGATGCTCTGGTCTTTTTGATAAACTGACAGGCAGTGAAAATTGCACACGTCTGCAGGGAATCTGGAGAAAAGAGAGACAGTTTTGTAGAAAGTCTGCTTACGATTCACAAAGGCATGCATTTTATCAAAATGGATTGCTTTTGCAACGTGTGGCAGGTTGCCTTCCTCTCTGAATGGAAGCTTTTGCAGCTTGTAAACTGGTGGGGTTCACACACCTCTACAATATGCCATGACTGCTCTTGGCTCACAATTCTATTGCTCTCCCATTCTTGCAAGTGAATTAAACTTGATAAAAGCAAATAATCAAAAAGGAATTAGAAACTTTAGCCCCAAAGTTCCCCCCCTCCCAATGTATGTTTAAATTCAACAAAATGGTTTTTAAAAGTTGTTCTTGCCAATAGTTTAAAACAACTGAAAAGAATTCTTCAAGCTTCATCTTCCTCATCATCAAATCCAGTGCAGTTATGTAATGCTTTCTACTTAAGACTCTCAAACCATACTGCACTTGTTCAGTCTTAAAATGCCTTTTTCCTGCAAATGAATGCTGTTACAGCCACACTGCAGACTGCAGGGCCAGGCACAGCAGGACCCCCTATCCCAGCATGGCATTCCAGGCATTTCACAGTTTGCCACTTTTAAAATACTGGAACCCAGTCCTGAATCCTGCATAGTGTGCTTTGTGTGAGGGAACAAAGGAGTTGTCTTGTGGGACAGGCTTACTCATCCATCCAGTCCCATATAGGCTCTGAGTGCAGCTGAGGCTCCCAAGTGCTTTGCCCACTCGGTGGTGGTTTATTATGGTTGATTAATTTCTGGGATTTATTTCTGATTTATTTTAGTCCTCCAAAAAGAAGAATTAAAATATCTTTTGAAATTTGCGTTGTTTTCTTTCTCTCTTCCTTCCTCCCTCTCTCTTCCTTCCCATCCCCCCCCCCCAAATATTAACTATTATAACTCAATTTTGTTTTCATATGTAGAAGAGTTTCAGTGGATGGAAGCGGCATGCAATGGAGGTGGAGCCTCTGCACTGATAGAATCTTAGAGCTTTGAACACATCTCTTTTCAGCATGTTTTGTTCTCAAAGATTTCTATGCCTGTTGATTTTATAGCCTTTACAGTGTTCACAAAATTATAGCCTAAAAATGGCACTGTGTCATTTTAGCTTCGGTCTACAGCCATATAGGAGAGCAAATACCATCACTTTCTTCATCAGATGAGCAGTCCTAAACGCTTTTCTATATAAGAAAAGTTCTTCAAGTTCAATCCTTTGTTTCCCTGTGCTCCTGGAGATGTTGGTAATATCAGAGAGAACTGTAGGCTGAAAGCATTCATAAAACGTGAAGAGATGGTGAGATGCACTAGCAAGTTTGGCTTCGTGGATTTAATAGCCTCCTCTGCACTGAGCGTGCTGTGTCCTCAGAGCTGGTTGTACAGCAGTGGGACTGACAGCAGAGCAGCTGCAGAGGGGTTCCAAGGAAAGGGTTTAGCAAAACACAGCGAGCGTGGGTCCTTGAAAGGCTCCAGACTGTCTCATCCATCCAGACCTCGGTCAGTCTGAAGCTGAAGTCATTATGTTTCTTGTTTGTGTATCTCAAAATATGAAAATCTCTTCTGATTTCTTCTGAGAAAATGCCTTAACTGATCTCTGCGCCTTTGGTAGAAGAGGGAAAAAATAACTGCCTTCCCTTAAATGAAGTTACAGTACTGTGTGACAGTGGGGGAGTGCATCCAGTCCCGTGCTGCTGCTGCTTCATCATCCATTACCCCAGCTGCTCGTAACAGCAGCCATAGATAAGTGAGTCTGACCATCCTGGCTTCTAGAAATTCTTGTCTACCTTAATGTCCGCGGTTCCCCTACATAAATCAAGTGCAGTTGTGTCTGGAATAATTTTCTGCCAAGGCTAATACAGCTGTTTCATTCTTATATCATATCAGGCAGTAAGAGGGTATGATTGCTTATGCGGCTGGGAACCTCGTGCTTCCAGGTTTCACTCTGCCTCCAGCATTGTAGAGCATAATCCAAACAGCATGTTGTGCTCTGCACAGACCACTTATGTGGAAGAATCAATAATGGAAGAGGAAGTATTGTGCATCAAATGGAGAGGAGTGTCATTTGGCTTCTTTGGCACTATTGCATTGCATACTGATGTTTCACTGGAGATAAAATACACCTACATGTATCGCACACAAAGAAAGATCACCACTACTGTTACTACTTAACCATGGGAGTGAAGTTTGTTTGGCTTAGTGTGTCTGCCTCTTAATGTATATTTTCACCTTGGGGAATGGCTGCCCATTATCAAGGTAGTTAAAAATATAACCTGGCATATATTAAGCATGGTAGGTCCTGCTCAAACAGGCAGCACGTGTGAATTTTTAGCCACTTAGTGAAGGATAAAGAATTAACAGGTCTCAGTTTTCTTTTTACAGACAGATTTGTTAAAAAGGGGAGACGCTGTTATATGGCTATTGATTTTCCAACATGCTTGGAAACCACCCATCATGTGGCTTGTTCTAATTGGTTTGTTTGGTTTTGTTTAACCCTTAATGAGCATGCATGCGCAGCTGAATATTTGTTTTTAAATCAATAACTTCCATGCGTGTCTGTTGCACCCATCTTTTGGAGAAGGTTGGACCCAGAGTGTATGTGTGTTCTGATCCCATGCTAACATGCTTTTGCTTCAGTTTTGGCCAATTTGACAAGTGAAAAATAGATGTCTGCCATGTGACAAGCTGCTGAATATAAATTCTGTTAGCATTTGCTCCTGATAGAGAGAGAAAGAGAAGAGGTGAGGGCCAGGGAGGGAGTGAAGAAGAAAGGGGGAGTTCGAGGAGGCAGGGAGAGAAGAATGGAAAAATGAGCAAGACAAAAAGAGAGCGCCAAGCATGGCAGCAGGCAGCTGGTGCTGCTAACCAGTCAGCACTCTGGCTGTAGATGTCATATAACCCTGCAGATGTATACTACAATTTCAAATTAATAAGTAAAAGCAGTGAAGAGGCACATTTGTGGTGCCATGTCCCAATGTATCACATTGACCTGAGACTGGCTGCACAAACATACTGATACTTTGCAGAAGAACGTAATAATAGATTTTAAATCTAAAATTCCCAGCTAACTTCCTGGGGTCTGAGCACAGTCTGCAGCATGCTCTATTTTCTGCAGTATAGGCTGCTTTGTTAGTCACGTAACTGAGAGAGGCAATGTTTATTTAATTCCTAAATCACCCACTGTTCATATTTCTGATGCGTGTTTGCCTTCTGTCATCAGTGTTTGCTGTGGAAGCAGCTAGCTGTCCTTCACACAGCATCAAGAGGGTTTTCTCATTCTCTCCCTTCCTTCTGGCAGATGTTTAGCACCTATGGAGAACTGATCTTGTGAGTGTTTGAGAACCTTTATCCCAAGCAGAGGAAGTCCTGGTTCTGCCTGGCAGGAGACAGAAGGGACACTGATGTACTCCACACCTCCACCAGCCTGAACACTTCCCTCTTGCAGAACTGAGAATTTTAACCTGCTATCAAAGTATTTGTTATTTTAGTATCAAAGTATTATTATTTTAATAATACCATCAAAGTATTTGTTCGAAATAAACCAGGATTCCAATATAGTTGGGACTACATAGTTAAAGATATCTTTGTTAAAATACTGCACAAACATTAAAAACCATTTATTTGATAGCAGACAAACAGAAAAGATCTTTTGACTGTGTCTATCCAAAGCAGCACGTTAAAGGTCAGTCCCCTGTCAGAATGCAACATAACAGCACAGAGGGTGAGGATAATTTGTGAGCTGAGCTTCAACACTGTCTCTGTGATTGCCAGCATCTGTTGTGGTTTCCAGACTTGTCCAATGAGATTTGCTAATACAGTTGTGTGTTTCATGCCATGCTGCTGAATGCAAATATATGGAGCATGTTACATCCAATATAGCTCACCCTCAGGGAAAGTCTTATTGCCACACTTCCCCCTATACAGCCCAAGATGTATTGTTGAGATAACAGGGATATAGATGAAGTTGAAATGAAGTTGAATCAGACCTCGGATACTGATTTGCATCAGTAAATATGGACTCAGACTGCAAAAGAGAGAGCTGGATTTCACAAAATTCTGCTCTATTCAGGTCAGGACTGAGATTTAGGCCTTAAAATAACAAAGGGATGTTCAGCACTGATGTGGAGACGATTTGCTCAATTTCTGAATTTCTGACTCTTCTTTGGTGGAAGAGTTCTGTCTACTGCCTTCAAATAGTCTGCACCCCTGAAAATCAACAAGATCATAACACTGATAGATAGCATTTGGAATAAGAAGTTTAAAAAATCTGCAACAACACTGTTTTCTGGGTAATAAGTGATGCAGGCGAGTGAAGCTTCTGGAGGACTAAACTCTGGCTTTGTGATTCACGCCTTTACTCTTGATTTGAACTAACCTGGTTAACAGCATCATTCTCAAGATGGAGATGGAAGTACTTTATTTCATTTGTAGCCAATGATGGTTCCTAAGAATTCATATTCAAGATAAGAATGTGCTCTGTTGTGAATTTCTCAAAGGGAAAATCAGTCATTGAGAATCATCCTCTAACCATCCAAATTCACTTAACATCTTCTTAGATACTACCATGAAAGGTGTGATGGAAGACAGAGGGAGAAGCTCTCTCTACTCTTACAGTCACTTTGGTACCGTTCTAGATTTTTTTGCTTTTTTTAAAATCAAAATGTGTTCTAATGAGCTGGAAGTAGAAAATGACAGGAACCAGATATGTGAATAAAAGTGAGACCTCTCTGGAGAAATCCCGGGTTTTACCATTATCAAAAAGCCTAACCAAGGGCTATCTACAAAGATCATCGTGCATGTAGTGAGCATAACATATTTTCATATTATAGTTTTTGCATCAAATATGCATCTCCTGTAATGTGTTAACGTGATCTTTCAGTAACTGAGGTACTATCACATTTTCTAACGGAGCTGGACTGAGTTGTTTATGGGATAGAAAAAACCTCTTACCATGCTGACATTTTCAGAAAAGCTTATGTAAGTATAAAACGTGTTACTAAGAGTAACATTTTGTTGGTTCATGATGGCTCTATAAGGATCAGACAAAATACCTACAACCAAGCTAGCTGATGCTGCTGCTGTTTCTAGGGCACAGTGCAGCCCAGCCCACCGTGAGCCGTGGACTGAATGCAGGTAGAGTGCCTGGGACATGACCTCCTCACTGGTGCTCTTATCCTTTGTATCCACCTCACTGGCCTCCCATCCAAGGTTTTATAAATAAATCTTTGCTTGAGTACTTAACAGATGACTTCCTTTGAGAGCCTTTCTGTGGCTGCCCAGAGTGCTGGTGAGCTGGAAGCTGCAGCTTGGGACTGGCCTTCTGGTGAGGGACAGATGAGCTGGCAAAATGAAGGCTCCTTGCCCCTTCCCTCCAGATGATTTACCTACAAAAGAGCAAAGCCAAATCCTATTTGTAGTCAATAGCTGCAATTCTAACACTCTTAAATCTGAATTAAAACAGTAGGGGGTGAAAATGACTGGACTAAACGCAGGTGAGCCAGGCCACTGGAGAACTGTGCTGAGGGAAAGCCGAGCAGATCAATATGTGCCATGGGATAGTGCAGAGCCTGAAATGCTGCGATAATGGCAGCAGCAACAGCTCCTGTCGATGCAGCAGGAAATGCTTTCTGCTCCGCTGATGTCTGCTGTTCAATTTCAGAAAATACGGCAAGTTCTTCTATTTATTAGAAGTCAGCTGGAAGGTTTCTGTGCAGCAGGTACACGTGTTCACAGTGTCGGAGCAGTCGTTTGTGCTACAGCACACTCGTCCCACGTACATGTGCAGGGAGGGCAAGGGGCTGTTTAACCATTGTGCTTTACTTATGATGGAAATGGGGAAACAACGATCTAATCCATTCGGTCTTCACAGTGAAATTTACTCTAGAATGTAAAAAGCATTTTAACCTATTTGAATAATGGCTGTGATTATAGCACTCTAATATGCCGCGTTCTGTACTCCATAACATGTTATGAATAGCGCGCTGGGTGTTTTTTTAGTATATGTAAATTACATAGAAGCACAAAGGATGCATCTCTGAACTGTTTTTGTCGAGCTGATTGCAGGTCTTACTGCCGTAGGAGGAGGCTGAAAGAGCTCTGTGGAGAGGCATTGATTGATTAATAAAGAGTGCGGCAGCAACAGACATAACATTGAGGTTATAGATTTTCCATACTTTATCTTCAGGGCTTGTAAAGATACAGTGGTGATCAGATGATGAGGTTTTCTTTCACCTTGCAGTAGCAGGCAACAAATCACAGCATTCTGCAATGCCACAAAGCAGCTTTCTGCAGAGCATCAAGTAAAAGGAAACTCCTCCACAATCACGACTTTGCAGTCAGACATTGTCCTTTTCCTTCCAGTCTCCTTTAGTGAGGGATGCTTCCAGCAATAATTTAAAGTAAAGTCCCAAATTTAGAAACAAAGTGGGAACTGTACATTCAAACACTTAGGGATTCTATTTTTATTAAATTGAAAATGTGAGCGGAAAGTCACATGTGGAGCATGCGTGCATTTTATTCCTGCTGATAGATAGAGAAGATTTGCTGAAAAAACCTGCATTGAGATTTCAAATTAACCAGTATGCCGGCCTGCAGCTAAAAAAATCAGTTTGTTTGCATGAGATGACAGCCCTGCACCTGACTGAGAGGTGCAGCTGGGGGTCTGTGCGGGTGCTTTTGCATGGAACTCCACGCCTGGGTGGGAAAGCTCCTGTCCCAACTGCAGGGCACCAACCTGGCACTGCTGGAGGGAATGCAGATTTCTATCCATCAGCTGTTGTTCTGCTGTGCGCCTGTAGCAATATGTAGGAACAGATAGAGAAGTGCCACAGCCTGTGCCACAGCACTGCTCTCATGGAGCACATGTGGTGCTGGAGGTTCTCAGCACTTACCTAAGGGTGTCTGAAGCTGCTCGTGGTTTACTTGAATAAGAGCTCAAGATTAAGTTATTTTGCAGCTGCTGTGAAATTTGCCAGTCTTTCTGTGGTTTTATACCCATTTTTAATAGCATTTTCTCTTCTACTTGGCAATGGGAAAGACCTGTACATATGGGAAGTGGAGTGTACTCGAATTGATAAAGACTTAATACAAGTGGAAGAATTTGTTTTATGGAAGATCTTATTAATAAGAGTTGCTCGATGATTTTAAGGCAGCCGTCTGTCGATCAGATTGACAACAGGCCTTACACGTTTGCATTATTTCTGTTCTAATTCAAAACAACACACATTTTTCCATTTGCAATACAAATTAAGAAGCAGAGCATTGTGTGCGGAGTTCTTCACTAAAGCAGTTTTTTCATGTTTGCAGGTACATAATTTTTAGAGATTATTAAAGACAAAATGATTTTTAAGAAAGAAACTGCTTCTATGGCAAGAATCTCCTGGAGGATAATTCCTTTCAAGCTGCAATTTAAATTACCTGCAGTACTCCTTCGTTCCTAAAACCCCAGTGACACTTTACTCTGAAATATTTAACACTTGGAATGATTTTTTTAGTTCTGGACATGATTTTGCTTTAGTTTTGAGTGATCTGGATGCATATGTACCTTTATTTACGTCTGTGAAAGAAACGCAAACACACACACACGTATACATGGGCTTGTGTCCCTCAGCTCTTTTTTCAGGATAGATGCTGCAATAGGAAAGCGACATTACACCCCTCTGCTCTGCGCTCCTCTGAGGTGTGAGCAGAGCTCTGAGGAACAGACTCCAGAGCTCAGCACAGTGCTTACAGGAGCCCCACATTCAGCACTGCTCCTGGTCTCTGTGAAAGCTGAGGAACGCCTCACAGTCAGAACATCACTGTTAATGATAGTTTCAGTTTTCAGCATGTGTTACAGAAACCCCTTTTGTTCCTCCGACAGCCCACACAGTGATACAGCACTGATACAGCACTTCACGATCCCAGTATTGATGTGAATTCTCATTTGAAATTTTACAATCATAGAATCACTTGGAAAAGACCTCCAACATCATCCAGTCCAAACGTCTACCTCCCATCAATATTTCCCACTAAAGCACGTCCCTCATACAACATCTATACGTTTCTTGGACACCTCCAGTGATGGTGACTGCCCCGCTCCCTGGGCAGACTGCTCCAGCACCTGACCACTCTTTCTGAGAATAAATTTTTCCTAATATCCAACCTGAAGTGCCACTGGCACAACCTGAGGCCATTCCCTCTCGTCCCACTAGTCCTAAAAAGGGTCTGGTTCTTCTGTAGTTGCAAACTGGAACTGCTCTGCTGAAGGAAGTGGAAATGCCACAGCTGTAGCATGAGAGAATTTTAGCATAAGGGAGTTTCAGCCAGTGCTTGTAGTTACATTCTGACCAGGAGTACATGCCAAGAAGGCTGCCCAACTCCGTGCAGGCAGCAGTGAGCAGTGGCAGCCCCAGCTCCATGCTGCTCAGGTTCGTGCATCAGCACGCAGGTGATGGGGCTTTTCAGTGGAAAGAAACTAGCTGGATTTAGAATCTCCTAGGAATCAGAAGCATCAAAGCCATACAATTATAAATAAATAAGCCAGGCTGTGTATTTAGCTGTCTTTGTGATATAAAAAATGTAAGCGAATGTAGGCATAATGCATTCCAGATTTTGCATCAAATTCAGCAGCAATGTGTATCAGCAGAGAAAATCCTTTTCTATTGACTCAACAAGAAAACGTGCGAATTCTAAGAGCCATTGCTTGCCAATACATCCCAGTTCTTTTTAGACATTTATAACTTTTTAATTGTTTTCATCTAATGATCGTAAGGATTTTTCCAAATGCCAATCAATACATGCAGCACAGATTCCTGGGATCTACTTGGATCATTCTCTTCTCTTCCACAGACAGCAACTCTTGCAGTGTACGGGAGCACTTCCAAACCAAACATGGGAAATGAAGAATTCTAGTGAAGAATTCAAGTGAATTTATTAACTACATTATTACTGCCAGGATTATGATTGGAATAAATACTGGCAGCTTTCCCATGCCACAGCAGTGCTCTTAGTGCCATTCTGAGGCACTGTTTTAGGAGTGAGTTTGAGAGAAGGAGACCTGTGCTCCATCACAGCACTGTGCTGGGCAGGACATGAAGGCAGCTCTCCATGGCAAATCCAAGTCCTCTGTGGCAATGGTGCTTAGCACGGTAAGCAAATAAAACAGGAGCTGTTTTGCAAGTAGATCTATTTGCATCGCCTCTGTGCTTTGGTAGATTAGCAGAGTTCCAAAAGGGATGGAGAAGAATGCTGAACACCTGATACAGAAAGGGGACCGCAGAGAATGATTTTCCTGTGCAGACTTTAATGAGGGTAAGGAGAAAGCAACACAACTCAGTCATGAACAGCAGCCAACAGGGATTTTGCTTTTCACTGTGTCTACATGGTTTTCAGTCCCCGTGTCTTTAATGATTTACATCTCTGAAAGACTTTTTAGAACTGCACATGCAGACATTTTTTTACTGGAGCACCACCGGAAAGTCTGTGTAAGCACAATGTGCAGGGAAAGACATGTCTTGAAAATATTATCCTGTAGGAAAAAAAAAGTGCGCAGAGCTTCTGCCCTTTTCCAAAATTATGGAACCTTGTTAATACCAGGCTGTGACGACTGATTTATATTTATTTATTTAGAGAATGAGTGGGTCAGTGTAAAGGAAGTCCAGAAGCAGAACAGAAGACTGTATGGCAAAAATCCTAGAATACAAACAGATGATGTTTCTACTCTCTTTCCCGTTCGTAACTTCTCAGTAGTCTCCATGTGGTGCTTTATCGTGAGCCCTGAAACTCCTCTTTTAGATTGGGTTATTTTGTTTTTTTCCAGTAACAACAAAAACATTTTGACTCAAGAAGGTTGCATTGTGCGGTGCCGTGAGATTTGTGCTTCTCCCCCACCTCTTCCCTGTTAGCTAAAGCTGCTTTGTAATACATTAAATGATACAACACAAAAGATCTAATAGAATCTGAAATAGCTTGAGTTCTTAGAAACATGTAAAACAGCACAGAATGAATATTGCTAGAACTCGGTCTGATTTCCATATTCCTTCTGCATTGTATTTGTGAATAGCAGGCTTCCAGGAATGTTCATGACCTTACAGCTGTCCCTTTTGTTTACAGTCCAGTGCTCTGTCCTTGAGATATGTTGCACACAGACATGAAGACAAAATCATAGCTTTAGGCCTCTGTTTCCCTTCTCTGGAAAAAATATATAAAGCCTATGTAGGAGACATTCACCAGTCAGTACTGCTGCAGATACATAGGAACAATTAAAGCCGGGTGAAACGATCAGAGAAAGCAATAAAAGAAATGAAATTTAGCTTTCTCTCAGCAACTTCCAGGAGAGAGCCTCTTAACACTATTTTGCTAATTGTCTAAACAATTTATTCTTCTCACCGAAAAAATAAAAACGGGGAGATGCACTTCTGGGCAACTTGACTTGGTATTTCCGAAGGTCCTTTTGTTTTTGGCAGAGATGCTGTCCTGCTCATACAAACAGCAGGCTGCTCACTTGGTGTCAGAGCTGGCACACAACCCACATGCATTACAACACCAATTCACAGTGTGATGGTGAGGTTAGGCTTATTCTTGCTACCAGGCAAATTTTCATCCTCTTTGAGTAAATGTCTTTCTTTTTTTTTTTTTTTTTTCCTGCTGAATTTCCTCTTTCTGGCAGGTGCCCAAAACTTCCTTGTTCAAATGCATTTGCAGATGGTGCAGTCATGGGTTCTGTGTGGGGTCTGAGTAGAGAGTGCCCAGCCTGCGACAAAATTATGATCACTGATTATTTCAGAATGAAGGGCATATGTGAAATTTCAGTATCAAACAACACAAAACCATCCGTGCTGTGCACAAGCATTACCTATGACTCTATTCATGAAGTTGTTTGGGGCTGAATTTGGCTGAGCCTGCACCCAGACAGCCATAGATTTGGCTACAAGCTCCGTGTGTGGAAACTGCACAGAGAACGTGTGTGGTGCTGTGCAGGTAGGGAGCTGAGCAGGTAAAGGTCTGTGAAGGGGGGGAGCTGTGCAGGCATAGTGCTGTGCAGTATGGAGTTCTGTAGGCATAGAGCTGTGCAGGTAGGATGCCATGCAGGCAGACTGAGTGGCTGCAGTGGCTCCTTGATGTTCATTTCCAAAATTGATGTTTTCTTGGTTTTCTTTCTGTGCTTGAAAATTATCAGTTTTGTCAAGCAAATCATATGGATGCCAGATGATTACATATTATGAAGTAATTGTGCAACTTGTAGTGTAAAACCAATTCATTTAGATCATAGTTCAAACATTCTAGAACTGCCTGACAATCTGGGTTTGCTCAGATCCATACTTTGCTGTGGGATTTGAACTTCATGAAAGATTTGTAACCAGAGCAGTGTGGAGGTACTTGAATTAATCAGTTCATCCTGGTGACACCAAGCAGCTCTTTGGAATTGCTGCTAATAGCCCACGCCTGGGCAGTAGTTTGGTTTGTGTGTTCCCACGCAGCACTACTGGTAAGGTCTGTTTCACAGCTCTGGTGACATTCCTAAAGTTCAACATTTATGAGCTTGTAACTGGATCTGCAGATACACTGACTGCATGCCTGTGAACCTCCCCAACATCCCTGGCTTGGCTGCAGTCACCAGCCTGCCGTGCTTCTGGCACAGGTTTCCTATCTGACACCATTATTACAGTGGGGCCTTTCAGAACACCTTCCCTTCATTTCCAGGACTGCTATTAGTGTGGCAGGACACTTAAAGAGGTCCACTGTCTTGTTTTCCCATCCTTCAGCTGATGGACTTGTTTCACTGTACAGTCACAAACATAAACAACAAAATCAACACACTTTGAGGAAAGGCTTTGAGCACAACCCGTTTGGTTTAGCACGAGAGGTGGATGTGCTCAGTGCTTACAGGTGCTTGTAGGCACAGGTGTGCCAAGTCCCTCTCCTCCCCAACCCTCTCTGCCCACCACACCAGGCCTCTCTGGCCTTCTCAGCCTATGGTTTCCAGTTTCTGAAGGTTTACAGATTAAAAAAATACTTTTCTCCTGCTGGGAAGTTTGGCCTTCGCAGTGTTTCTTTTGGCCTCTTCTCAACTTCAGGTGAAGTTCTAATCAGAATGTTATCAGAGTTCCCAAACCATGTGAAACCTTCCTGTTCTTTACCAGGTAAATAAGTAGGTGTGTAAGACATGTAAATGAGGAATAAAAGCACAGTCCTTTTCCAAAACCAGTTCAGTGACCTTAGAAAGCATTTGACTCTAAAACCACAAGTAAAACTGCCAGGAGGGCAGAATTCAAAGGGTAAATCACTTGTAGATGAGCTGTATCATGTTATCTAATTTTTGTCAACTGTTTTATTTTTCTCAAAGAGAATTAAAGAATCAGTGTATGGTGAGGTTCTTTTAGGGAGATCACTGTGTTTTATTCTTTAGTTAACAGTGTTATCTCTATTTTTAGTTTTTCATTTTCTTCTTGCAACTGTCTTGTTCTTCCTGCTTACCTCGCTTGCATAGGGGCAGAGCATTTATTCTGATGTACCAAACTGAAAGTAATAGTAAAAAAAGCAGATTAAATGTAAAGAAAGGCATGAGGGCAAGTTCTGGAAATAGGCAGGCACTGAGGATGAGCATCACAGGAGTCTGCAGAGCTTTAGTGCAGCACCTCATGCTGATGAAGCTCGTTTCAGCACTTCGCGTTCTAGCAGCTGGGACAGAGCTGAAGCTAAGAAAACCATTCCTGGGCAGAGGGCTAACTGTGAAGCATCCAGAGCATTCTTGCTTTTTTGCTGGCTCTATCAGACTGTGGTATAAGGGACTAGAAAGATCCGAACTCATAAGTGTCAGGGAAAAGTTCTTGGGAGAATGTTCTGCTTCTGAGCAGCAAACCATGGGGTGTCTCAGACTGGATCCTGCTGCCCCAGCAATGAGTTGGTGCCTGATGAGAACTGTGTGCCTCTGAAAAGTAATTTGGAATGCACAAATACATGGAAACATACTCTGAAATATATTAAGTTTCTGTTTTCACCGGAGTGCTGATTATTAGCAGTTAAGCAGTCACGCTGTAAATGAGCATAGGTGTTCATTAAGGACATTCCGAGGTACAAGGACCAATTACATCCTCGTGGTGACTCCAGTAAACACAAGAGGTGCAAAGAGATATGAGGTCTGTCTTATAAATTATTTTTGTAAAATATATATTTATGCTTACAAGAAATACAAGGTTCAGTCCTTTTCCTGCTGAGCAGAGTGTCTTTTACTCTCTTTACAAAATTATTAGTAGTGCAGGATGTTCAGCACTACAAAAAAATGTGCCTTTCATGAAACAGACTTTTGGTAAGTTCTTGTGGAGTCTCATTATTTTAAGGCAGAACACTGCTCTTCCATCTTTACATACAGTTAGATGACAAATGGATGATGAAAGGCATCCATGAGGGTTCATAATAGTATTGTCACTTCAACTTTTTACTTCCCCGAAGTAGTTCAAATAAACTAAAAACTAATATTGATATTAAATCAGATAAGCTTGTCCCTGTCTTCAGCATATCAGCAAGTAACTGGAAAAGCCCAGTGGATTTTAAAACTCAAATTGCACATAAACTTGTGTATAATGTTGCTGTCAAATGAGAAAACAGAAACTAGGAAACAGTAGCATTTCTGTGGCCAGCATTTAAGATGCTTAGAATGCTAGAAGGGAAAGAAAAAGTAATGAAAGCCCTTGTCATAAGCTGGAAAATAGATTTAGCGCTTATAACATGACGAAGGCAAACAAATAAGATCAAACAAGAGCTGAGCAGACTTGTGTGTAACCAAATGCCACATGAAGCACAACAGCTGAAAGGGTTTTGTGAGGGGGAAATGAAAGGGAGCAGTGACACAGCCCAAGCGAGCGCTTTCTGATGACACGAGATTGCTCTTGTTTTGGCAGCTGGTCTGGTGTTTTCCCCCATTGAAAATGAGCTGGGAGAATGCATTGTGTGCACCTCTTGCACATCTGGTGACAGAGGCTGCAGCTTCTAGATTAAATGTGTTTTTGGCAAGCAATTAACATCCAGCCCGTTGATGCACTGGGGTGGGAATACCTGAGACTGAACTGCATGTATTTTTCTGTGAAATGTCTTAGGGTAGGTATTTTTACTTCCCAATTGCTTATTTAGTGACATTAACTTTGCTTTTTCTCTTATTTTACTCTTCTGCTTGTGTCCTGGCACTCTTCTGTGTGACAGACTCACCATGTGGTGTAATCAGCAGTAGCAGAATAATATCATCATCCCATGCTGGTGTTCTCAGTGAGAAGCAAGCACAAGGGGAGGTTACTTTACAGTGTACAGAGTACATCCACATACTGCAAAGTTACTAACATGCTGTAATATTACATCCTGCCTTTGCTGTACAATAGCTTTCCCATGCAAAAAAAGCTTTCATTCAACTTCTCTTTATATGTAGAGACTACTTACCTGACAGGGAGATGCAGTAAGAAGCTCAGGACATGCAAATATTTTGGAAGGAAAAGGTAGGCACAGAAATTGTCTCAGTTTCCACATTCATTTTTCCTTGATCCACCATTTTTCCATCCCCAAGCATGTCCCCTGCCAGCCAGCCACCGTTGTCACAGCACAGCCATTCAAGCCTTTCTTGCTTGTTTGAGCCCAGGAGGCTGGTAACACTGGTGTTTTCAGAATTATCCTTGAAAGGAATATAAGATATTCTTTTACATTTTTATTCCTTTAAGTGGGAAAATGGATGGCAGTGAAGCCTAATGCTGACCAGGTCTGCTTGCAAGACAAAACTGGAAAAATATCAGGAGGTTCTGTGGGCTTCTCTCAATTTCTCACTGATAATCTAGGGAAGAATGAGTAGGACATCTATATCTATATCTATAATGTTTTCAGGATGTGTCTTAATTATCTTATAACCGACTATATTTTGAGGAGATAAGCCAGAATACCTGCAAGATGTACTAAAAAATGAGTTGCAAGAACTACTTTTACCACTCTTAAAATAGCAAGGTACAGATCATCTGCACAAGTCATCATAGTGTCTTTATGTTGGTCAGTCTGTTATTGGCTATAGCTAAAAATATTTTCCCAGGCCTTATTTTTAACACCAAATTCAGGAGAAAGGGTTGTTGATCAGGTTTAAATATTATCACAGCAAAAAGCAGCAGAAACAAAACCTACTGAGAACTGCCTTCCAAGAAGCACAGTAGGTAAAACTGGTGACACAAATCCCTCCGCTGGTACCTTTGTGCTAGATTTGCAGCTTCACAGAATATATTCACTTGTACTCTGCTCAGCAGCACAGTCCTGTGTCCTGACAGTTGAGTAATGTTCTGCTCACGTCTTCCCTTGTAAAATGAAAAAAGTTGATAATTTAATATAGATGTGACAAGTACAAGATAGATTTCTGCCCAGCACAGTTCAGTGCTTAAAGCATTAGACTGAAAACCTTTACAGAGAGCTAGATCCTTAAGATCTTCCCCACCAACCACCCCCTCAAAAATTAAACACAATGCAAAGAAAAATTTAGACTCAAAATTTAATTTATTTTTTGATAATCTAAGCAGGGAAAATCTTTTCTATGTGTTGCTCCAGAAAATGAAGTAGCATCTTTTGTTTCTGCAGAAACTCTCCCCTGAATCAAGGAAGCAGTTTATTGGTACTTCTTGTGGCCATTGTGGTTGCAGGAAGTAAGCTGATTGCATTTCTGGCAAAGCATGTTGATTTCTATCAATGTAAATGATGTTTCTGGGGATGGCAGGGTACGCAGTCTGACTCCACTGGCTTGTTAAAAAAAACCACTCAGTCCTATTTATGCACTACTGGTGGAGGACATGCAGAGAGCTGAAAGTTACTGCTCCACCCTGTCACCCAGACAGCTTGCAGGGAGGCACAGCTGGCAGGGGGGTCTGCAAGTCTGTGGGGTTTGACCTGCTTTTGAGGTGAGCAGAGTTAAAGAAGGGACACAGTACCACTGTAGAAGCTGCATCTTTGGTAGCAGCAACATGAGATTGTCCATGGAGAGGAGGAGGTTAGCACGAGATTCAGCTCCCCCAAATCCGCAGCCATTTCCAAAATCTTTGATAGTATTGTGGACTTCCTGGAATCATTATACTTTCTTTTAGACACCAGTGTTGTAAAAGATCCAAATGATTTTGTCCCCTCAAATTGAATGCAGAACATCTATTGCTATTGCTTTCCAAGCATATCCATTTAATGCCAGAATTCAAAACCTCTAGGACAGTGTTTTGGAAGCATATGAAAGCATTCTGAAAGCATAGCTTATTTATACATATATTTTTTACTAAATTAACAGCAGAATCTTCATTGACTTCAGTGGGTTAGCCTACTGCCAAGCGCTAAAACATTTGCTACCCCTAGACATTGACCAGAATGTATTTTTTGATCTGAAACTCTAAATACACAGTTATCTACATTGGAATTTTTTTCTGTGCAGTTGATGTGGTACATAGACACTTTATACATATACGTATATTTACCAGATTCCTCTAAGATGCTCAAATCTCCCAACATAGAGGAAGGGATACAAACAATAAGGTTGAATGAAACTGACCTTTCTTAATGCTTTCACCAATATCTTGCTTACAAATGACTCTCAAATGTATCAGATAAAGAGAGTCCAAATATCTTTAAACAAAAAAAGAATATTTTAATCTCAGAATGCTTTAACAGCATTACTAAAAAATTCATAGCTATTGACTGTTCGCCCAAACTTGTAGTGCTGTACTATTGACTCTGTGCTCAGCCCTTCACAGATGGTAACTCCCATTCCCTTTGATGGGAGATTTGCCTGGGGTAGGGAGACCTGCAGAACTGATGCCTAGGATGTTAATTAAATCTATAGTCAACTGGCCAAAAAGTGGATGGTTGAGTCATAAGGATAGCTCTTTCTGGCTTACCTAAGAATTCTTTGCAGTATATAATTAAACCACAAAAACTAACATCAAAGTAACGATAAGAGCCTAATGTAATGCACCTTACTGAGGAAATTCAGGCCAACATTCCTTCCTTTGATCCCCAGCTAGGACAAGCTAGCACACAAGGTATGGGTCTGGATACTCTGTTCTCAAGTACTGGTGGAGGTGAAAGAGTTAAAGCTGATGGAACTGGCTAGATTGCATGAACCAGTTGGGAGGCAATAATTTTTGTTGCACACGCCTGCAGAATCCCTCTGCAATTACAAGGTGGGAAGAGGGATCTCCAAATAAAAAGAGATTTTTCCAGGATGTGAAGGAGCAAGCTCAGAGGTGGCATATCCCCATAACATTGATCTCAAGACTTAGTAAAAGTCCAAGCTCCATGAATTTCTGTATCCACTCTGTGTTTTCCTACGTGCTCTAAGCTGGGAGAAAACCAGGGGCAGAGGTGGGATGAGAGCATTAAGGTATTGGAAAAGGTATCCAGGAGAAGTCTTTGTATACCATTTCTCTTGAAGATACAGTTTCTAACTTCACAGTTGATTTTAAACATTATTACTTTACACAACATTGTCTTAAGCAAACTGGAAAAATGGGATCTAGAAAAAGCTGCTATGGAGTGTTAGGAAAATAATTTGGAAATCCAACTGAAAGAACTGTTACCAGTGGTTTACTGTAAATATGGAAGGATGTAACAAACATGGTTCCACAAGGATCTGTCCTGAAATGATGCTTTAACAGTCTTTCCATTAGTGAATTCAATGATAGAATAGTGTGTTTATTATCTTTGAAGATGCCACAAAGCTTTGGAGGCTCCAGCAATGGAGGACAACATGATTAGAATTCCAAGGAATCTTGACGAATTAGAGAGATGGTATGAAAAAAAAAAAAGCAGGAAGGAATTAAAGACAAGTCCAGTTTCTGCGCTTAGACAAGAAGAATCTTTGTTAGCATCGAATATGTGAGAAACACCTGACTAATTTATTATCAAGGAACCCAGGGTTGAAGTTGATTACAGTTTGAACATGAATGGGCAATGCTGTGCTATGGTAAAAAAAAAAGGGGGGGGGGAAATGTCATTCTGAGATGTACAGACAGGAGCATAGCCTGAAAATGCATAAACATTCTTCATTTTCACAGCCCTGGGATGGCCTCAGCTAAGTTCATTTTTGAGTCTCACACTTTGCAGGAGGCCTGAACAGAGCAGTATACTGACATATCAGAAAAGGTTATGAGGTTTGTGTTGTTTAGAATAGATTATAAAAAACTGAAAAGAAACATGATTGCTGTCTTCAAATACATAAAAATCTGATGCAAGTCCCCTGGGAGTAATTGTGTGGACAGGACAGACAATAAGTGATTAAAGTACAGCAAAAAAGTTGGAGCACACTTTAGGCAAGAGTTTTTTGAACAATGCAGACAGTTATCCACAGATTTCTGTTGAACCTTTCAATTTTTCCTTTAAGTTGAGGTTAGAAAAATGCCTACTGGGAATTAGAAGGGTCTCATCATCACGTCTGGAGGTGTAGGGAGGACACTAAAGTTCTCTCCTGTCATATTTTGTAATATTCTCTGATCTGTTACTAAGGATATTGAGAGGCTTTGGGAATCTCAGCAGTAGCCTCATTCCCCTTCTCATCCTGGGTCTGACTTTGACTCATAGCTTCCAGTCAGCATTCAGAGTTTCCCAGGGCCCCAGCCATCTCCTTGAGATGTAAGAACCTCCACTCTGCATTTTCTGAAGTGTGTGGGTTCTCTCTGGATTTCTACACAACAATGCAGATCCCCCCTTTACGTCTTGCCTAGGTCTTACACCAGTATTTTAGCACTTGGCTAAGTTTTTTTTTTTACTAGTTCCCTTGGTGAGCATCCCAGAGGGTGATTTCCTGGGGTCCCAGCAAGTTGCATGGTCACAGAGAGGGAGTCCCAAGGTGACATTTCAGTTCTCTCATTCCAGTAAAAACAAATACAAATATATACACACATACACACCATACATACACAGGGTAGTTTTTTTTTTCTTAATATAACCTTACCTAAATATTCTTCCAAGGCTACGGGATTCCAAGGTCTATAATCTGTCATTTTATATAAAGGACTACTGAAATCAGCATGGAGGTATTTCTTACCAGTATGCAAACAAGAGCGGAATTAGCATGGATGATATCTGAAAGCCAGGTAAACCCTCTGATACTAGAAATTAATTGTAATCTGAATTGTTTTCACTGGTAGCCTCACAGCCTTTGTGCACCTCTGTATGCACTGATCAATCTTCTGCATCTTACAAAGATTTATTTCTTGTAGCAGCCTGATGTCATCTGGGCTGCATGGGAGGCTGCTGGGTTTCCCTACACACAAGCAGCAGATGCATCTTTTCGGCTGTAATGACCTTCATTCTAGATTGCAGGGAACATCGAAACAAAACCAAGTATGTTTGTCCTCAAGACTGGTCTTCAGCAAACCAACAGAACCACCTTCCTTCTCCCAGACATCCTTAAAGTTTAAAGGCACAGCACTGATTTAAGTTATGGGTTAGGTATAAATTATATGACCAGAAAAAAATTTTTAGAGTAAACACTAGAAGACCAAAAAGAATGCTACTTATCTGTGGATGGTATAGCAAATATATCAAACATGGGAGGCTTTAGCTTGTTGCAGCCACGTAATTTTTTTGCTCTTGGCTTTCTCATTTTAAAATAACACTGCAGTTTGGTTTCAGACAGTAGGAGGCAGCGAGAAGTGCTTCTGTGTACAGTCTGCCTTTTGTTCCTGGCTAAGACTTTCTTCTCTAGAACGAATGATTTTCCTCATGAGAGTGTTTCCTGTGCTAATAAGAAAAACAAGGGGAAACACATTGCAAGAGCTTAATGGGCTTTTTTTTTTTTTAATTTGTTTTTTATTTTATATGTTCCCTGACAAATTTTGTCCTCACATGAATTCTTGAAACCTTTCTATAAATAATAATAATAATAATAATAATAATTTTTAAAAGGATTTTTTTGTTCATAGTGTCTATAAAGCTTCCTTCTGTATAAAGTGCTTTACACATGGAATGGCTACTGAAGCAAATTGACTAGAATGGTAGTCAATTTTATAGCTCTGCCTTCGCATCTGAAAAGCACTTCTGGTGCCCACAGAGACATGAGATGGAGGAGGAGGGGTAGGGGTAGAAATATGTGCATGCACAACACCTGAAGGAGAAGGCTTAAAAAAAGGAGAGAAAATGCAATAGTACTCTGTACTGCCTGCCCTACATATTTGTCTTGCTGGGTGGGGAGAGGCAGTTTTACAGGATGGAACGTATCAAGTGAATGCACATTGAATTAAATTCAGTTCTTATCTGCACTAGGACATTAGCTTCAAATAGCTTTGCTTAAGGGCCAGAAATTCCCAGGTTACATCTAGAGAAAATGAAGATTCCAAGTTCAAATCAGTTTCTGAAAGGTAGGTACGTACTTACTGTGCTGCTATACTGAAGTTTTCAGGGAGAGATTTTGTGCTGATCTTAAACTAGCATCTCTCTGATGAATATGTTATAGCCAGACCTGTTTACATCAGCTATATTTCTAGCTCTGTATCATCAAACCAATCTACAAGCTTTAATAAATATTGACCAGATGTCTTTAGCACAAATAAAATTATGTCCTCAAGAAAGAAGGTACCTGGCAGCTCCGGCCCGCTTATTCGTGAAGATCTGTCTGTGAAAGTTCATTCTAGAGCATCATCTTCAGCGTCTTTGGTACAACAGAAGTGCTGTTAATGCACAGGTTATCATTAGCAGTGTAAGAATGGATGCAAAGGAACACACGCCAGGAAATTACGTTGAATATGCTAGGTCTGTCTTTTGCAGAAAGAATAGTGTAGTGATATGACATAAAATTGAACTGCTGTTTCTCTGAGCATTTGAAAGCTAGTGGATTATAAGCTAAGAACATCTTCTGTATCCAAAAGGCTACTTAGTGTTGTTCCTGAATATTCTGCTTTTATTTTCAGGGATGTAACAGAAAGGTTACGTACAATACAGCACAACAACTCCAAATGTTACTGTCTACAAGCAGGCTGGTATGCTCCCTGGGGTTCATATTCATTTTTCTACTTTCCATTCTTCTGCTTCTACTTATAAATGAACATACTGTAACAAAGGTACAGCAACAGAGATAATATTTTGGTTTCAGAACTCTTGTGTGCAACAGAGCATCTTGTTTGCCATACCAGAAGAACTGGGATCCTAGAAATTTTATGAACAAATTTTTCCCATTCTGATTTTGACCACTGCTGAATGCAAAAGTTCTCTCTTGCACCAGTGGAAATAAAATAACCCAAATCTCCTCCCCACATTCAAACAAAGCATTAAAGGATGCTTGCAAAATGCTAGACTCATGCATTCCTTTTGTTTTTGTTTTAACCATGTAGTCATATCCATGGTACTGCACGTCTTTATGAACATCAGAGAGTCTGTGGAATCTCCTTGTCTGGAGACATTTGAAACCCACTCGGATGCTTTCCTGTGCAACCTGCAGTAGGAAGCCTGCTGCAGCTGGGGGCTGGACTGGGGGATCTCCAAAGTTCCCTTCCAGCCCCTATGGTTGTGTGATCTAAGCAAGCAGCATCCTGCTCTTGGTTCTCTGTTGAAGCTGGAATGCTGGAAGAGATGCATCACAGCGGTACTTTCCATCATCACACCAAAAAAGAGAAAGCTTTCTAATACTCCTTGTATGAAAAGCCCAAGAAATATTGACAGTCTTGTAATAAAGACTGTTTTCAAGGATTTGTTTCTGATTTTGGAGCTCAAGAAAAGCTTTAACACCTCTCTCAGAACACCACATCATTGGGTTCATACAAACATTGTTATTTTACATACACAGGCTTTCTGTGTCCCAGTTACAGTGACAGTCATTGCAGTGTCCTTTGTTGTCTTTTCTCATCTGAAAAAGATTGTGTTTGGTAGCGGCTTGAAGGAAGTGCTCCTTTTTAGAATGTTGCTTCTGTGTTTCTCATTGGTTGGAGATAAAAAGAACATTCTCAGATACTACAAGTTGTCATAGCTCTATCAACTCATTCGCTCTTTTAGATGATCTGACTTACTAATTGTAATCATTTACATTTTTTCCAATCAGTAATGATCTTACATTCTAATAATGTGAGATTTCTATCATCAAAGCATTGAAGTTATACATTATCTTTGGAAGAACACTAGTTTTTATGTTTATTTTCATTCATAACAGAAATGTATAATCAATTCTTTCTACCTAGTTCATTTTAATTAGGTAAATGCCTGCATCTCCATTAATTATGACTAAATCCTTAAGTTTATTAGACAGATATGATCTAAATACAGCAGGATCTTGTTCACTGGAACACTCTTTAATGGAACTTCTTTTTTATCCAAAAATT